>NC_054378.1:105763491-106072560 GCF_017654675.1 Xenopus laevis | reverse complement strand
TTGACTTTTCTCCTTTAAGAAGTAGTAGGTAAAAACGCTGAGCGCTCAAAGGCTAAGCCGAGCATACATTTAATTTAACTTTTCTCCTTTAAGAAGTAGTAGGTAAAAAGCGCTGAGCGGTTTAAAGGCTATGCCGAGCATAACTTTAATTTGACTTTTCTCCTTTAAGAAGTAGTAGGTAAAAAGCGCTTGAGCGTCAAAGGCTAAGACGAGCATACCTTAATTGACTTTTCTCCTTAAGGAAGTAGTAGTAAAAAGCGCTGAGCGTTTAAAGGCTAAGCCGAACAATACTTTAATTTGACTTTTTCCTTTTAAGAAGTAGAGGTAAAAAGCGCTGAGCGGCTCAAAGGCTAAGCCGAGCATACCTTTAATTTGACTTTTCTCCTTTAAGAAGTAGTAGGTAAAAAGCGCTGAGCGGTTTAAAGGCTAAGCCGAGCATACCTTAAATTTGACTTTTCTCCATTTAAGAAGTAGTAGGTAAAAAGCGCTGAGCGGTTTAAAGGCTAAGCCGAGCATACCTTAAATTTTACTTTTCTCCTTTTAAGAAGTAGTAGGTAAAAAGCGATGAGCGGTTTAAAGGCTAAGCTGAGCATACCTTTAATTTAACTTTTCTCCTTTTAAGAAGTAGTAGGTAAAAAGAGATGAGCGGTTTAAAGGCTTAGCCGAGCATACCTTAAATTTGACTTTTCTTCTTTTAAGAAGTAGTAGGTAAAAAGCGCTGAGCGGCTCAAAGGCTAAGCTGAGCATAACTTTAATTTGACTTTTCTCCTTTAAGAAGTAGTAGGTAAAAAGCGCTGAGCGGTTTAAAGGCTAAGCCGAGCATACCTTAAATTTTACTTTTCTCCTTTTAAGAAGTAGTAGGTAAAAAAGCGCTGAGCGGCTCAAAGGCTAAGCTGAGCATAACTTTAATTTGACTTTTCTCCTTTAAGAAGTAGTAGGTAAAAAGAGATGAGCGGCTCAAGGGCTAAGCCCAAGCATTCCTTTAATTTGACTTTTCTCCATTTAAGAAGTAGTAGGTAAAAAGCGCTGAGCGGCTCAAAGGCTAAGCGAGCATACCTTTAATTTGAGTTTTCTCCTTTAAGAAGTAGTAGGTAAAAAGCGCTGAGCGGTTTAAAGGCTAAGCCGAGCATACTTTAATTTGACTCTTCTCCTTTTAAGAAGTAGTAGGTAAAAGCGCTGAGCGGTTTAAAGCAAGCCCGAGCATACCTTAAATTTTTACTTTTCTCCTTTTAAGAAGTAGTAGGTAAAAAGCGCGGAGCGGTTTAAAGGCTAAGCGAGCATACCTTTAATTTAACTTTTCTCCTTTTAAAGAAGTAGTAGGTAAAAAGCGCTGAGCGGCTCAAAGGCTAAGCCCAAGCATTCCTTTAATTTGACTTTTCTCCTTTAAGAAGTAGTAGGTGAAAAGAGATTAGTGGCTCAAAGGCTAAGCCAAGCATTCCCTTTTATTTGTATTTACCAAAAGCATTCACATTGAAAAATACATAAATCCTGTTTTAAAATCATGTATTAAAAATGTACTGTTATATAATTTCTAATAAAATCATAAATAAAATATCACACATTTCGTATTTTGTGTCTTTCTTTTATAAAATACCTTCGCATATTATACTTAGTTACAGTTCAGTTAGCTGATAGAATCACACGTTGCTTATTCCAAACCAGAATTAACAAAAATTTCTTAATTAACAGTAGACACTCACTCATAAGGGCGGATGGTTAGAGATGTTAAAGGAAGTTACATATACATAATAACAGGCTTTTTATATGCTCTATATATAACCATAAACAATAATTCAGAACCTTTTAATCCATAAACAATGGGGATAACAAGTCAATTTGTTATAACCATGCTTCCTATTTTACCCCATTATTCCCTCACAATTTTATTACTGAAAATCATTCTAATGCCTGTCCAATTGAAATGAGTTCCCATGCTGACCAATATCTCAGGAAAATTGGACACTGCTGGTTATTGATAAGTGGAAATCCTATTTCAAAAGTTTTTATTACTGTTTATTTCTGATAAATTTCCCTTAGGGAGGGGATTTTGACATTTTCATTTAGGCAGCAATGTATATCCTAGCTATAGTAAGTACATGATGATTAGTAAACCGTTGTTGACGCATTAGCAAGCTCTATTACAGGTTTACCAAGTAAGAATGTAAGGATATTTTTCTCTATATGGCTGAATCAGTGCACAATTCCAGAACATATGAAGTACATCTCCTGGAGCCTCACCACATCTCCAACATAATTGTGAAACTGCAGGAAATGTCTTATGTCATCTAACTGGGGTTAGGTACCAATGCATTCATATTTTATAAATATTTTCCGTTTGCTTAGTACATGTAACACAGCACTTTGCATTTTTCCAAATTAATTTCCAGTCCTCCTTTGCAATCTCCATGTTCAATACTTCATCCCATTATACCATGTAAGAATGTTTATAATCTCTTACTAAAAAGGGGTCATTAATGAGTGAATATATTCTAGATATCAGCTTCTTTTGTGGAAGACCTATTTGTTCAAAGCTAGTTGGTGAGTTGCTTCTGAAATATTGATTAGATGGTATTATATAATGACTAATCTGGAAGTACATAAACCAATGTAATGGCAATTAGGGAGCTTTGATTTGACATCTTCATAGTTAAGTTTGCCTGGCAAGGTATTATCTGATGCATCTTTGACTGTGAATAGAGATGTGCTGTCACCTAGGATGTTAAAAGGAGCAGATATGGCCGGGGAGACAGGGATTTCCTGAGAGTGCTGGGAATAAGGAGAGCTCAGTTTAAACTTCAATTTTGTCCTATTCCAAATTGCTATAGTAAGCAATGTTGTTTTAAGCATTGGGATTGCTAAATTTGGAATTTTCAAGGTGCCCAGAACCACACATTGGGGTGATACAGTTGAAACTGTGCATTTTCAATTCTTACCCAGACTAGTTCGGAGGACCAATGTGTCCAAGCAAACACTTGACATAACTGAGCAAGGTAGTTTGGAAAGTCTCTAAAAAAATACGTAGGAATCTCCATTGGCAAAGTTTCAAAAAGATACAGGAATTTAGGAAGGACATTCATTTTGCCGAACCAGGAAAAAGCCATATTTTCCCACTTAAGTAGATGAGACTTGACTGTTTTAGCTAGCGGGATAAAATTCTGTGTGAACAATTCTTTGTATCTAGGGGTAATTATAGTACCTAAATATGTAATCAGGGTCGGACTGGGGGCCAGGGGCCCACCGGGACTCCAGTCCAGGGCCCTCCTACAGGCCCCCCATCCCTTTTTTTTTGCTCGGCAGGGGCCCACGAGGGTCGGGCCAGTCCGACACTGTATGTAATGTAATCCATTTTCCATTTGTAAGTATAGGTGGATTGTAAAATGCTATACATTGCGCTTGGCATATGAATAGGTAAAGCCTCAGTTTTAGCTATATTTATCTTATAATGGGATATTTCACTATATCTATCTAAAAGCTCATACAGTGCTCTAAGAGAACTATTGGGAGAAGTGAGAGTCTTTAAGATGTTCATTCCCTATCTTGAGGCCAATAATATCAGGATTAGATCTTATATTTGCTGCCAAGGGTTTTATGCTCAAAGCATAGAGCAGGGGGATAAAGGGCATCATTGCCGCGTTCCGTTAGAGATTGTTATAGATTGATCAGTTTTCCAGAGTAATTTAAGATAAGCACTCGGATTAGCAGATCACATTCTCAAAGCTGTAAGGTAAGGACCTTGTAAGTTTAAATGTTTTAGGAGAGCAAAGATGTATGACCAGTCCAAGCGGTCAAAAGCCTTTTCCGCATCTAAACTAAGTATTATAGCTGATTTGCCATTGCAGAAGTTCTATAGTGTTTATAATACACCTAGTATTATCTCCTGCCTGACTTCCCTGAATGAAAACCTACTCGATCCCCATGGTTCATTCTAGGGAGTATTGGGGCCAGCCGATTCGCTAAAATCTTTGTGAAAATTTTTAAATCTGAATTTAAAAGGAGGGAACCCCAAAAAAAAATGACAATCTTTTTCAGCCTATCACCCTGAAAAAAGTAAAGGACGCCAGTGTTTTTGGGACTTTCAACTTACAATAATCACATATGGAGAATTATAAATGGCCAATTTATTAAATACTTTTTTCAGAAATTTAATCTGTCCTTTATTTGGAGAGTAAATATTTCCTACTATTATTGGCTTCCCTGCCAAAGTTCCCTCTAGCAAGAAATAGTGGCCTTTCTGGTCACATACTGTGTTAATTACGTGCAAGGGGAAATCCGTATGTACTAGTCTATGATGGCAACACCTGCTTTTTTAGATTCTGAAGATACATAATATGCCATTGGGTAATACTTAGAATACAATTTACCAGGGGTGCGTCTTGAAAAATGGGTCTCTTGCAGCAAAACAATGTCTGCTTTTACATTTCTAAGTTCTGTAATAGCTAAATATCTCTTATTAATTGAATTGAGACCCTTACAATTTAAAGATATGATATTTACCATTTTGACAGAAGTATTTTAGCTAATGAATGCAAAGTAATGCTACAAGAGGACCATTTGAGGAGCAAAATAATAACATGGCCAATATCAGAAATAAGAAAAAGGAATACTGCATGGTTATCACTTTTCCAAAAACATATCAAGAATTCTTATAACTAAACCAAAAAAACGTTATAACAGAAAATTTAATAGTACTAAATTTGAGTTAGAGTTGAAACAAGTTCAGCACCCAAGTTTGTTTGTTGAACTTAGTGGGAGATGTCCCTTCTCCCAGAGGGGTGTAGTCACGCTGTTCCATCAACATCATAACCAAATGATACTGAGATCATAAATAAAAGGAGACATGAATTGACCAAGGAAGTGCGAGATCCAGTGGATAACTAAATAGTAAAAGTTTAACGCTAAAAGGTGTAGCGATGCTCAGATAGCTGCAGTGAAGATAGGCAAGTCTTACTGGCAACCAACTCAGGTATGTTACATAGGAGATCCTGATGTAGAGGACGTGCTTAGAGTCAGCTTTGGTGGAGAAGATGGTCCTGGTACTTTCTGCCATTGGAGACTGGGCTCAGGCCGAGGTGAAGATTGCTTGGGTGACCCATTCTGTAATGCTTTTAAGGCCCAAAGCTTGTAAAAAGTGATTTTGCAACGAGTAGATCAGTCCATGATGTTGCACTATAAGCCAGAAAGGATATCCCCAACGGTACAAGATTTTATTGTCCCATAAGAGTTGACCAAGTGGTCGAAATTCTCTCCTTTCACCAAAGTAACTGGGGAAATGTCGGCAAATATCTGGATCTTATGGTTTAAATAATCAAGCAATGTAAGCGATCTCGCCCGGGTAAACACCGCTTCCTTTTGCACGTATTGGTGAAAACATACAACAATGTCCCTTGAAGGTTTAGTTAAGGGTGGCTAGGGACCCAGAGAATGATGTGCTCTTTCAAATTCCCATTTGTCCAGGGCAATGGTGGGGCATAAATTTGTACAGAGTCCCTTTAAATAAAGCGGAACCTTCCTATTTTTAAGATGAAAAAGTTCCTCTTTTAACATTGCATTATCCTCCTCAATATTAGTATGTCTTTGTGCCAAGTCATCAGTGATGTATTCCAACATATCCGTCCTCTCTCCCAGCTCATTAAGATCTCTGTGTATATCTTTAATTGCTATGGCCACTGCATCAGAGACTACCTTAGTAAGAGTGTTGGGTTTAATTAGGCTTCTGGTGCAGTAAGTTCATGTTTATATTTAGTATACAAAATACAGCATTTCTAGCATTATTCTATTTTATACTTTAGTTCCCCTTTAAGCCCAAGGAGATGTTTGTATACACACACACAGAGTCTATTACAGACATGAGCTGGCATGTTGCTTGTCTCTGCAGAAATATTCTCCATAGATGGTGCTTGTATTTCACAGAGGCACGCAATATGACAGATACATTAATAATTGGCAATATGGAGTCAGAGAGAGAATTTTTGTCTAAACATTACGAAAAAGCCTTTTACATTACTGTCCTTTGTAGGGAAAATAAATGTAAATTAAACCATAATAAAGAATATTTTTCTCAACAACCACAATAAATCAACAGGAAGTCACGGCTATGAGCAATGTAACATGTATTATAAACAACTCCTGTTATTGCCTCATTATCTACATAATATTGTCCCTTATTCCTGTGCCTTTCTATCTTCCCACATTATTGTGTCTCTGTGCAGAACAGCTCCTGATACCAGTGTTCCCTCTAATTCCTTGCAAGTTGTGTGCTTAGAGGGCACATTGTTTGCTGTGAATCCTGAGGACAGTTTGGCAGGCAGTAGATGCACGAGAACACATAAAAACTTGCACACTCACATAAATCAATAATTTGGTGGCTCAAACACCCAATATTTTAGCCCAAACACAGGCATTTTCAGGGCAAAAATCTATCCTGTGTGCCCAGGGCCTTTTTAATAAGCGGGCAAAAGGGGCATCTGCCCAGGGCCCACGCAAAGCAATCCGCTCTGCTCTTGCATAACCCCCCCTGCTGGAGTGGTAGAGGCCAGTACAGGAAAACTCAATCGCTCTTGCGTTGATGAAGACTGGAAGCTGTGCAGCGGTTCCCTGTGCTGCTCCTCATTGCCCTCCATCAGTGCCATGCAGATAGCCCCACAGGGATTCCGCCTCTCCCCCAGGCACCTTCTCTGGATCCTATTCCTCCTAGCTGAGCTCTGGGGGTGTTTACACATTAAATAATCTATGTGTCATCCTTATATGAGTTCTGGGGGTGTTTATACATGAAATAATCTGTGTGCCATCGTTATATAAATTATGGGGGTGTTTATACATGAAATAATCTGTGTGCCATCCTTATATGAGTTCTGGGGTGTTTATACATGAAATAATCTGTGTGCCATCCTTATATGAGTTCTGGGGGTATTTATACATGAAATAATCTGTGTGCCATCCTTATATGAGTTCTGGGGGTGTTTATACATGAAATAATATGTGTGCCATCCTTACATGAGTTTGCCTTCACAATGCCTTTACCAAAGCAATGCAGTGTATATCCAAAGCTCCTTTTTAAATATACATGTGCCAGTTTATTAAGTGGATATAATTATAAGTAGATAATCAAGCGTGTCATTTCCTTTACTATCTACCAGTTTATTCATAGTAAATTTTCATTTTCATTTTTTTGGTACAGTTGTATCAAACACGGTTGGACTGGGGGGCCCGGGGGCTGCTGTTCTGTTTCATGGCCCCCCTCCAGACCCCCCTGCACCGGCACGAATAAGGGAGGTCGCGGCAGGAAGAAGCAGCACAGGGTGTGGATCCAGGCTGGCGGGCCCACAAGAGCCAGGGGCCCACTGGGTTTTTTCCTGGTGACCCACCTGCCCAGTCTGACTGTGGTATGAAACAATGCCTTTATGAAAGCAATACAGTATATGTGCCAGTTATTTTCACATCACAATCACCCTTGACATAGTGAGGTGCATCCATCTTTTAAAAACAATGAATAATGTTTAGTTCTCCAATTTATTCATACACCACTCACAACCAGAGGCACATATACAGTGTATATATATATATATATATATATATATATATATATATATATATATATATATATTATATATATATATATATAGTGACCTTAAGGGGTTAAGGGCCCCTCTCAGTATCTCATGGCCTGAGATACGGGTTTTCTGCCTGAATTTTCCAGGGACAGAGCCTTTGGATTGGTGCAGCATGGCTGATCCCAAAAGGAACCACAAGGTGGTGCTGTGCAGCCATATAAAAGGGGATGCCATGTGCTCTGTCAGTCATTACAGTTTCAGGTTACAGTGATTACTGTTATCTGCTGCAGATCTTTGTTTCACTTTGGATATAGTGACAACACCGGCAAAATGTAGGCTTCAGTGGAGTGCAATAGGCCTGCCAAAGGCTGGGCAGGATCCTCCAGTGCCTGGATAACTCAACTAAGATGGTTTGGAGTTTGGATGCCGGATTTCTGTATTCACCTTTGGAGATGGCTGAGAGATGCAGTTCAGCATGGATGTCGTTTTATGCTTGCGCTATAGACAGCATTGGGAGCTGGATAAATCTGGATGCCTGCTTCATCTCTATGTGAGTCTGCCTGAATGGTAGAGAAAGAGGATCTAGAATGTTTCTGTGTGTGCTCGACTGGAAGATGTCTGGAGCCTTCATCGCTGTGGATGCCTATCAGCTCTGTGTGAGACTACCATCTGTGTGACTCCCTTGGGTGAGTGTTACCTTTGGGAAGGGTAGGAAAGGATGAGGATCCAGCGATCTCTTGTTTATGGAAACAGACTGTTTGTGAGCCTGCCACGTGGGAGCAACACTTTCCTGTGGGAAAGCATGTGGGCAGGTAGCGCTACCTAGAACTGTACTCTTTTGGAGACAAGGGATGGAACTCTTAGGCTGCCAAAAGGAGTGGTGTGGGATTTTGCCTGGCGGGGAATCACTAGGACTGGACTGCAACATGTTTTAGGGTAGTGGGTCATTTGTGTGTGAAAAGTTACCTTTTACTTCCCCTTTAATATTACACTTATTTTATATAAAGTTATATTGTTATACAATAAAGTGTGTGAGTGATTTGTTTCCTAATGGGAATATCCTCAGGAGTATTCCAGGACCCCATTAGGTGGAGGCACTGCCAGAGAAGAGTTTTCCCAGTACCTTTCACCTTGCAAAGGGAACTCAGGACCCGAGTTGGTAAGCTGGTACAACCTTGGCACCAAGAGGGTGTTACATATATATATATATATATATATATATATATATATATATATATATATATATATATATATATATATATGTAGGGAATTTGCGCAAACTCAGAAGCACAGAGCCTGTGTCTGTGTGCTGTAAGCTGTTACCTAGCAACCAGCTGTTCAGTGCAGTAGGAAGTGACACAGCAGCTAAGGAGTGGCAGACAGGAAGAGGAAGTCACAGAGACTGGCAAAAAAAGAAAGCCTGGCATAGAAAGCCACATGGTGGACAGAGAAGGAAGCAAGAGAGCTGCTGGTGGGTCCAGAGAGCTGAGAGGCTGCACCAAAAGGATTCATTTGGATCGGGCTGGCACATACTGTACCTGGAGAGACAGAGAGTGTGAAAGTAATCCAGACTGGAGGAACAAACAGCAGGAGATTCCTATGTGAGCAGTGTCGGACTGGCCCACCAGGATACCAGGAAAACTCCCTGTGGGCCAAGGTGTCAGTGGGCCCTCATGCTGCTAAACTTTAGGCCTATTTCATGGCCATTCCCTATTTCTATTAGAACAAAGAGGCTAAATAGATGGAATAATTGATTACAGTATGTAAAGAAAACCCACTAGGAGAATAGAGGTTGGTTGAGGAGATGAAGAATAATAGTACTGAGAGTGGCCCCTGGTCTAGGGCTTTATGGTGGGCCCCTGGTCTAAGGTTTTTGGGTGGGCCCCTGTGCCCCAGTCCGACACTGTATCTGAGCATCCAAAGGGGCTGGTAGTCGGACTGTATGTCTGAATGTGCTGGACTCACCTGAAGAGAGCGCTAAAGTATCTGAAGAGGATTTGTGAGTATCCTGTTTAAAGGGACAGTACCCTAAAGAGCACTGAACATACAAAGACACTGTTATTGAAAGGACATTAAAGGACTTTGTATTTTTAGGTAGCTAGACAGTTAGTTAGTGAGGCCATATTGCCACTGGTTAGAAGTGCTGCATGTACTAGTTGGCCATTTATTTTATGATAAACCTTTATTCAGTTTAACCAATACTGTGTGCGTGTTACTGTATTCCTAGTGGGGCCACCCGTAGGTGCATTCTCGGATCCCACTAGGTAGAGGCACTGTGATAGTAAGGATAGTAAGTACCAGGTACCCAGTCTCTCCCAATACAACTGCGGAGTGGCTCAGATTCATCCGTTGCCATCAGGTAAACGCCACACGTGGAGTGTAACACCGACAAAGGGGTGTCGAAAGTGTTACACATATATAAATATTCTTGCTACATTTTTTAAAAGGTTTGCCTTCAATGCCCTTAACTTTTGTGGTGGTGCCAGTTGTTGGATGTATTTTAGCATTATTTTCCATCTACATATGTCTAGAGAGTAACAAAAACTTATCTTAACAAACAGGTTAAAGAAAAGTAAGTGTTTAGGCCCCTAGGGGCCACACAGTCCATCTTGTGGAGCCTCTCAACGCAGTATCTTTAAGTTTTGTATATATACACACACACATACAGTTTTATTTGTGCTTTGTGGCTGCTTCACCCTGGGCTACCCCTGGTTTCCTGGGGTCTTGAGTGAATGTGCCTAGGAAGGGGGGAGAGCTTTCTTGTGCTGCCCAGAGTTGCTGGGATTGTATACGAAGCTGTGCCAAGATGAACTAAGAATGGGCAGCTGGATAACAGTCAGCCCTGCAATGTTTATACAACTCACCAATAAGACAATGAATGCTGTAAAGTATTTTAGATTGGGTTTAGAGAGATGCTCTTGATATTACCTTTTAAATAGATTGTAGGATGGTGCCACCTACTGGCAAAAAAAATTTCAGAAATATTTAATAGAGATTTCTGAACAGAAAAAAAATGCATGTGTTTAGGGGCTATCCTGTAGATTGAATAACCAATACTGTGTTGCATATTAAAAGAAAACACAGGACTTGCCAGTTAAAGTCCAGTTACAGAAATCTAACAGCTTACCTGTTTTCCTTCTCTATGAACTCATGATCACTGACTTCATGCATCTGTACAACATTCACACGCACCCATTGGGAACTCTGAAGAAGCCTGCGCACCTCTTGCACTTGTAAGACTTTACTCCAAATCACTTCCTTATTCAAATCATTCATTCCATCATCTTCCTCTTCAGCCTCTCCTGCAGGAGGTACCTCTGAGGAAGGCACCTGACCTGCACACTAAAGGTGGCCATACAAGTAGAGATCCTCTTGTTTGGCAATTTTACCAAACGAGTGGATCTCTGGGTGATATGCCCACATTGAGATTGGCGATATCGGCTGATCTGATCGTGGGCCCTAGGGCCCAATGATCAGATTATAATTAAGCCAATACGGGCAGTCGGATCACAGGACCGCATTAACAAACAGATGCGCCCACGATTCCAACGGGATTTTTAATCCTGCATCGACATCTGGCAGACTTTCAGACAGATATCGATTCGAGGAAGCCCGTCGGAGGCCCTACACATGGGCCAATCAGCTGCCGACTTGGTCTGTTGACAGCATTTATCGACCTGTGTATGGCCATCTTAAGGAAGAATAAGCAAACATTACAAAAAATGCAAGGGCTTCAAAGAAATACACCAGCAGTATATCTTGGAAAACAAATACCAACAAGTTTATACACCTTTATTTATTTTAAAAAAATCATCTAGTGCAGGTATGGTACCTGTTATCCAGAATGCTCGGAAACAGGACCTAGTATTTTTAGATAACGGATCTCTCCGTAATTTGGATCTTCATATCTTAAGTCTGCTAGAAAATCATGGAAACATTAAATAACCCCAATATGGTTTTACTTCCAATAAGAATTAATTATATCTTAGTTGGGATCTGCTGAACTGTCCTGTGACACGCGTGTGCTAACAGCAGCTGTGAGTTGCAATCCTGCTATATTGTAATGTGTAACTCCCAGCACCTTCTGGACTAGGGCAAATGGGCAATATATAGGAAAAACAATAATGTTGCTTTTCAGTTGTTAAATGGGGACAGTTTGTCTTGCACAGTGTTTACTTTACTCTTGAGAGGCTGAGCATTGGGGAAAGTTGAAGGAGATCTTTACCTGCCTTTTTCCATTTTTCCTAAAGTGAGTTTCAGCAAGTG
The DNA here is from genome assembly GCF_017654675.1 of Xenopus laevis. Lineage (NCBI taxonomy): Eukaryota > Metazoa > Chordata > Amphibia > Anura > Pipidae > Xenopus > Xenopus laevis. Next base: position 106,060,744 of record NC_054378.1, on the reverse strand, counting down.
CCCAATTTACACAACGTGACCCTGTTTCCAAGGTTTTCATGACAAACACTGTAACTGTAATGAATCTTTTTGCCTTTGGCTTTTTTGCTGCCTCTGTCAAACTGAAAATTGCATGCAATTAAATGACAGTGTAACAATGGTGTGATGACAATGAGCTGGAGCACGGCCACCATCATGGGGGTGCACAGTTGTCCTGGGCCCGGTGGATTTTATGTTTATGGGGGGCCTGGGAAGTCACTGAAGGGCCAAGCCACCGATGCCACCTAAGGGAGCCAAAGCCACTGAACATAGTATTATAGTAAGTCAGTTGATAAAAGACACAAGTCCATCAAGTTCAAACTTTTAACTTTTTTTTAACCTGCTTGCCAGTTGATCCAGAGGAAGGCAAAAAAACCCCATCTGAAGCCTCTCCAATTTGCCTGGTGGAAAAAATTCCTTCCTGATCCCAAGATGGTAATTGGACTAGTCCCTGGATCAACTTGTACTATGAGCTATCTACCATAACCCTGTATTCCCCTTACTTGCTAAACACCATCCAACCCCTTCTTAAAGCTATCTAATGTATCAGCCTGTACAACTGATTCAGGGAGAGAATTCCACATCTTTACAGCTCTCATTGTAAAAAACCTCTTCCGAATATTTAGGCGAAACATCCTTTCTTCTAATCAGAATGGGTGACCTCGTGTCAGCTGGAAAGACCTACTGGTAAATAAAGCATTAGAGAGATTATTATATGATCCCCTTATATATTTATACATAGTCATCATATCACCCCTTAAGCGCCTCTTCTCCAGCGTGAACATCCCCAATTTGGCCAGTCTTTCGTCATAGCTAAGATTTTCAATACCTTTTACCAGCTTAGTTGCCCGCCCTTCTCTGTACCCTCTCTAATTCAATAATGTCCTGTTTGAGTGATGGAGACCAAAACTGTACGGCATATTCTAGATGGGGCCTTACCAGTGCTCTATACAGTGGAAGAATGACCCCCTCATGCCTTGAATCAATGCCCCTTTTAATACAGCTCAAGACCTTATCTGCCCTTGATGCTGCTGACTGGCATTGCTTGCTACAGCCAAGTTTATCATCTACAAGGACTCCAAGGTCCTTTTCCATAATGAATTTGCCTAGTGCAGTCCCATTAAGGGTATAAGTGGCTTGGATATTTTTACATCCCAGGTGCAGGACTTTACATTTATCAAATTGAATCTCATCTGTCACTTAGCTGCCCAGATTGCCAGTTTGTCAAGATCCTGTTGCAAGGATGCCACATCCTGGATGGAATTAATTGTATGAAGGGACCCAAGGTTTTTTTTATTTGTAGAGAGGGCAATCACCAATGTTTTTTTTTAACTTGTAGGGGAGTCCTAGCCACCAATGGGTTTTAATCAGCGTGTTTTTAGTGTATTAGTACTCATGTCTTTGTGGCATTTTTACTGTGGTGTGTGGGTAGATGGGGCTCAGAAAATGTTGTTGTATGGGGCCCTGTGCTTTCTGATGGTGTCCCTGTGCTGTGTTTATGCGATACACTAGAGGCCAATGGAGCAATTAGGGAGGCTACTAATTATGGTTTCTGTATATGTTCTGCATAAAGGATACTTTGCCCAAGGTTTGGGGGCCATGAAAAGAATCTGCTGTGAGCCCCAGTACATTCTAATGAGGCCACTGGGGACTGGATTTCTGGTACAACAGGTTTAGCAAAATTGTGTTATGCTAACTCCCCCAAACACAGAAAGTCTTAATCTCTGGCATGACATAAATATTCAAACCCACTGACACAGCTTTAGTAATTATCTACAGTTGTTTGGAAAGTTTAGCCCTTAACCCCATGACACTTGTGGGTGAATTGAAATGGCGGTGAGTCAGGCTGGATCATACAACAGTAGTGCCCAACATCTCTTAGGGTAGTGGCAGACGGGGAGATTAGTCGTCCATCGAAAATCCCAATCGATCCTGCCGGCGATCCGTATTGTAGCCTTAAACTCTTGGGGTTTTTGTTTTGTTTTTTAAAACAATCTAATCCTGATCCTAAATTAAAGGAGAAGTTCACCTTTAGATAAACTTTTATTAAGATGTGGACAGTGATTTTTAATTTTTCTGGTTTGTAAGTTATTTAGTGTTTTGTTCAGCAACTCTCCAGTTTGGTATATCAGCAGCTGTTTGTTAGGGTCTTATTTTCCCTTGAACCAGGCAGTGGTTTGAGTGAGCAACTGGAATAAGTATAGGAGGGGAGGTGAATAGGAGATAACTAATAAAAAGTAACATTACCAAAAAGATTGTAGTCTCACAGAGCAATAGTTTTGTGGCTATGTCAACCCTCCATTTAAAAGCTGTAAAGAGGTAGAAAAACGATATAAAAGAATAAATAATGGAAACGGTTGCCAAGTTGCTTAGCATCTATACCATTAGTAGGGGGTCCCATACTTACTTAGTATCGAGTGAAGGAATAGAAATAAAAAAAACTTCATCGACATGAGCTACTTCGACCTTTCACTATGACATCGAATCAAAACGATTCGAGACTAAAAATGGTTCGACTATTCGACCAATCACATACGTCGAAGAGTACTGCCTCATTAAAAAAAAAAACTTCGACCCCCCGTACTTCGTCACCTAAACCTACCGAACAGTCAATGTCAGCCTAATGGGGAAAGGGTCCCCAATAGGCTTTCTTAAGCTTTTTTGGGTCAAAAAATTCGTTCGATCGATGGATTTAAAATCCTCTTGAAATGGATACGACTTCGAAAGATTTAAATCGTCAAATCGAACGATTTTTTCGTTCATCGGATCGTTCGAAACAAACGAAATTGCGGTAAATCTCTCCGAGCTTCGATATTCGAAGTGAAGGGCATGGCAATCGGCAGTCGAATATCGAGGGTTTCATTTAACCCCTCGAATATTCGACCCATAAGTAAATTTGCCGCCTAGATGTTAACTGAAGCGTGAAACTATACCCTTGAATGTTAATCCTCATGAATTATGTGTTTGATATTCAAAAGCAGAATTTCAAGCCGGAGTTTGGTGATTTAATTATATTCTTTCGCTTCTCAGGATTCCAAATTGTAAGGTGTTTGCTTAAAAAACATGCCAGATCCATGTACAGTAACTAACAAATTAGCAGGCATTTGTCTTCTCAAGATGTTCCAGCTAGTAATCTAATCGCTCGTAATACTGTAAAGCTTTCCTGAGTCTTGCAGCAGAAATCTACTGTTAGTGTTGTCTGTCACTAAGTAGCCGACTTCTGTTACAATCCATCTTTGTTTCAACACAAGCTTCATCTTCTGCTTGGTGCAGCTAATATGGCAGTTAATATATGCTTAGCCACTTGATACCCTGGCACATAAGCAGATTTTTGTTATTTGCATTTTATAGGAGGGATCCTGTAAGAAATAATGAATTATTGATATTTAGATGACTGTTAGCCAAGCGTATCACTGAGCTGATGTTTAATGCAGGACTTGCTTTAGAAATTGCTAACATGACTGTTGCGCTCTTTGCAGGTTGCTGAAAACCAAACAAGGCCTATACCTCAAGATATGAAAATGAAAAAGGAAATGGGTATGTTTCTATATTTTACATGGAATGATCACATGACAACCTCCTGTAACCCTAAAAATAGAAATGTTTATTTTGCACACAATTTCCCCTCCATTAGTTATTCACGTCCTTCAATTTTTAAAATAATCACTGTGGGCCCCTTAGGAGAAGAGCAACCCCTTCATTCTGCATTCATTGGTTATAGAATAATTTCAGTAGCAATCTGACCCAAGAATGCTGTTCTACCTTGTAGGAAAAAGAATCAAGGCTGGAATATTCATCGGAATTGATGAACTTGACCCACTCCAGACAACTAGGCACCGAACAAGCCACAAAGTGCATGACCTGTACAAAATATACAGACCACAGGCACCTTTCAGATTCACTGAATTTAATGAAGACTATCGAGTGCTGCAATGAAGAAAACTTCATCCTCTGCCTTCCACTTACTGTCGCCTGCCCACTATGTACAATGTCTTTTGTATCACATTTGTTAAGCCCTTACCTGGCTGCTCTAGATATGGAATAAATAAGATCATTTAATGATATATAAACGTAAACACATTCAGTTTATGGCTAACTTGCGCTGATGCATCACTTACATAAGGGGATTTTTAGCAATTTCTCTCCGATATTTCATGCAGTTGTCAAGCCAGACAGAGTTTTTTTGGCCACATATACTAATATGTGTATCATTTTCTCAGTGGATAATGATGATTTTAGTTATTTGGCTGGAATTTGCAAAACTAAAAACTGAGCCTAGAAATGTCATATTTGTTTTAGGGATGCACTGAATCCACTATTTTGGATTCGGCCAAACCCCCGAATCCTTCACGAAAGTTTCGGCCGAACGAACCCTAATTTGCATATGCTAACTAGGGGTGGGAATGGGAAAAATGTTTTACTTCCTTGCCCCTGCGATTTCCCTCCCTGCCCCTAATTTGCATATGCAAATTAGGATTCGGGTTCGGCTGGCCGAATCCGAATCCTGCTGAAAAAGGCAGAATCCTGGCCGAAGTAAAATGATCATTGTTACCCTTTATTTATATGATGTCTCATACAGCAATCCCTCAGACAACTGTAAGAATCATCAGAATGGGATGTTTATTAGTGTTACACGGGCAGTGGGAAACATTCATGAGAGGGAAAGGCTGTGGGCAGAGTCAGGCCCATCACTCACACGTAACCTTAGTCCACACTAACTCCTTCAACATGAGCTTTGCTATTGTTGCACCAGCCTCCCTGGATATTCACTCTTGGATGTTTTCTCTGTTTTAGATAATAATTGCATGTGATATTGATATTTATGATACTCTCTGTTTACTTAGTAAATTGGGGTTTCATAAGCAGTTATTGCTCCTATAGAAAAAACATTCCTGTTTCCCACTGTATATGGAACTATTTTGTTTTTTTTTTTCCTGCACCTAAATAGAGTGAAATCTGTTCTATTTGTTTCCCCACTACCTGAAATACCAATGGCAAGTTCTGTGGCTTTTCTCCATCTGCTCCATTATGTGTAGGCAGGGAACACAGAGAACACAGGGAAAATGAGAGGAGATCCCAAGTACCTAATACCAGTATTGCATCTGGGCCCTCATGGATAACAGGACTGAGACATAAGGAGGGAGCCTTTCTTCTCAAATAATATCATATTAATATCAATAACACAATCTCAGGATTTATACTCTCAGATTAAACAGCACCCCCTAGTTAAACAATTATATAAGATGTGAGTGACTTTCTGTGTTTTGCCAATAAATGAGTTTCCTGCAAAGCTGCCATTACCTTAGTAACCGTGTACAGGTTTACAGAATAAACAGAATAATGCCGACCAGGGGGACCTCAGTGGACTTAGATGCTATCACCAGTGTTGACCACTAACAAGAGACGTTACTGTGTGTGTATGTGTAATGTATAAGAGAAAATCTATAATTCTTCTCCTTTAAGCTAGCTTCATTAGGTTATCTAGGGACATATACCCTGTAATTAGGGATGTAGCGAACGTCGGAAAAAATGTTCGCGAACATGTTCGCGAACGTCCGGACAAAAATGCGAACGGTTCGCGAACGTTGCGAACCCCATAGACTTCAATGGAAAGGCGAATTTTAAAAGCTAGAAAAGACATTTCTGGCCAGAAAAATGATTTTAAAGTTGTTTAAAGGGTGCAACGACCTGGACAGTGGCATGCCAGAGGGGGATCAAGGGCAAAAATGTTTCTGAAAAATACATTGTTGACACAGCGCTGCGTTTTGTGCTGTAAAGGGCAGAAATCACACTACGTCACTCGGGTGGTGTTTCTGGACACGGAATGTGAAAAAGCTCACACAGCTAGGTGGCACTTGGTTAAAGACTGGGCAAACAATGCCTGCAAGGTCAACGTATACAGTAGTGGATACGGAATATATTATTGCTGCTTGAAAAACGTCACTCAGGTGGTGTTTACGGACACGGAATTATTATTGTTATTATTTAGACAGAATGTGAACAAGCTCACACAGCTAGGTGGCATTACTAGCCAGCAAAGCTACCTAACCTAAAATGTCCCTCAAATCCCTGCAGACTTCTGTCCCTACAATACAGAGCAGTATCAAGTAGATTACTAGCCAGCAAACTTACTATCAACTGTCCCTCAAATCACTAACAGCTCTCTCCCTACACTAGCTCTTCCAAGCACACACAGGCAGAATGAAAAAACGCTGCAGGGCTTCAGTTTATATATGGAAGGGGAGTGGTCCAGGGGGTGTGGGGGTGGTCCAGGAGGGAGAGCTTCCTGATTGGCTGCCATGTATCTGCTGGTCTGGGGGAGAAATGGCAAAAAAAGCGCCAGCTAAGGCGAACCCAAATTGGCGAACGTTGCGCAACGTTCGCGAACATTCGGCGGACGCGAACGGTCGATGTTCGCGCGAATTAGTTCGCGGGCGAACAGTCCACGACATCCCTACCTGTAATAAATCAGAGCCATCTACCCAAACATGACAATAAAGAGACAAACACATATTTATATTTAAAAACAGGCTTTTTTATTGACGCTTTTTTATTGATACTTTGTTGACCTTTATATGTTGATCCAGAGGAAGGCAAAGAAAAACCCTCAGCAAAACAGAGGCCAATTAGTCTTGCTGAGGGAAAAAGAATTCCTTCCTGACCCCAAAATAGGCGATCGGATTACTCCCTGGATCAAACTCTCTTTATATATATTACATAATATCTAAATAGTAACTGTACTGGAATTGTAAGTCTGTACTAATAAACACTGTAATATCTACTAAATATCCTACATTTTAAATCCTATACAAATATATTAAAATATAAACATCTAAAACTCTATACCTGTAACCGATTATCAAAATATGAATACTAAAATATTACTATACTGAACTAAATTAAAATAATGATTCATATTTAAATATAAAACGCCAATATCTAGTAAAGCATTGAACATTTTGTGAATATATTATAATATAAGTATTCAAAAGAAAAAATCTAGAACATACTTCAAAATATCAATACAGTATTGGGATCCATCCTGGAAACCCTTTATCCAGAATGCTCTGAATTAAGGGACGCTCATCTACCATAGACTCAAATTTTATCAAATAATTTAATTGTTTTTTAAATGATTTACCTTTTCCCTGTAATAAGAATATTGTACCTTGTAAAAATATATTTTATATATATATATAGATATATATATATATATATATATATAATATATATATATATATATATATATATATATATATATATATATATATATATATATATATATATATATATATAATTAATCCTTAGTGGAGGCAAACCAATCCTGTTGGGTTTAATTAATGTTTACATAATTTTTTTGTAGAAATATGATATGTTTATCCAAATTACTGCAAGACCCCTTATCTAGAAAGCCACTGGTCCCTAGAATTCTGCCTTACAGGTCCCACACCTGTACTAAAATACTACTACACTAAACTATGTGATATATTTATCAATGTTTAAATCCAAAACACAAACATAGAAGATAGCATTTATGTTAAACTATATACAAATAATTGAAAATATCAGCATTTAAATATATAACTATCTATGAAACCGTCTCAAAATATTATTCCTAAAATACTTCTATAATAAACAATACTATTTTCCTAACTATCAGTACAGGTATTGGATCCATTATCTGTAAAATCAGTATCCAGAAAGCTCCGAATTATGTAAATGCCATCTCCCATAGACTCTATCAAATAATTCAGTTTTTTAGAAATGATTTATTTTTCTGTGTAATTATAAAACAGTATCTTGTACTTAAACTAAGATATAATTAATCCTTACCAAAGGCAAACCCAGCCTATTTGGTTGTAATTAATATTTATATGATTTTATAGTAGACTTTAGGTATGGTGATCCAATTAAAAACCCTGAGCATTCTGGATAATAGGTCCCATACCTGTAATTAAATTTAGAACTCTATAATATATACCAGGGGTCCTCAAACTACGGCCCGCGGGCTGGATACGGCCCTCCAATGTCATTTACCAGGCCCCCTATCGCCTAGGGCGGAGTCATAGGGGGCGCAATATACAAAAGGAAATTTTTTTTTTATTTTTATTTTTCTTTAAATTTTAAACTTTTGTGCAGGCCCCTTGCAGAGTTCCGCTCTGCTTCCGACTTCCGAGACCCTCTCTACTTGTCCTGCTGGCTGGATCCGTCTGGCAGCAGGGCAGCAGCAAACCGGCCCAGCGACTTGCGCATGCATCCAATGATGCGCCGGCTTAAAGATAGGCGCGCCGCCGCGCTGGCGTGCGCGGTGACGTCAGCAGGGACCTGTGCGCCTGTGTAGTGAGGCCTGGGCCCTGGCGCGTCGTATGGGTGCGGCCGTCTCCTCCTGGCTGCCTGTGCCTGGTCGGTGAGTGGCGACTGAACTGCTGCTGATATAATTGGACACACAACAACAGGTACAGACTTGGGGGGGGGCTGGGGGGTGGAAATGCATTTTTTTTTGTCACAACAGGTACAGATTTGGGGGGGGGCTGGAGGCAATGAATTTTTTTGGCACAGCAGGTACAGATTTGGGGGGGCTGGGGGGGGCAATGAATTTTTTTGGCGCAACAGGTACAGATTTGGGGGGGCAATGGATTTTTTTGGCACAACAGGTACAGATTTGGGGGGGCTGGGGGCAATGGATTTTTTTGGCACAACAGGTACAGATTTGGGGGGGCTGGGGCAATGAATTTTTTTGGCACAACAGGTGCAGATTTGGGGGGGGAAATATTTTGCGTGCTGCTGGCTGGCACAGGTACATATTGGGGGCAATATTTTGGGTGCTGCTGGCTGGCACAGGTACATATTGGGGGCAATATTTTGGGTGCTGCTGGCTGGCACAGGTACATATTGGGGCGATATTTTGGGTGCTGCTGGCTGGCACAGGTACATATTGGGGCGATATTTTGGTTGCTGCTGGCTGGCACATGTACAGATTGGGGGCAATATTTTGGGTGCTGCTGGCTGGCACAGGTACAGATTTTGTGTGCTGTTGGCACAGGCAGAATATCTTGGCTGCTGCTTGCATGGATAATTGATGGATTGCACTTTTCTCTTAGTAGTTGTGTTAAAAGTAAAATGTTGTGGATATTCTAGTTTTGTAATTATCACAGTGTCTTATGGTGGATCTGTAAATTCTACAGGTGGACAACAATACAATTATGTCAAGGAAAAGAAAAGTTGACTCTGAGTGCAGGATATTCAAAGAACAGTGGACCTATGATTACTTTTTCATGCAGTGCAAGGAGAGAGCTGTTTGTCTGTTATGCCAGGATTCAGTGGCTGTGTTCAAGGAATACAATTTGCGTCGACACTACGAAACTAAACATAAAGACAAATATGGTTGCTTGGTCGGACAAGGGAGAGAAGACAAGATATTAAAACTGAAACATGGATTGACAACTCAGCAAAATGCATTTGTGAAGCAGAAGGAGATAAATATTTCATCATTGCGAGCAAGTTTTCAAGTTGCCAAGCTAATAGCCCGCACTGGCAGACCATTTGTGGAGGGAGAATTTGTGAAAGAATGTCTTCTTTCTGTTGCCAAAGAGATGTGTCCAGAGAAGGCTGATTTATTTGGAACAGTGAGTCTTTCAGGACCTACAATTACACGAAGGATTGAAGAAATGGGGGACAATTTGCATCAAAAGTTGCAAAACGCCTCAAAAAAAATTTGCTATTTTTCATTGGCACTCGACGAAAGCAATGATGTCCGTGATTCTGCACAGCTTCTAATTTTCATTCGTGCGACAAATGATCATTTTGAAGTCACAGAGGAGCTTGCTGCACTGCAAAGCATCAAAGGAACAACAACAGGAGAGGATATCTATGAAAAGGTTTGCCAAACTATGAATGATTTGGAGCTAGACTGGGCTAAACTAGCCAGTGTGACAACTGACGGTGCTCCTAGCATGGTGGGGTCTATGAAAGGAGTGGTGGGACGCATTAACAAAGAAATGGACCAACTCAACCATTCACGTCCAATAGCCATACACTGCCTCATCCACCAACAAGCGCTGTGTTGTAAATCACTGAAGTGGGACTCTGTCATGAAAGTTGTGGTGTCCTGTGTTAACTTCATTAGGGCTCATGCACTAAACCACAGACAGTTTCAGGCATTTCTGTCTGAGCTGAATGTTGCCTATGATGATATTCTGTACCACACAGAAGTCCGTTGGCTGAGTCGAGGGAGAGTTTTAAAACGTTTTTATGACTTACTTCCACAGATTTCGGATTTTCTGCTTTCAAAAAACAAAGAAGTACCAGAGCTTAAAGATGAAGAATGGAAATGGCACCTTGCTTTTCTGACAGATGTAACAGAGCTACTCAACAGTTTCAATGTGCAACTTCAAGGAAAGGGGAAGCTCATCTGTGATATGCATTCACATGTGAAAGCATTTGAAGTAAAATTGGACCTCCTCATTAAACTAGTGAAGGAGGAAAATTTCTGCCATCTCCCCTCTACTCAAAAGCTGTTAGCTGAGAAACCAACAGTTGCATTCCCAAACAAAACATGTGTGGATTCACTGGAAATGTTGCAAAGGGAGTTTCAAAAGAGATTTAAAGAGCTTCATCTCCATGAACAGGACATACAGCTTTTCCGGAACCCATTTTCTGTTGAAATTGAAGATCCGATTTACCAAATGGAACTGGCCGAACTACAGAATTGTGACTCTCTAAAAGACATTTTCAAAGCAAGCAGCCTTACTAATTTCTATGCATCTCTCCCCTTTGAGACATATCTTAATCTCAGGAACCATGCACTCAAAATGGCAACCATCTTTGGCAGCACCTATGTCTGTGAACAGACTTTTTCCCGAATGAAAAATCTGAAATCTCCAACCAGATCCAGACTTACTGATGCACACTTGCATCACTTGTTACGACTTGCAGTGACAAACATGGAACCGGATATTGATTATCTCATCAGCCAAAAGCAGGCCCACACTTCCCATTGAAATACTGGTAAGTTTATGTTAGTTAAAATTGTTCTTCATTGTACATTTTTTAAATAGTGTATTGTTTCTTCATGTTTTTTTTGCACTACCTGTACTACAAATAAGATATATATGCAGTGTGCATGGGAATTTGTTCATTTTTTTTTTAACTATAGTCCGGCCCCCCAACAGTCTGAGGAACCGTGAACTGGCCCTCTGCTTAAAAAGTTTGAGGACCCCTGGTCTAGAAGCACCCGTTATTCCTTAACAGAGTGGTTCGATGGCTAACGAGCCTGACACAATTCTAACATTATGGCCTATGGCAAACATCAGCATGAGTGGTGTAAATGGAAACACCATTGGACCTGGAGCAGTGGCAACAATTTGAGGAAGACCTCGTTCACGAGCCGCATTCACATTCGTAGACAATGAGTTTGCTGAGATGGGAATGGGACAACTGGACTGGCCTACACAGGGCCCTGGTCTCAATCAAACTGACCACCAGTGGGATGAACTGGAACACTGATCCAATGTTCCCATCATCACTGCCCGGCCTCAACAAATACCAACAACAAAGTTCCCACATAGAGGCAAAGGGTGGAACATATATATTACAGGTATGAGACGTGTAATCCAGAATGCTTGGGACCTGTGGTCTTCCGGATAATGGATCTTTCCATAATTTGGATCTCAAGTCTGCTAGAAAATCATGTAAACATTAAATAAACCCAATAGGCTGATTATGCTTACAGAAAGGATTAATTATATGATGGAGATGTTGGAAAGGCAAATGTCCACATACTGTTGATGATAAAATATGTGTATAATGATATATGCTGTATATGTGTCATTGCCATTGTGGAATCAAAAAGACGTTCCCAGTGAGGCTGAATCAGCTGGCCTGCGGGTGTTTGCCATTCAGCAATGTAACTGCCGCCCCAGAATCGCCCCTGCCTGAGGGACTTTATATGTCTATCTCCTGCTCAATCTGAGAAGTGTTTGGAAAGGTGGAACTGAATCCCAGGGGGTGCCAGGACCTGTTGATTCTCACTGAATATCATTGTTTGGGATGCTTAGTACTTTTAGGTACTCACACCCACTGCCTCTCGCTGCATGCAATGCACCCATTGCCTCTCAATGTATATAAGGTGCTCTGAATGCAAAGACCCATTGACTCTCATTGCATACAGTGTGCCTGTGTTGTCCCCTTCTCTCTGTGTAATGCACTTGTGGTGCCCGTACACACTGTTTTTTACTGTATAATGTGCTTGGGGTGCCCTACCCACTGCCATATACTGTATATAGTCAATTCTCTCATGATATAATATGATCTCCCTTTAATTGTGTTCAGGGTACTGCCATCTCCAGTCTGGGCCTAATCATCTGCCCATGTCTCAGTGAGGCTCATGTCACCTACTTTGCCCATAGTTGGCATATCGCCCCCTAAAATATACTGCTCACAGATCAAAGATATACAACCTCTGTGTTACAGGTTCCATAGCTGGAATGGCAATTGGCATCAATGAAAAGGAGCCCATGTCTTCAGAACAGAACAAGGCCTGTTCGGAGAAGCGCTAGCATTACCCTCATTATTGTGAGGGTGACCTGATTCACTTGGACTGACCCAAGAAGTCCAGCCTGATTGGGAGACACTTAACGTGTCCATACAAGGGAAGAACCACTAATGTGATGAAGTTTGCTACTTTGGCCACCACTGCTGGACCAACTCAGGCTGATTCAATCCCACCCAGGCCAACAATGGCATCACATGGTGGGTATGAGCAAAGCCTAAGTACCATTTCCATAGATTGATGCAGCCCATGCTTGATGGCGGATTTCAGCTTTGCCAATCAATATCTGAATGATCCAATACCAAATACCAGTGGGGAGGGGATATTATTTTGGCCCGTAGCCCAATATGGAACTTGCATGTACAAGAGTAGGAATATGTCTGAGTATAGCCAGCCTTGCACACACTGATTCGGACAGCCTGATAAACAGTAACACATGTAACATCCCTTACATCAGATCCTGATATTTGTGTCTGTGCTTCTGTCTGTTTCATCTGTGTCTGTACCCCCTGTGTCTGTGCTTCTGTCTGTCTAACCTGTGTCTGTCTCACTTGTGTCTGTACGTGTGTCTTTCCCACACCTGTACTTGTGTCTGTCCCACACCTGTGTTTGTGTCTGTCCCACATCTGTACTTGTGTTTGTCCCCCCTGTGCGTGTACTTGTGTCTGTCCCATACCTGTACTTGTGTCTGTCCCACACCTGTGTCTGTACTTGTGTCTGTCCCCCCTGTGTCTGTGCTTCTGTCTGTCCCCCTGTGTCTGTACTTGTGTCTGTCCCCCCTGTGTCTGTGCTTCTGTCTGTCCCCCTTTGTCTGTACTTCTGTCTGTCCCCCTGTGTCTGTACTTCTGTCTGTCCCCCCTGTGTCTGTGCTTCTGTCTGTCCCCCTGTGTCTGTGCTTCTGTCTGTCCCCCCTGTGTCTGTGCTTCTGTCTGTCCCCCTGTGTCTGTACTTCTGTCTGTCCACCCTGTGTCTGTGCTTCTGTCTGTCCCCCTGTGTCTGTACTTCTGTCTGTCCCCCCTGTGTCTGTGCTTGTGTGTGTTCCCCCTGTGTCTGTCCTCCCTGTGTCAGTACTTCTGTCTGTCTCCCCTGTGTCTGTACTTGTGTCTGTCCCCCTGTGTCTGTATTTGTGTCTGTCCCCCCTGTGTCTGTGCTTGTGTCTATCCCCCCTGTGTGTGTAGTGACTAATGTCAGTGGAGCAGGGCTGTCATTGTGGAGGAGGCTGGCATACCTCCCAACTGTCCCTTTTTCGGAGGGACAGTCCCTCTTTTGACAGCTCAACCCGCAGTCCCTCATTTTTACTGGAAAGTCCCTCTTTTTCTATGCACTGAAAAGCCAGAAAAAGAAACAGTTTCTCACTTAATTGGCTTTTAGCAGAGAGCCCAGAACAGCTAACAGGTGCAAATAAGATACTTTGTAACAATTTTGAGACACAAAAACACAGTTTAGAAATATTTTCAAACTTTCATAACCTGCCAAATTTTGTAAAACAAACATGGTAATTAGGGGGTGTGGTCACAGAAAGGGGTGTGGTCAAAAAAATTAGCTGCGCTACGTGCGGGAAAAAAATTTTTGTCCCTCTTTTTACTTCCAAATTGTTGGGAGGTATGCACTGGGAAATGTAATTACTAGTGGGTGAGTGTGAGTACCTTTGAGATAGTAAGCTCTGCAGCCTTCCTCCCTGAGTTTGTGCAGCAGCAGCGCCAGTACGGAGGAGCCGTTCTCCTGCCAGAAGTGCGTGGCCTTGTCATACAGCAGCACCTTGTCCGCATTACAGCCAGGGCTGGATTTACATAGCAGGCACCCCTAGGCCCGTTGCCGTCTGTCGCCTTTGTCCCCTCTCTTTTATTTGCGCAAATTTTCATCATCGGGACAGGAGCAATAGGAATTGGCGCACGGGAAATTTAAAAAAATTTGTATCTCCTGAGCATCCCCAGTGTTTCTGAATGTGTGTGTGTGGTTGGGTAGCATGCTGCCCCCTAAAATGGGTTGGGTGGATGGGGCAAGTGGGCAGAGCTGGGCAACCGGGAGGAACGGATGTCACGCTATGTGGAGTGGGTCTGTGCCGGCCCAGTTCAACGCTGTCCCGCCGGCCCAGTTCAACGATGTGTCTATGTCCTTGAGTATGTGTGTGACTGGTTTTGACTCTATATGAGTGTGTCAGGTTGTGTGACTGTGTTGTGTCCCTGTGCTTGCCATATTACCTTGGGGGGTAATGTGATGTGGGGGGACTGACGGGTAATTTTATTTCTTCCTTTACATCCCCTTTACCGTTTCCAACTCCAGCTGCCGGGACAAATATCATGGAGCCAGATTTAAACAGATAAACTGTGCTTCTATTTGGAGAATTATTTTGCTGCAGCCACTGGTTCTGCAGAGTTGGAGAAAGTTTGTAGTAAACAATACAAAAACTATAAAACCCACATTAGATTACATGACAACACAGGACCCAGTGTGTTCTGCCTATTCTGATTACTAATCAGTCTTGCTGTATTGTCTTTCGGCAGATATTTTTTGACTTGTGCTGTTTTGATAATTTATGACGATCCCTAAGCAGCCCAGACCACACTGAGCATGTGCACAGTCTTGGTCTTGCTAAGATGTTTAACAAAGTTACAAGATGGTGACCCCCTGTGGCCAACTTTGAAAGCATAAATCATTAGTTTGATTAGGCTTGTGGTTCAGTAAGTTCATGTTTATGTTTAGTATACAAATTGCAGCATTTCTAGTCTTATTCTATTTTAGACTTTAGTTGCCCTTTAAAGAAAAATTATACCTTCAGAATGAATCAACAGATAATTTATACCATAATCAGTGACATTAATATCAGTAATTGTTGCCATTTTACTGCTCTGTGGAGATCACCTGACAGGAAATAATGCAGCTTTTACTGTAACAGGAAGTGTGAGAGTAATAAACAGAGCTCTGTCAATTCAATTCATAACCTAGCATGTATGTGTGTGAACACAGCAAATCGTATGAGCTAGGGGACGGCCCATAGTATTTATTAAAACGGCATTACATACGAGCTGTTTGATGTAATATATTTTTATAGAGACCTGCAATGTTCATGGGTATAGTTTCCTTTTAAACAAAGTCAGTTAATTATGAGTGGGTGGATAGCAGGTAAAAGCAAAGCAATGATCAGTTAGTGCTTTATAAATAGATAAAAAGAAGGTTTTATTTCACACAAGTAATAGGGATATACCGAATCCACTATTTTGAATTTGACTGAACCCCCTGAATCCTTTGTGAAAGATTTCAGAAACAAATCCTAATTTGTGTATGTAAATCAGGCAAGGGAAAAAAGGAGAACAGCATGTTCTTCAAAAATGTTTTACTTCCTTGTTTTCTGATGAAAAACCAAGTGATTTTAAAAATTCGGTTCAGCCAGGCACGAGGATTAGGCCAAATCCGAATTATGCTGAAAAAGGCAAAATCCTAGCCGAATATCAAACAGAATCCTGGATTTGGTGCTTCCCTACTATGTAGTGACTGCACCCCATACCAAGCATGTCAGACTGCATTTGCATCTCCATTTAAGTATGAAACCAGAATGGCAACATTTAGTTTGAGTTGGGTATATAGTGAGATATTTATAACAAATATAGTAAAAAGTAATATTGAGGGGAAATCATATAGCCTTGACAACCAAAAAAATACAAAATATCAGACATATATTGAGAAAAAAAGTTTAATCACCAAAAAGTCTCATATACAATATAAAGTTATATAACAATGTCCCTTTTATATAACAATTTCCCTTTTAATTAGTGCATATTTATAAGACAGCTTCTCCAAAAAAAATTAGTCTAGAAAAAAATTCTAGTGAAAAAGAAAGTGTGCATTCAGGAAAACTGTGTAGAAAGAAAGCTACATCAAAGTTTTTTTTATCTGGTGTTTCATGTCTTGCCCAGTCCTCAAAGCCACCTGCATAATGATGAACTCTGAAGAAAATAAAAAGTTTTTTGTTAGCATACTATCCTCTGTCAGCCTCGTGTTTTTATACGCTCATGGAACTCCTTGGTGACTTATAATATCTTTATATTTTACAATAGGGGGCAGCAGGATCTGAATGAGCTTGTGGGCATTCACTAGGTTGCTCACCTGCCTATGAACTACAGTCTTAACAAAGAACAGAATCAACACCTTTGCTGTGCTTCACCTACTAGTGCGCTTCAGGCAGGCTACAACTAAAACCAAAAATCGGCTCCGATATACCCTTAAAAATGCCGAATCTGTTCACCTAGTTAGTGGCCAGCTTAAAGTGGATCTGATTTGCAAGTCTAATCTTGCCTCAATCTTCCAGGTGATTTGTGTTAAATAATTATTAGTTTACAGTGTGTTCATAGGTCTGATATCTCACAAACATCTCTCTCACCTTACTTCCGCTTTCAACATCCCCTCCAGTCCTTATTCTTTTGCAGAAAAGTGCGTTTAGTCATAAACATGCCGATTGAAACCTAGTGATTCTGCAACAATAACAGCTTTCTTGCTTCGAATTCCAGCGAGACAGGAGTGCTGGTTTTCTCTGGCATTTTCATTTGATATTTGTTTTCAAAAGCAGTAGGATCCAACTGCAGTGCCAGAAACCAAATCACCTGCTACAGAAACAGGAAATGGGTTGTGTATTTAAATGTTTTTTTCCAACACATCAACAGTATTTATTATAAATAAAGTGGCAATTCTAGGGCACACACAGATATCCCCCAAAACTACATTTAGGAGAAGCAAACAGTTACTAGTTCATTGGAGAGTAGCACATAGACATGATTTGGATAAAGGCTTGAATTGTGTTGAGTATAACATTGCCGTGGTTACAAAAAGTAAAGCTGTACAAAAAAAACGGGCACTGTTTTATTATTACAGAGAAAAGGGAAATATTTTTTTTTCAAAATTTGGATTATTTGGATAAAATGGAGTCTATGGGAGACAGCCTTCCCGTAATTCAGAGCTTTCTGAATAACGGGTTTCCGGATAATGGATCCCATACCTGTATTGTGTTCTTGTATTGTCAAGACCAAAACAGAGGCCTGCTGATTTTATAATATCGGTTCATAGTCCTTAGAGGAAAAAATGTAATGTGGTGCAAGTAGAGGTATCTATAATCCAGAGCCAGCAAGACAGCAATGCCTGCATAGTGTATGCTAAGCAATAATACACTTTTCATGGTTTGTGCTCTCCCATGATAGAGTTTTTGGTGTTTTAAAGAATGCAAAGTGTCAGACTTAGCCACAATGCCTTAAATAATGGGGAAAATAATTGTCAAAAAAGCTGCAATTATAAACTGAACCCAGGATTTCGTTTGGAATTTAATTTCTTGGTTTGGCCACAACCTTAGTGTTCAGCTGAACACAATCTCAATTCTTTAAGACGTTCGACTTTAAATCTCTGGATAATTTTTTGTTTAAAGATGATTTGAAGTTCTCAAATTTGAATATGCAAATGAGGATTCAAATTTGGATTGCTATTTGGTAATTCTCACCTACAATGAATTTAATGCATTTATCATTCTTTCATGTATACCTACTTATTGTACTTATTCCCCTATAACTACAGTCATCCTTCAGTTATTGCATACATGGAATGTTCAAAGACCCCTTGATAACACCATATTCTTTCTCATCTATGAGAGCAACACCATCTTTTTCAGCAAGTCTTTCAGTTCTTCATATTTAATTGTTTGTGTTGGAACAGTGGGAAACCCGCGAGCCATATACCATGCTGAACAGCGAACTACAAATAAATACAATTCACAAAAATTATACACAGTTGTATATATGCATGCTGTGCCTAAATAAAAAGATAAGAAGAAAGATTTACTCAGAGCCGGTGCAATTTTCTGCTAAATGGCTGCTGACCTTAAGAGGTGATTCTTGGTATTTTGCCGGAAGGTGTGGCACAAGTTAACTGGGTGGGGGACCTGTGGGAGGGGTGACTGTTCACATCAGGACCCCCAATAGATTATTTTGCAGGGGGCCTACAAGCCCAGTTACACCACTGACTCTAGTGGTGCAATATATGCATTCATTATATTAATAAGTACATGTAAATGTATATATAATATACAGTGATGTGCCCTAAAACTTGTATGGTTTTTATATTTTCAATACACCCTATTATTTTCCTGCTGGCTTTTTCTATAATTGATCATGTTATCACTTATGTCACAATGCCCACTCCATATAAACACTCTCTGGAGTTGAATGCAGGGGGGTCATGTGACCAATGACATCATAATGCTCACTCCAGATACAAACTCTCTTATAGCGTCTGATTTCAGTTGTGTCAGTTAGAGTGAGAAGGCTGAAGAGTGTGGATGTGCAGGTAAGAGACCTGCAATATATTTATATTTGTGATGATCTAAAATATAGGTTAGGGCAGCGTGGCCATTTAAACCACTTAGGTGCTGTACTAAAAGAGAATGTGGTGTTCCCCACACTATAACTTCTCCAAAAGGACTGTTTAAAAAGATGGTTTAGTTAGGAGTTGAATGCAGAGGGAGTTATAACAGACAGGGTCATGTGACCAATGATGTCATAATGCTGACTCCAGATACAAACTCTCTTATAGCATCTGATTTCAGTTGTGTCAGTTAGAGTGAGGAAGCTGAAGAGTGTGGATGTGCAGGTAAGAGACCTTCAATATTTTCATATTTGTGATGATCAAAACTTCATGTTAGGGCATCATGGCCATTCACACCACTTAGGTAATGTACTAAAAGAGAATGTGGTGTTCCCCACACTATAACTTCTCCAAAAGGACTGTATAAAAAGATGGTTTAGTTGGGAGCTGAATGCAGGGGGAGTTATTACAGACTTTATGGTGGGTCATGTGACCAATGATGTCATAATGCTGACTCCAGATACAAACTCTCTTATAGCATCTGATTTAAGTTGTGTCAGTGTGAGTGAGGAAGCTGAAGAGTGTGGCTGTGCAGGTAAGAGACCTACAACTGAACTGAACAGAAATGTTAAAATGTAAAAAGGGTCACTTTTATCTGAATTGCACAAAAAACAGATAACACCATGCCTTTTACCAAAATATCCCTGAAAGTAGTGGTTAGAAAAAACTTACACCTAGACTTGCACCTCCCCAAAGTAGATTGTGTCATCATTTGCAATTGTGTTTTAGTATTTGGGAAAAAGTGGCAACTGAGGAAGGCACATTGGGTGGGATGAGTTTACGATTGTCTTGACACCGAGTGAATTTGTAAACATCCTGCATTACTTCAAATGAGTTTGTATAATGGAAAAAATTATTTTTGGGAACAACAGCCTCTCTGGTGATATTAAAGTATGGTTAGACAAAAGAAAAAAATCACCATTTCTCTTTCAACTGTCTGAGAGGGTAACCACTTTGGGTAGTAAGCCCCTTCCTAACAAGTCAAGTTTTCTGTTTGGTATGTCTGTGATTAATTGGGACCATGTCGTAATGTTGGGTCCTCAAAGTAACCAAGTTTCCCCCCACCTGTTAGCATTTGAAAATTAGGGTCATGGGTAGCTGAACTTATATTGTCCATGCCCATCTTTCAAAAGGTTTTACCTCCCTCTCCAAAGAAAAAACCATAAAGAGAGTAACCCCCAATATAAAAAGAGGCCAACTAAATTGGTACAAACAAAGTTAGTGATCAGGTGAGGGTGGTCTATGATACAGTTCACTTGTGACTTGCAATAGTCTTGTGCTTGGTCTAAATCTGCACCTTTTTGTCAGATAACAAAAAAATATATAATTTATTCCTGATTGTGATTGTGTGTTTTTGATATTACTGTACTATGCGTATGAAATTGCAAGAAGTTTGTTTGCCTTGTCATGTTTTCATATTGTGTGTTCAGTCTATTGTTTTAGAAAGTTATAGAGTTATTGTCACTAAGAATAAGTTGACATGCAGAGAGTGTCTTATTGAGGTTGATATAGAGCTTTATGTTGTTGTGGTGGTCATTTGAAATTGATGTGGTGTAAAATAAGTGCAAATAGGCAGTATTGCAGGATGTGTGAACATAGAGGGGCGGAGAGAGGTGGTATCAGCGGGAGGTGACATGTGCCTGGGGCTTTTACTTCACACACAGGTCACTCCATGGCCCTTTCCTTTACTCTTATATCATCCTGAAGCAAAGGGACTCACTGACAATTTTAAAGCTAAGACGAGTCTACCTTTAATTTGACTTTTCTCCTTCTAAAAAGTAGTAGGTAAAAGCGCTGAGCGGCTCAAAGGCTAAGCCGAGCATACCTTAATTTGACTTTTTTCTTCTAAGAAGTAGTAGGTAAAAGATATGAGCGGTTTAAAGGCTAAGCCGAGCATAACTGTAATTTGACTTTTCTCCTTTAAGGCTAGCCACACGGGGAGATAGCCCTGCGTTTGCAGTCGCGGCGACAAAGCGCCGCGCCAGCGCCGCGACCGGCGCAGGCGACAGTTTTGTATGGAGCGCTATGTAAAACGCCTGTGCTAACCCACACGAGGCGATGCGCTTTTCACAAGTCGCCTGAAAAAGCCTGGCGAGGCATTTTTCAGGCGACTTTTTGAAAAGTTCGCATTCGCCTTCGTGTGGTTTAGCACAGGCGTTTTTACATAGGCGCCCATACAAAACCTGTCGCCTGCGCGTCGCGGCGACTGGCGCGGCGCTTTGTCGCCGGGCGACCGCAAACGCAAGGCATCTCCCCGTGGGAAATAGCCCTAAGAAGTAGTAGGTAAAAAGCGCTGAGCGGCTTCAAAGGCTAAGCCGAGCATAACTTTAATTTGACTTTTCTCCTTTTAAGAAGTAGTAGGTAAAAAGCGCTGAGCGGCTCAAAGGCTAAGCCGAGCATAACTTTAATTTGACTTTTCTCCTTTTAAGAAGTAGTAGGTAAAAAGCGCTGAGCGGCTCAAAGTCTAAGCCGAGCATAACTTTAATTTGACTTTTCTCCTTTTAAGAAGTAGTAGGTAAAAAGCGCTGAGCGGCTCAAAGGCTAAGTCGAGCATAACTTTAATTTGACTTTTTTCCTTTTAAGAAGTAGTAGGTAAAAAGCGCTGAGCGGCTCAAAGGCTCGGCCGAGCATACCTTTAATTTCACTTTTCTCCTTTTAAGAAGTAGTAGGTAAAAAGCGCTGAGCGGCTCAAAGGCTAAGCCGAGCATAACTTTAATTTGACTTTTCTCCTTTTAAGAAGTAGTAGGTAAAAAGCGCTGAGCGGCTCAAAGGCTAAGCCGAGCTTATGTTTAATTTCACATTTCTCCTTTTAAGAAGTAGTAGGTAAAAAGCGATGAGCGGTTTAAAGGCTAAGCCGAGCATACCTTTAATTTTACTTTTTTCCATCTAAGAAGTAGTAGGTAAAAAGCGCTGAGCGGCTCAAAGGCTAAGCCGAGCATAACTTTAATTTGACTTTTTTCCTTTTAAGAAGTAGTAGGTAAAAAGCGCTGAGCGGTTTAAAGGCTAAGCCGAGCATACCTTTAATTTGACTTTTCTCCTATTAAGAAGTAGTAGGTTAAAAGCGCTGAGCGGTTTAAAGGCTAAGCCGAGCATACCTTTAATTTGACTTTTCTCCTTTAAGAAGTAGTAGGTAAAAAGCGCTGAGCGGTTTAAAGGCTAAGCCGAACATAACTTTAATTTGACTTTTCTCCTTTTAAGAAGTAGTAGGTAAAAAGCGCTGAGCGGCTCAAAGGCTAAGCCGAGCATACCTTTAATTTGACTTTTCTCCTTTAAGAAGTAGTAGGTAAAAAGCGCTGAGCGGTTTAAAGGCTAAGCCGAGCATACCTTAAATTTGACTTTTCTCCATTTAAGAAGTAGTAGGTAAAAAGCGCTGAGCGGTTTAAAGGCTAAGCCGAGCATACCTTAAATTTTACTTTTCTCCTTTTAAGAAGTAGTAGGTAAAAAGCGATGAGCGGTTTAAAGGCTAAGCTGAGCATACCTTTAATTTAACTTTTCTCCTTTTAAGAAGTAGTAGGTAAAAAGAGATGAGCGGTTTAAAGGCTTAGCCGAGCATACCTTAAATTTGACTTTTCTTCTTTTAAGAAGTAGTAGGTAAAAAGCGTTGAGCGGCTCAAAGGCTAAGCTGAGCATAACTTTAATTTGACTTTTCTCCTTTAAGAAGTAGTAGGTAAAAAGCGCTGAGCGGTTTAAAGGCTAAGCCGAGCATACCTTAAATTTTACTTTTCTCCTTTTAAGAAGTAGTAGGTAAAAAGCGCTGAGCGGCTCAAAGGCTAAGCTGAGCATAACTTTAATTTGACTTTTCTCCTTTAAGAAGTAGTAGGTAAAAAGAGATGAGCGGCTCAAGGGCTAAGCCAAGCATTCCTTTAATTTGACTTTTCTCCATTTAAGAAGTAGTAGGTAAAAAGCGCTGAGCGGCTCAAAGGCTAAGCCGAGCATACCTTTAATTTGAGTTTTCTCCTTTAAGAAGTAGTAGGTAAAAAGCGCTGAGCGGTTTAAAGGCTAAGCCGAGCATACCTTTAATTTGACTCTTCTCCTTTTAAGAAGTAGTAGGTAAAAAGCGCTGAGCGGTTTAAAGGCTAAGCCGAGCATACCTTAAATTTTACTTTTCTCCTTTTAAGAAGTAGTAGGTAAAAAGCGCGGAGCGGTTTAAAGGCTAAGCCGAGCATACCTTTAATTTAACTTTTCTCCTTTTAAGAAGTAGTAGGTAAAAAGCGCTGAGCGGCTCAAAGGCTAAGCCAAGCATTCCTTTAATTTGACTTTTCTCCTTTAAGAAGTAGTAGGTGAAAAGAGATTAGTGGCTCAAAGGCTAAGCCAAGCATTCCTTTTATTTGTATTTACCAAAAAGCATTCACATTGAAAAATACATAAATCCTGTTTTAAATCATGTATTAAAAATGTACTGTTATATAATTTCTAATAAAATCATAAATAAAATATCACACATTTCGTATTTTGTGTCTTTCTTTTATAAAATACCTTCCGCATATTATACTTTAGTTACAGTTCAGTTAGCTGATAGAATCACACGTTGCTTATTCCAAACCAGAATTAACAAAAATTCTTAATTAACAGTAGACACTCACTCATAAGGCTGGTTAGAGATGTTAAAGGAAGTTACATATACATAATAACAGGGCTTTTTTATGCTCTATATATAACCAAAACAATAAGTTCAGAACTTTTATCCATAAACAATGGTAACAAGTCATTTGTTATAACCATGCTTCCTATTTACCATTATTCCCTCACAATTTTATTACTGAATATCATTCTAATGCCTGTCCAATTGAAATGAGTTCCCATGCTGACCATATCTTCAGGAAATTGGACACTGTGTTATTGATAAGTGAAATCCTATTTTCAAAGTTTTTATTACTGTTTATTTCTGATAAATTTCCCTTAGGGAGGGGATGTTTGACATTTTCCATTTAGCAGCAATGTATATCCTAGCTATAGTAAGTACATGATGATTAGTAACCGTTGTGAGCATTAGCAAGCTCTATTACAGGTTTACCAAGTAAGAATGTAAGGATATTTTTCTCTATATGGCTGAATCAGTGCACAATTCCAGAACATATGAAGTACATCTCCTGGAGCCTCACCACATCTCCAACATAATTGTGAAACTGCAGGAAATGTTTTATGTCATCTAACTGGGGTTAGGTACCAATGCATTCATATTTTATAAATATTTTCCGTTTGCTTAGTACATGTAACACAGCACTTTGCATTTTTCCAAATTAATTTCCAGTCCTCCTTTGCAATCTCCATGTTCAATACTTCATCCCATTATACCATGTAAGAATGTTTATAATCTCTTACTAAAAAGGGGTCATTAATGAGTGAATATATTCTAGATATCAGCTTCTTTTGTGGAAGACCTATTTGTTCAAAGCTAGTTGGTGAGTTGCTTCTGAAATATTGATTAGATGGTATTATATAATGACTAATCTGGAAGTACATAAACCAATGTAATTGGCAATTAGGGAGCTTTGATTTGACATCTTCATAGTTAAGTTTGCCTGGCAAGGTATTATCTGATGCATCTTTGACTGTGAATAGAGATGTGCTGTCACCTAGGATGTTAAAAGGAGCAGATATGGCCGGGGGAGACAAGGGATTTCCTGAGAGTGCTGGGAATAAGGAGAGCTCAGTTTAAACTTCAATTTTGTCCTATTCCAAATTGCTATAGTAAGCAATGTTGTTTTAAGCATTGGGATTGCTAAATTTGGAATTTTCAAAGGTGCCCAGAACCACACATTGGGGTGATACAGTTGAAACTGTGCATTTTCAATTCTTACCCAGACTAGTTCGGAGGACCAATGTGTCCAAGCAAACACTTGACATAACTGAGCAAGGTAGTTTGGAAAGTCTCTAAAAAAATACGTAGGAATCTCCATTGGCAAAGTTTCAAAAAGATACAGGAATTTAGGAAGGACATTCATTTTGACTGAGGCAATTTTGCCGAACCAGGAAAAAGCCATATTTTCCCACTTAAGTAGATGAGACTTGACTGTTTTAGCTAGCGGGATAAAATTCTGTGTGAACAATTCTTTGTATCTAGGGGTAATTATAGTACCTAAATATGTAATCAGGGTCGGACTGGGGGGCCAGGGGCCCACCGGGACTCCAGTCCAGGGCCCTCCTACAGGCCCCCCGTCCCTTTTTTTTTGCTCGGCAGGGGCCCACGAGGGTCGGGCCAGTCCGACACTGTATGTAATGTAATCCATTTTCCATTTGTAAGTATAGGTGGATTGTAAAATGCTATACATTGCGCTTGGCATATGAATAGGTAAAGCCTCAGTTTTAGCTATATTTATCTTATAATGGGATATTTCACTATATCTATCTAAAAGCTCATACAGTGCTCTAAGAGAACTATTGGGAGAAGTGAGAGTCTTTAAGATGTTCATTCCCTATCTTGAGGCCAATAATATCAGGATTAGATCTTATATTTGCTGCCAAGGGTTTTATGCTCAAAGCATAGAGCAGGGGGGATAAAGGGCATCATTGCCGCGTTCCGTTAGAGATTGTTATAGATTGATCAGTTTTCCAGAGTAATTTAAGATAAGCACTCGGATTAGCAGATCACATTCTCAAAGCTGTAAGGTAAGGACCTTGTAAGTTTAAATGTTTTAGGAGAGCAAAGATGTATGACCAGTCCAAGCGGTCAAAAGCCTTTTCCGCATCTAAACTAAGTATTATAGCTGATTTGCCATTGCAGAAGTTCTATAGTGTTTATAATACACCTAGTATTATCTCCTGCCTGACTTCCCTGAATGAAACCTACTCGATCCCCATGGTTCATTCTAGGGAGTATTGGGGCCAGCCGATTCGCTAAAATCTTTGTGAAAATTTTTAAATCTGAATTTAAAAGGAGGGAACCCCAAAAAAAAAATGACAATCTTTTTCAGCCTATCACCCTGAAAAAAGTAAAGGACGCCAGTGTTTTTTGGGACTTTCAACTTACAATAATCACATATGGAGAATTATAAATGGCCAATTTATTAAATGCTTTTTTCAGAAATTTAATCTGTCCTTTATTTGGAGAGTAAATATTTCCTACTATTATTGGCTTCCCTGCCAAAGTTCCCTCTAGCAAGAAATAGTGGCCTTTCTGGTCACATACTGTGTTAATTACGTGCAAGGGGAAATCCGTATGTACTAGTCTATGATGGCAACACCTGCTTTTTTAGATTCTGAAGATACATAATATGCCATTGGGTAATACTTAGAATACAATTTACCAGGGGTGCGTCTTGAAAAATGGGTCTCTTGCAGCAAAACAATGTCTGCTTTTACATTTCTAAGTTCTGTAATAGCTAAATATCTCTTATTAATTGAATTGAGACCCTTACAATTTAAAGATATGATATTTACCATTTTGACAGAAGTATTTTAGCTAATGAATGCAAAGTAATGCTACAAGAGGACCATTTGAGGAGCAAAATAATAACATGGCCAATATCAGAAATAAGAAAAAGGAATACTGCATGGTTATCACTTTTCCAAAAACATATCAAGAATTCTTATAACTAAAACCAAAAAAACGTATAACAGAAAATTTAATAGTACTAAATTTGAGTTAGAGTTGAAACAAGTTCAGCACCCAAGTTTGTTTGTTGAACTTAGTGGGAGATGTCCCTTCTCCCAGAGGGGTGTAGTCACGCTGTTCCATCAACATCATAACCAAATGATACTGAGATCATAAATAAAAGGAGACATGAATTGACCAAGGAAGTGCGAGATCCAGTGGATAACTAAATAGTAAAAGTTTAACGCTAAAAGGTGTAGCGATGCTCAGATAGCTGCAGTGAAGATAGGCAAGTCTTACTGGCAACCAACTCAGGTATGTTACATAGGAGATCCTGATGTAGAGGACGTGCTTAGAGTCAGCTTTGGTGGAGAAGATGGTCCTGGTACTTTCTGCCATTGGAGACTGGGCTCAGGCCGAGGTGAAGATTGCTTGGGTGACCCATTCTGTAATGCTTTTAAGGCCCAAAGCTTGTAAAAAGTGATTTTGCAACGAGTAGATCAGTCCATGATGTTGCACTATAAGCCAGAAAGGATATCCCCAACGGTACAAGATTTTATTGTCCCATAAGAGTTGACCAAGTGGTCGAAATTCTCTCCTTTCACCAAAGTAACTGGGGAAATGTCGGCAAATATCTGGATCTTATGGTTTAAATAATCAAGCAATGTAAGCGATCTCGCCCGGGTAAACACAGATTCCTTTTGCACGTATTGGTGAAAACATACAACAATGTCCCTTGAAGGTTTAGTTAAGGGTGGCTTGGGACCCAGAGAATGATGTGCTCTTTCAAATTCCCATTTGTCCAGGGCAATGGTGGGGCATAAATTTGTACAGAGTCCCTTTGAATAAAGTGAACTCCCTATTTAGGGACCCCTTATACGGAGATTTTGCCTCCTAGACCTGATTTCATGTCTTCACACATTTTTAAGCTGAAAAAGTTCCTCTTTTCAACATTGCATTATCCTCCTCAATATTAGTATGTCTTTGTGCCAAGTCATCAGTGATGTATTCCAACGTATCCGTCCTCCTCCCAGCTGATTAAGATCTCTGTGTATATCTTTAATTGATATGGCCATTGGATCAGAAACTGTCTTTGTAAGAGTGTTGGATTTAATTAGGCTTCTGGTGCAGTAAGTTTATATTTAGTATACAAAATACCGCATTTCTAGCATTATTCTATTTTATACTTTAGTTCCCCTTTAAGCCCAAGGAGATGTTTGTAACACACACACAGAGTCTATTACAGACATGAGCTGGCATGTTGCTTGTCTCTGCAGAAATATTCTCCATAGATGGTGCTTGTATTTCACAGAGGCACGCAATATGACAGATACATTAATAATTGCGGAGTCAGAGAGAGAATTTTTGTGTAAACATTAAGAAAAACCCTTTTACATTACTGTCCTTTGTAGGGAAAATAAATGTAAATTAAACCATAATAACGAATATTTTTCTCAACAACCACAATAAATCAACAGGAAGCACGGCTATGAGCAATGTAACGTATTATAAACAACTCCTGTTATTGCCTCATTATCTACATAATATTGTCCCTTATTCCTGTGCCTTTCTATCTTCCCACATTATTGTGTCTCTGTGCAGAACAGCTCCTGATACCAGTGTTCCCTCTAATTCCTTGCAAGTTGTGTGCTTAGAGGGCACATTGTTTGCTGTGAATCCTGAGGACAGTTTGCCAGGCAGTAGATGCAAGAGACCACATTAAAACTTGCACACTCACATAAATCAATAAGTTTGGTGGCTCAAACATAGGCATTTTCAGGGCAAAAATCTATCCTGTGTGCCCAGGGCCTATTTAATAAGCGGGCAAAAGGGGAATCTGCCCCGTGCCCACGCAAAGCAATCCGCTCTGCTCGCATAACCCCCCCTGCTGGAGTGGTAGAGGCCAGTACAGGAAAACTCAATCGATCTTGCGTTGATGAAGACTGGAAGCTGTGCAGCGGTTCCCTTTGCTGCTCCTCATTGCCCTCCATCAGTGCCATGCAGATAGCCCCACAGGGATTCCGCCTCTCCCCCAGGCACCTTCTCTGGATCCTATTCCTCCTAGCTGAGTGGCCAATCACAGTAGGTTCAGGTCTGACAGTGTGGCACAGGAGCACTGGGGTATTTATACATGAAATAATCTATGTGCCATCCGTTATATGAGTTCTGGGGGTGTTTATACATGAAATAATCTGTGTGCCATCTTTACTTATATGAGTTCTGGGGGTATTTATATAACCTCTGTGCCATCCTTATATGAGGATGAGTTCAACAATGCCTTTACCAAAGCAATGCAGTGTATATCCAAAGCTCCTTTTTAAATATACATGTGCCAGTTCATTATGTGGATATAATTATAAGTAGATAATCAAGCGTGTCATTTCCTTTACTACCTACCAGTTTATTCATAGTAAATTTTCAGTGAGTCTGTACAGTAGTATCAAACACGGTTGGACTGGGGGGCCCGGGGGCTGTTTCATGGCCCCCCTCCGGACCCCCCTGCACCGGCACGAAAAGGGAGGTCGCGGCAGGAAGAAGCAGCACAGGGTGTGGATCCAGGCTGGCGGGCCCACAAGAGCCAGGGGCCCACTGGGTTTTTTCCTGGTGACCCACCTGCCCAGTCTGACCGTGGTATAAACAATGCCTTTATGAAAGTAATACAGTATATGTGCCACTTATTTTCACATCACCCTTGACCTAGTGAGGTGCATCCATCTTTTAAAAACAATAAATAATGTTTAGTTATCCAATATATACACCACTCATAACCAGAGGCTCGACAACCATATACACACACATATACAGTATATATATATAATATATATATATATATATATATTATATATATATATATATATATATATATATATATATTATAACCCCTCTTTATTCCCTGAGATACGGGTTTTCTGCCTGAATTTTCCAGGGACAGAGCCTTTGGATTGGTGCAGCATGGCTGATCCCAAAAGGAACCACAAGGTGGTGCTGTGCAACCATATAAAAGGGGATGCCATGTGCTCTGTCAGTCATTACAGTTTCAGGTTACAGTGATTACTGTTATCTGCTGCAGATCTTTGTTTCACTTTGGATATAGTGACAACACCGGCAAAATGTAGGCTTCAGTGGAGTGCAATAGGCCTGCCAAAGGCTGGGCAGGATCCTCCAGTGCCTGGATAACTCAACTAAGATGGTTTGGAGTTTGGATGCCGGATTTCTGTATTCACCTTTGGAGATGGCTGAGAGATGCAGTTCAGCATGGATGTCGTTTTATGCTTGCGCTATAGACAGCATTGGGAGCTGGATAAATCTGGATGCCTGCTTCATCTCTATGTGAGTCTGCCTGGAATGGTAGAGAAAGAGGATCTAGAATGTTTCTGTGTGTGCTCGACTGGAAGATGTCTGGAGCCTTCATCGCTGTGGATGCCTATCAGCTCTGTGTGAGACTACCATCTGTGTGACTCCCTTGGGTGAGTGTTACCTTTGGGAAGGGTAGGAAAGGATGAGGATCCAGCGATCTCTTGTTTATGGAAACAGACTGTTTGTGAGCCTGCCACGTGGGAGCAACACTTTCCTGTGGGAAAGCATGTGGGCAGGTAGCGCTACCTAGAACTGTACTCTTTTGGAGACAAGGGATGGAACTCTTAGGCTGCCAAAAGGAGTGGTGTGGGACTTTGCCTGGCGGGGAATCACTAGGACTGGACTGCAACATGTTTTAGGGTAGTGGGTCATTTGTGTGTGAAAAGTTACCTTTTACTTCCCCTTTAATATTACACTTATTTTATATAAAGTTATATTGTTATACAATAAAGTGTGTGAGTGATTTGTTTCCTAATGGGAATATCCTCAGGAGTATTCCAGGACCCCATTAGGTGGAGGCATTGCCAGAGAAGAGTTTTCCCAGTACCTTTCACCTTGCAAAGGGAACTCAGGACCCGAGTTGGTAAGCTGGTACAACCTTGGCACCAAGAGGGTGTTACATATATATATATATATATATATATATATATATATATATATATATATATATATATATATATATATATGTAGGGAATTTGCGCAAACTCAGAAGCACAGAGCCTGTGTCTGTGTGCTGTAAGCTGTTACCTAGCAACCAGCTGTTCAGTGCAGTAGGAAGTGACACAGCAGCTAAGGAGTGGCAGACAGGAAGAGGAAGTCACAGAGACTGGCAAAAAAAGAAAGCCTGGCATAGAAAGCCACATGGTGGACAGAGAAGGAAGCAAGAGAGCTGCTGGTGGGTCCAGAGAGCTGAGAGGCTGCACCAAAAGGATTCATTTGGATCGGGCTGGCACATACTGTACCTGGAGAGACAGAGAGTGTGAAAGTAATCCAGACTGGAGGAACAAACAGCAGGAGATTCCTATGTGAGCAGTGTCGGACTGGCCCACCAGGATACCAGGAAAACTCCCTGTGGGCCAAGGTGTCAGTGGGCCCTCATGCTGCTAAACTTTAGGCCTATTTCATGGCCATTCCCTATTTCTATTAGAACAAAGAGGCTAAATAGATGGAATAATTGATTACAGTATGTAAAGAAAACCCACTAGGAGAATAGAGGTTGGTTGAGGAGATGAAGAATAATAGTACTGAGAGTGGCCCCTGGTCTAGGGCTTTATGGTGGGCCCCTGGTCTAAGGTTTTTGGGTGGGCCCCTGTGCCCCAGTCCGACACTGTATCTGAGCATCCAAAGGGGCTGGTAGTCGGACTGTATGTCTGAATGTGCTGGACTCACCTGAAGAGAGCGCTAAAGTATCTGAAGAGGATTTGTGAGTATCCTGTTTAAAGGGACAGTACCCTAAAGAGCACTGAACATACAAAGACACTGTTATTGAAAGGACATTAAAGGACTTTGTATTTTTAGGTAGCTAGACAGTTAGTTAGTGAGGCCATATTGCCACTGGTTAGAAGTGCTGCATGTACTAGTTGGCCATTTATTTTATGATAAACCTTTATTCAGTTTAACCAATACTGTGTGCGTGTTACTGTATTCCTAGTGGGGCCACCCGTAGGTGCATTCTCGGATCCCACTAGGTAGAGGCACTGTGATAGTAAGGATAGTAAGTACCAGGTACCCAGTCTCTCCCAATACAACTGCGGAGTGGCTCAGATTCGTCCGTTGCCATCAGGTAAACGCCACACGTGGAGTGTAACACCGACAAAGGGGTGTCGAAAGTGTTACACATATATAAATATTCTTGCTACATTTTTTAAAAGGTTTTGCCTTCAATGCCCTTAACTTTTGTGGTGGTGCCAGTTGTTGGATGTATTTTAGCATTATTTTCCATCTACATATGTCTAGAGAGTAACAAAAACTTATCTTAACAAACAGGTTAAAGAAAAGTAAGTGTTTAGGCCCCTAGGGGCCACACAGTCCATCTTGTGGAGCCTCTCAACGCAGTATCTTTAAGTTTTGTATATATACACACACACATACAGTTTTATTTGTGCTTTGTGGCTGCTTCACCCTGGGCTACCCCTGGTTTCCTGGGGTCTTGAGTGAATGTGCCTAGGAAGGGGGGAGAGCTTTCTTGTGCTGCCCAGAGTTGCTGGGATTGTATACGAAGCTGTGCCAAGATGAACTAAGAATGGGCAGCTGGATAACAGTCAGCCCTGCAATGTTTATACAACTCACCAATAAGACAATGAATGCTGTAAAGTATTTTAGATTGGGTTTAGAGAGATGCTCTTGATATTACCTTTTAAATAGATTGTAGGATGGTGCCACCTACTGGCAAAAAAAATTTCAGAAATATTTAATAGAGATTTCTGAACAGAAAAAAAATGCATGTGTTTAGGGGCTATCCTGTAGATTGAATAAACCAATACTGTGTTGCATATTAAAAGAAAACACAGGACTTGCCAGTTAAAGTCCAGTTACAGAAATCTAACAGCTTACCTGTTTTCCTTCTCTATGAACTCATGATCACTGACTTCATGCATCTGTACAACATTCACACGCACCCATTGGGAACTCTGAAGAAGCCTGCGCACCTCTTGCACTTGTAAGACTTTACTCCAAATCACTTCCTTATTCAAATCATTCATTCCATCATCTTCCTCTTCAGCCTCTCCTGCAGGAGGTACCTCTGAGGAAGGCACCTGACCTGCACACTAAAGGTGGCCATACAAGTAGAGATCCTCTTGTTTGGCAATTTTACCAAACGAGTGGATCTCTGGGTGATATGCCCACATTGAGATTGGCGATATCGGCTGATCTGATCGTGGGCCCTAGGGCCCAATGATCAGATTATAATTAAGCCAATACGGGCAGTCGGATCACAGGACCGCATTAACAAACAGATGCGCCCACGATCCAACGGGATTTTTAATCCTGCATCGACATCTGGCAGACTTTCAGACAGATATCGATTCGAGGAAGCCCGTCGGAGGGCCCTACACATGGGCCAATCAGCTGCCGACTTGGTCTGTTGACAGCATTTATCGACCTGTGTATGGCCATCTTAAGGAAGAATAAGCAAACATTACAAAAAATGCAAGGGCTTCAAAGAAATACACCAGCAGTATATCTTGGAAAACAAATACCAACAAGTTTATACACCTTTATTTATTTTAAAAAAATCATCTAGTGCAGGTATGGTACCTGTTATCCAGAATGCTCGGAACAGGACCTAGTATTTTTAGATAACGGATCTCTCCGTAATTTGGATCTTCATATCTTAAGTCTGCTAGAAAATCATGGAAACATTAAATAACCCCAATATGGTTTTACTTCCAATAAGAATTAATTATATCTTAGTTGGGATCTGCTGAACTGTCCTGTGACACGCGTGTGCTAACAGCAGCTGTGAGTTGCAATCCTGCTATATTGTAATGTGTAACTCCCAGCACCTTCTGGACTAGGGCAAATGGGCAATATATAGGAAAAACAATAATGTTGCTTTTCAGTTGTTAAATGGGGACAGTTTGTCTTGCACAGTGTTTACTTTACTCTTGAGAGGCTGAGCATTGGGGAAAGTTGAAGGAGATCTTTACCTGCCTTTTTCCATTTTTCCTAAAGTGAGTTTCAGCAAGTGCCCAATTTACACAACGTGACCCTGTTTCCAAGGTTTTCATGACAAACACTGTAACTGTAATGAATCTTTTTGCCTTTGGCTTTTTTGCTGCCTCTGTCAAACTGAAAATTGCATGCAATTAAATGACAGTGTAACAATGGTGTGATGACAATGAGCTGGAGCACGGCCACCATCATGGGGGTGCACAGTTGTCCTGGGCCCGGTGGATTTTATGTTTTATGGGGGGCCTGGGAAGTCACTGAAGGGCCAAGCCACCGATGCCACCTAAGGGAGCCAAAGCCACTGAACATAGTATTATAGTAAGTCAGTTGATAAAAGACACAAGTCCATCAAGTTCAAACTTTTAACTTTTTTTTAACCTGCTTGCCAGTTGATCCAGAGGAAGGCAAAAAACCCCATCTGAAGCCTCTCCAATTTGCCTGGTGGAAAAAATTCCTTCCTGATCCCAAGATGGTAATTGGACTAGTCCCTGGATCAACTTGTACTATGAGCTATCTACCATAACCCTGTATTCCCTTACTTGCTAAACACCATCCAACCCCTTCTTAAAGCTATCTAATGTATCAGCCTGTACAACTGATTCAGGGAGAGAATTCCACATCTTTACAGCTCTCATTGTAAAAAACCTCTTCCGAATATTTAGGCGAAACATCCTTTCTTCTAATCAGAATGGGTGACCTCGTGTCAGCTGGAAAGACCTACTGGTAAATAAAGCATTAGAGAGATTATTATATGATCCCCTTATATATTTATACATAGTCATCATATCACCCCTTAAGCGCCTCTTCTCCAGCGTGAACATCCCCAATTTGGCCAGTCTTTCGTCATAGCTAAGATTTTCAATACCTTTTACCAGCTTAGTTGCCCTTCTCTGTACCCTCTCTAATACAATAATGTCCTGTTTGAGTGATGGAGACCAAAACTGTACGGCATATTCTAGATGGGGCCTTACCAGTGCTCTATACAGTGGAAGAATGACCCCCTCATGCCTTGAATCAATGCCCCTTTTAATACAGCTCAAGACCTTATCTGCCCTTGATGCTGCTGACTGGCATTGCTTGCTACAGCCAAGTTTATCATCTACAAGGACTCCAAGGTCCTTTTCCATAATGAATTTGCCTAGTGCAGTCCCATTAAGGGTATAAGTGGCTTGGATATTTTTACATCCCAGGTGCAGGACTTTACATTTATCAAAATTGAATCTCATCTGTCACTTAGCTGCCCAGATTGCCAGTTTGTCAAGATCCTGTTGCAAGGATGCCACATCCTGGATGGAATTAATTGTATGAAGGGACCCAAGGTTTTTTTTATTTGTAGAGAGGGCAATCACCAATGTTTTTTTTTAACTTGTAGGGGAGTCCTAGCCACCAATGGGTTTTAATCAGGTGTTTTTAGTGTATTAGTACTCATGTCTTTGTGGCATTTTTACTGTGGTGTGTGGGTAGATGGGGCTCAGAAAATGTTGTTGTATGGGGCCCTGTGCTTTCTGATGGTGTCCCTGTGCTGTGTTTATGCGATACACTAGAGGCCAATGGAGCAATTAGGGAGGCTACTAATTATGGTTTCTGTATATGTTCTGCATAAAGGATACTTTGCCCAAGGTTTGGGGGCCATGAAAAGAATCTGCTGTGAGCCCCAGTACATTCTAATGAGGCCACTGGGGACTGGATTTCTGGTACAACAGGTTTAGCAAAATTGTGTTATGCTAACTCCCCCAAACACAGAAAGTCTTAATCTCTGGGCATGACATAAATATTCAAACCCACTGACACAGCTTTAGTAATTATCTACAGTTGTTTTGGAAAGTTTAGCCCTTAACCCCATGACACTTGTGGGGTGAATTGAAATGGCGGTGAGTCAGGCTGGATCATACAACAGTAGTGCCCAACATCTCTTAGGGTAGTGGCAGACGGGGAGATTAGTCGTCCATCGAAAATCCCAATCGATCCTGCCGGCGATCCGTATTGTAGCCTTAAACTCTTGGGGTTTTTGTTTTGTTTTTTAAAACAATCTAATCCTGATCCTAAATTAAAGGAGAAGTTCACCTTTAGATAAACTTTTATTAAGATGTGGACAGTGATTTTTAATTTTTCTGGTTTGTAAGTTATTTAGTGTTTTGTTCAGCAACTCTCCAGTTTGGTATATCAGCAGCTGTTTGTTAGGGTCTTATTTTCCCTTGAACCAGGCAGTGGTTTGAGTGAGCAACTGGAATAAGTATAGGAGGGGAGGTGAATAGGAGATAACTAATAAAAAGTAACATTACCAAAAAGATTGTAGTCTCACAGAGCAATAGTTTTGTGGCTATGTCAACCCTCCATTTTAAAAGCTGTAAAGAGGTAGAAAAAACGATATAAAAGAATAAATAATGGAAAACGGTTGCCAAGTTGCTAGCATTCTATAACATACTAGGGGGCCCATTTACTTAGTTCGAGTGAAGGAATAGAATAAAAAAAACTTCATCGAATGGGCTACTTCGACCTTCACTATGACTTCGAATCAAACGATTCGAACTAAAAATTGTTCGACTATTCGACCAATCAATAGTCGAAGTACTGCCTCTTTAAAAAAAAAAACTTCGACCCCCCGTACTTCGTCACCTAAAACCTACCGAAGTCAATGTTAGCCTATGGGGAAGGTCCCCATAGGCTTTCTAAGCTTTTTTGGGTCAAAAAATCGTTCGATCGATGGATTAAAATCCTTTGAATGGAACGATTCGAAAGATTTAATCGTTCAATCGAACGATTTTTCGTTCGATCGTTCGAACAAACGAATTGCGGTAAATCCTTCGACTTCGATATTCGAAGTAGAAGGATTTGCAATCGGCAGTCGAATATCGAGGGTTCATTAACCCTCGATATTCGACCATAAGTAAATTTGCCCCTAGATGTTAACTTGAAGGTGAACTATACCCTTAATGTAATCCTCATATTATGTGTTTGATTATCAAAAGCAGATTTCAACCGAGTTTGGTGATTTAATTATTTCTTTCTCTTCGCAGATTCCAAATTGTAGGTGTTTGCTTAAAAACATGCCAGATCCATGTAAGTAATACAAATTAGAGCATGTCTTCTCAAGATGTTCCAGCTAGTATCTAATCGCTCGTATACTGTAAGCTTTCCTGAGTCTTGCAGCAGAATCTTGTAGTGTTGTCTGTCACTAGTAGCCGACTTCTGTTCATCCATCTTTGTTTCACACAGTCATCTCTGTTGGTGCAGCTAATATGGCAGTTTAATATATGTAGCCACTTGTACCCTGGCAATAAGCAGATTTTTGTATTTGCATTTTATAGGAGGATCTGTAGAAATAATGATTATTGATATTAGATGACTTTAGCCAAGCTATCACTGAGCTGATGTTTAATGCAGGACTTGTTTAGAAATTGCTAACATGACTTTGGTCTTTGCAGGTTTGCTGAAACAAACAAGGCCTATACCTCAGATATGAAAATGAAAAAGAAATTGGTATGTTCTATATTTTACATGAATGATCACATGAAACCTCCTGTAACCCTAAAAATGAAATGTTTATTTGCACACAATTTCCCCTCCATTAGTTATCAGTCTTCAATTTTAAAATATCACTGTGGCCCCTTAGGAGAAGAGCAACCCCTTCATTCTGATCATGGTTAGAATAATTTCAGTACAATCTGACCCAAGAATGTGTTCTACCTTTGTATGAAAAAAGAATCAAGCTGGATATTCATGGAATGATGAACTTGACCCCTCCAGACTGGCACGACAGCCAAAGTGCTGACCTGTACAAATATACAGACCACAGGCACTTTCAGATCACTGAATTTAATGAACTATCGAGTGCAATGAAGAAACTCATCCCTGCTTCCACTTACTGTCTCCTGCCACTTGTACATGTCTTTTGTTACATTTGTTAAGCCTTACTGGCTGCTCTGATTATGGAATAAATAAATCATTTATGTATATAAAGTAAACACATTCAGTTTGCTAACTTGCTGATCATCATTACATAAGGGGATTTTTAGCAAATTCTCTGCGATATTCATGCAGTTTTCAGCCAGAGTTTTTTTGCCACATATACTAATATGTGTATCATTTTCTCAGTGGAAATGATGAAAAAAACAGCTACAAAATAGTTCTGTGGTACGGATTTTCCCAAAACAGTAACTAATAATCCATTGCATTACTAGTGCTTGTTGGATTTTAGTTATTTGGCTGGAATTTGCAAAACTAAAAACTGAGCCTAGAAATGTCATATTTGTTTTAGGGATGCACTGAATCCACTATTTTGGATTCGGCCAAACCCCCGAATCCTTCACGAAAGTTTCGGCCGAACGAACCCTAATTTGCATATGCTAACTAGGGGTGGGAATGGGAAAAATGTTTTACTTCCTTGCCCCTGCGATTTCCCTCCCTGCCCCTAATTTGCATATGCAAATTAGGATTCGGGTTCGGCTGGCCGAATCCGAATCCTGCTGAAAAAGGCAGAATCCTGGCCGAAGTAAAATGATCATTGTTACCCTTTATTTATATGATGTCTCATACAGCAATCCCTCAGACAACTGTAAGAATCATCAGAATGGGATGTTTATTAGTGTTACACGGGCAGTGGGAAACATTCATGAGAGGGAAAGGCTGTGGGCAGAGTCAGGCCCATCACTCACACGTAACCTTAGTCCACACTAACTCCTTCAACATGAGCTTTGCTATTGTTGCACCAGCCTCCCTGGATATTCACTCTTGGATGTTTTCTCTGTTTTAGATAATAATTGCATGTGATATTGATATTTATGATACTCTCTGTTTACTTAGTAAATTGGGGTTTCATAAGCAGTTATTGCTCCTATAGAAAAAACATTCCTGTTTCCCACTGTATATGGAACTATTTTGTTTTTTTTTTTCCTGCACCTAATAGAGTGAAATCTGTTCTATTTGTTTCCCCACTACCTGAAATACCAATGGCAAGTTCTGTGGCTTTTCTCCATCTGCTCCATTATGTGTAGGCAGGGAACACAGAGAACACAGGGAAAATGAGAGGAGATCCCAAGTACCTAATACCAGTATTGCATCTGGGCCCTCATGGATAACAGGACTGAGACATAAGGAGGGAGCCTTTCTTCTCAAATAATATCATATTAATATCAATAACACAATCTCAGGATTTATACTCTCAGATTAAACAGCACCCCCTAGTTAAACAATTATATAAGATGTGAGTGACTTTCTGTGTTTTGCCAATAAATGAGTTTCCTGCAAAGCTGCCATTACCTTAGTAACCGTGTACAGGTTTACAGAATAAACAGAATAATGCCGACCAGGGGGACCTCAGTGGACTTAGATGCTATCACCAGTGTTGACCACTAACAAGAGACGTTACTGTGTGTGTATGTGTAATGTATAAGAGAAAATCTATAATTCTTCTCCTTTAAGCTAGCTTCATTAGGTTATCTAGGGACATATACCCTGTAATTAGGGATGTAGCGAACGTCGGAAAAAATGTTCGCGAACATGTTCGCGAACGTCCGGACAAAAATGCGAACGGTTCGCGAACGTTGCGAACCCCATAGACTTCAATGGAAAGGCGAATTTTAAAAGCTAGAAAAGACATTTCTGGCCAGAAAAATGATTTTAAAGTTGTTTAAAGGGTGCAACGACCTGGACAGTGGCATGCCAGAGGGGGATCAAGGGCAAAAATGTTTCTGAAAAATACATTGTTGACACAGCGCTGCGTTTTGTGCTGTAAAGGGCAGAAATCACACTACGTCACTCGGGTGGTGTTTCTGGACACGGAATGTGAAAAAGCTCACACAGCTAGGTGGCACTTGGTTAAAGACTGGGCAAACAATGCCTGCAAGGTCAACGTATACAGTAGTGGATACGGAATATATTATTGCTGCTTGAAAAACGTCACTCAGGTGGTGTTTACGGACACGGAATTATTATTGTTATTATTTAGACAGAATGTGAACAAGCTCACACAGCTAGGTGGCATTACTAGCCAGCAAAGCTACCTAACCTAAAATGTCCCTCAAATCCCTGCAGACTTCTGTCCCTACAATACAGAGCAGTATCAAGTAGATTACTAGCCAGCAAACTTACTATCAACTGTCCCTCAAATCACTAACAGCTCTCTCCCTACACTAGCTCTTCCAAGCACACACAGGCAGAATGAAAAAACGCTGCAGGGCTTCAGTTTATATATGGAAGGGGAGTGGTCCAGGGGGTGTGGGGGTGGTCCAGGAGGGAGAGCTTCCTGATTGGCTGCCATGTATCTGCTGGTCTGGGGGAGAAATGGCAAAAAAAAGCGCCAGCTAAGGCGAACCCAAATTGGCGAACGTTGCGCAACGTTCGCGAACATTCGGCGGACGCGAACGGTCGATGTTCGCGCGAATTAGTTCGCGGGCGAACAGTCCACGACATCCCTACCTGTAATAAATCAGAGCCATCTACCCAAACATGACAATAAAGAGACAAACACATATTTATATTTAAAAACAGGCTTTTTTATTGACGCTTTTTTATTGATACTTTGTTGACCTTTATATGTTGATCCAGAGGAAGGCAAAGAAAAACCCTCAGCAAAACAGAGGCCAATTAGTCTTGCTGAGGGAAAAAGAATTCCTTCCTGACCCCAAAATAGGCGATCGGATTACTCCCTGGATCAAACTCTCTTTATATATATTACATAATATCTAAATAGTAACTGTACTGGAATTGTAAGTCTGTACTAATAAACACTGTAATATCTACTAAATATCCTACATTTTAAATCCTATACAAATATATTAAAATATAAACATCTAAAACTCTATACCTGTAACCGATTATCAAAATATGAATACTAAAATATTACTATACTGAACTAAATTAAAATAATGATTCATATTTAAATATAAAACGCCAATATCTAGTAAAGCATTGAACATTTTGTGAATATATTATAATATAAGTATTCAAAAGAAAAAATCTAGAACATACTTCAAAATATCAATACAGTATTGGGATCCATCCTGGAAACCCTTTATCCAGAATGCTCTGAATTAAGGGACGCTCATCTACCATAGACTCAAATTTTATCAAATAATTTAATTGTTTTTTAAATGATTTACCTTTTCCCTGTAATAAGAATATTGTACCTTGTAAAAATATATTTTTATATATATATATATATAGATATATATATATATATATAAAATATATATATATATATATATATATATATATATATATATATATATATATATATATATATATATATATATATATAATTAATCCTTAGTGGAGGCAAACCAATCCTGTTGGGTTTAATTAATGTTTACATAATTTTTTTGTAGAAATATGATATGTTTATCCAAATTACTGCAAGACCCCTTATCTAGAAAGCCACTGGTCCCTAGAATTCTGCCTTACAGGTCCCACACCTGTACTAAAATACTACTACACTAAACTATGTGATATATTTATCAATGTTTAAATCCAAAACACAAACATAGAAGATAGCATTTATGTTAAACTATATACAAATAATTGAAAATATCAGCATTTAAATATATAACTATCTATGAAACCGTCTCAAAATATTATTCCTAAAATACTTCTATAATAAACAATACTATTTTCCTAACTATCAGTACAGGTATTGGATCCATTATCTGTAAAATCAGTATCCAGAAAGCTCCGAATTATGTAAATGCCATCTCCCATAGACTCTATCAAATAATTCAGTTTTTTAGAAATGATTTATTTTTCTGTGTAATTATAAAACAGTATCTTGTACTTAAACTAAGATATAATTAATCCTTACCAAAGGCAAACCCAGCCTATTTGGTTGTAATTAATATTTATATGATTTTATAGTAGACTTTAGGTATGGTGATCCAATTAAAAACCCTGAGCATTCTGGATAATAGGTCCCATACCTGTAATTAAATTTAGAACTCTATAATATATACCAGGGGTCCTCAAACTACGGCCCGCGGGCCGGATACGGCCCTCCAATGTCATTTACCCGGCCCCCTATAGCCTAGGGCGCAGTCATAGGGGGCGCAATATACAAAAGGAAATTTTTTTTTTATTTTTATTTTTCTTTAAATTTTAAACTTTTGTGCAGGCTCCCTGCAGAGTTCCGCTCTGCTTCCGACTTCCGAGACCCTCTCTACTTGTCCTGCTGGCTGGATCCGTCTGGCAGCAGGGCAGCAGCAAACCGGCCCAGCGACTTGCGCATGCATCCAATGATGCGCCGGCTTAAAGATAGGCGCGCCGCCGCGCTGGCGTGCGCGGTGACGTCAGCAGGGACCTGTGCGCCTGTGTAGTGAGGCCTGGGCCCTGGCGCGTCGTATGGGTGCGGCCGTCTCCTCCTGGCTGCCTGTGCCTGGTCGGTGAGTGGCGACTGAACTGCTGCTGATATAATTGGACACACAACAACAGGTACAGACTTGGGGGGGGGCTGGGGGGTGGAAATGCATTTTTTTTTGTCACAACAGGTACAGATTTGGGGGGGGGCTGGGGGCAATGAATTTTTTTGGCACAGCAGGTACAGATTTGGGGGGGCTGGGGGGGCAATGAATTTTTTTGGCGCAACAGGTACAGATTTGGGGGGGCAATGGATTTTTTTGGCACAACAGGTACAGATTTGGGGGGGCTGGGGGCAATGGATTTTTTTGGCACAACAGGTACAGATTTGGGGGGGCTGGGGCAATGAATTTTTTTGGCACAACAGGTGCAGATTTGGGGGGGGGAAATATTTTGCGTGCTGCTGGCTGGCACAGGTACATATTGGGGGCAATATTTTGGGTGCTGCTGGCTGGCACAGGTACATATTGGGGGCAATATTTTGGGTGCTGCTGGCTGGCACAGGTACATATTGGGGCGATATTTTGGGTGCTGCTGGCTGGCACAGGTACATATTGGGGCGATATTTTGGTTGCTGCTGGCTGGCACATGTACAGATTGGGGGCAATATTTTGGGGTGCTGCTGGCTGGCACAGGTACAGATTTTGTGTGCTGTTGGCACAGGCAGAATATCTTGGCTGCTGCTTGCATGGATAATTGATGGATTGCACTTTTCTCTTAGTAGTTGTGTTAAAAGTAAAATGTTGTGGATATTCTAGTTTTGTTAATTATCACAGTGTCTTATGGTGGATCTGTAAATTCTACAGGTGGACAACAATACAATTATGTCAAGGAAAAGAAAAGTTGACTCTGAGTGCAGGATATTCAAAGAACAGTGGACCTATGATTACTTTTTCATGCAGTGCAAGGAGAGAGCTGTTTGTCTGTTATGCCAGGATTCAGTGGCTGTGTTCAAGGAATACAATTTGCGTCGACACTACGAAACTAAACATAAAGACAAATAATGGTTGCTTGGTCGGACAAGGGAGAGAAGACAAGATATTAAAACTGAAACATGGATTGACAACTCAGCAAAATGCATTTGTGAAGCAGAAGGAGATAAATATTTCATCATTGCGAGCAAGTTTTCAAGTTGCCAAGCTAATAGCCCGCACTGGCAGACCATTTGTGGAGGGAGAATTTGTGAAAAGAATGTCTTCTTTCTGTTGCCAAAGAGATGTGTCCAGAGAAGGCTGATTTATTTGGAACAGTGAGTCTTTCAGGACCTACAAATTACACGAAGGATTGAAGAAATGGGGACAATTTGCATCAAAAGTTGCAAAACGCCTCAAAAAAAATTTGCTATTTTTCATTGGCCACTCGACGAAAGCAATGATGTCCGTGATTCTGCACAGCTTCTAATTTTCATTCGTGCGACAAATGATCATTTTGAAGTCACAGAGGAGCTTGCTGCACTGCAAAGCATCAAAGGAACAACAACAGGAGAGGATATCTATGAAAAGGTTTGCCAAACTATTGAATGATTTGGAGCTAGACTGGGCTAAACTAGGCCAGTGTGACAACTGACGTGCTCCTAGCATGGTGGGGTCTATGAAAGGAGTGGTGGGACGCATTAACAAAGAAATGGACCAACTCAACCATTCACGTCCAATAGCCATACACTGCCTCATCCACCAACAAGCGCTGTGGTTGTAAATCACTGAAGTGGGACTCTGTCATGAAAGTTGTGGTGTCCTGTGTTAACTTCATTAGGGCTCATGCACTAAACCACAGACAGTTTCAGGCATTTCTGTCTGAGCTGAATGTTGCCTATGATGATATTCTGTACCACACAGAAGTCCGTTGGCTGAGTCGAGGGAGAGTTTTAAAACGTTTTTATGACTTACTTCCACAGATTTGCGGATTTTCTGGCTTTCAAAACAAAAGAGTACCAGAGCTTAAAGATGAAGAATGGAAATGGCACCTTGCTTTTCTGACAGATGTAACGAGCTACTCAACAGTTTCAATGTGCAACTTCAAGGAAAGGGGAAGCTCATCTGTGATATGCATTCACATGTGGAAAGCATTTGAAGTAAAATTGGACCTCCTCATTAAACTAGTGAAGGAGGAAAATTTCTGCCATCTCCCTCTACTCAAAAGCTGTTAGCTGAGAAACCAACAGTTGCATTCCCAAACAAAACATGTGTGGATTCACTGGAAATGTTGCAAAGGGAGTTTCAAAAGAGATTTAAAGAGCTTCATCTCCATGAACAGGACATACAGCTTTTCCGGAACCCATTTTCTGTTGAAATTGAAGATCCGATTTACCAAATGGAACTGGCCGAACTACAGAATTGTGACTCTCTAAAAGACATTTTCAAAGCAAGCAGCCTTACTAATTTCTATGCATCTCTCCCCTTTGAGACATATCTTAATCTCAGGAACCATGCACTCAAAATGGCAACCATCTTTGGCAGCACCTATGTCTGTGAACAGACTTTTTCCCGAATGAAAAATCTGAAATCTCCAACCAGATCCAGACTTACTGATGCACACTTGCATCACTTGTTACGACTTGCAGTGACAAACATGGAACCGGATATTGATTATCTCATCAGCCAA
Organism: Xenopus laevis; assembly: GCF_017654675.1. Taxonomy (NCBI): domain Eukaryota; kingdom Metazoa; phylum Chordata; class Amphibia; order Anura; family Pipidae; genus Xenopus; species Xenopus laevis. Next base: position 106,016,267 of record NC_054378.1, on the reverse strand, counting down.
AAGCAGGCCCACACTTCCCATTGAAATACTGGTAAGTTTATGTTAGTTAAAATTGTTCTTCATTGTACATTTTTTAAATAGTGTATTGTTTCTTCATGTTTTTTTTGCACTACCTGTACTACAAATAAGATATATATGCAGTGTGCATGGGAATTTGTTCATTTTTTTTTTTTAACTATAGTCCGGCCCCCCAACAGTCTGAGGAACCGTGAACTGGCCCTCTGCTTTAAGAAGTAGTAGCGTAAAGAAGTCGCTGAGCGTTTAAAGGCTAAGGCCGAGCATAACTTTAATTTGACTTTCTCTTTTAAGAAGTAGTAGGTAAGTTGAAGCGCTGAAGCGCCTCAAAAGGCTAAGCGAGCCATAACTTTAATTTGACTTTTGCTCCTTTTAAGAAGTAGTTAGGTAAAGCGCTGAGGCGGTTTAAAGGCTAAGCCGAGCATGACTGTTAATTTGCCTTTTCTCCATTTAAGAAGTAAGTAGGGTAAAGAAGCGCTGAGCGGCTCACAGGCTAAGCCGAGCACAACTTTAAATTTGACTTTCTTCCTTTCTAAAGAAGTAGTAGGTAAAAAGCGCTGAGCGGTTTAAAGGCTAAGTCCGAGCCTAACTTCAATTTGACTTTTCTCCATTTAAGAAAGTTAGTATAGGTAAAAAAGCGTTGAGCGGCGGCTCAAAGGCTAACAAGCTCGAACCATAACTTTAATTATTGCACTTTTCTCCTTTTAAGAGCGTAGGTAAAAGCGCTGAGCGGCTCAAAGCTATGCCGAACATAACTTTAATTTGATTTTTACCACTCCTTTTAAGAAGTAGTAGGTAAAAATGGCTGAGCGCTCAAAAGTGCTAACCCGCCCGAACATACTTTATTTGACTTTTCTCCTTTTAAGAAGTAGAGGTAAAAAGCGCTGAGCGGATTTATAAGCTAAGCCGAGCATACCTTTAAATTTGGACTTTTTTTCCTTAAGAAGTAGTAAGGTCAAAAGCGCTGAGCGTTTAAAGGCTAAGCGCGAGCTACCTTTAATTTTGACTTTCTCCTTTTAAGAAGTAGTAGGTAAAAAGCGCTGAGCGGTTTAAAGGCTAAGCCGAGCATAACTTCATTTGACTTTTCTCCATTTAAGAAGTATGAGTAAAAAGCGGCTGAGCGGCTACAATAGGCATAGCCGAGCATAACTTTAATTTGACTTTCTCCTTTAGAAGTAGTAGGTAAACGCGCTGAGCGGTTTTAAAGGCTAAAGCCGTAGCATAACTTTTTCATTTGAACTTTTCTCCATTTTAAAGGAAGTAGTAGGTAAAAAGCGATGAGCGCTGCAAAGGCTAAGCCGTAACTAAACTTTAATTTGACTTTTTCCTCCTTTAAGAAGTAGATAGGTAAGAAAGAGCTGAGCGGTTTTACAAGGTAAGCCGAGCATCAACTTTAATTGAGTTTTCTCCTGTTAAGAAGAGTAGGTAAACGCGCTGCCAGCGGCTCAATAAGGCTAAGCCGAGAGCATAACTTTTAATTTTGACTTTTTCTCCTTAAAGAAGTAGTATGGTAAAAAACGCTGACGGCTCAAAGCTAAAGCCGAGCATAACTTTAAATTTGATTCTCCTTCTAAGAAGTAGTAGGTAAAAAGCGCTGAGTCGGTTTAAAGGTAAGCCCGAGTCATAATTTACATTTGACTTTTCTCCTTCTTAAGAAGTAGTAGTAAAAACGCTGCAGGTTTAAAAGCTAAGGCCGACGAGCATTAACTTTAATTTACCATTTTTCTCCTTTTAAGAAAGTAGTAAGGTAAATAAGCAATTGAGGGCTCAAAGGCTAGCCGAGCATACTTTAATTGACTTTTCCTTTTAACTGAAGTAGTCAGGTAAAAGCGCTTGAGCGGCTCAAAGGCTAAGCCCAAGCATAACTTTAATTTGACTTTTTCTCTTTAAGAGTAAGTAGGTAAAAAGCGCTGAGCGGCTCAAAGGCTAAGCGAGCAATACCTTTAATTTGACTTTTCTCCTTTTGAAGAAGTAGTCAGGTACAAAGCGCTGAGCGGCTCAAAGGCCTAAGCCAAGCATAACTGTTAATTTGACTTTTCTCCTTTAAAGAGTAGTAGGAAAAAGCGCTGGAGGCGCTCAAGGGCTAAGCCCGAGCATACACTTTGAATTTGAGTTCTCCTTTAAAGAAGTAGTAGTTAAAAAAAGCGCTGAGCGGTTTAAAGCGTAAGCCGAGCATAACTTAATTTGACTTGTTTGCATCTAAAAAGTAGTAGTTAAACGCTGAGGCGGGTTTAGAAGGAAGCCGAGCAACAACTTTAATTTTTACTTTTTTCCATCAAGAAGTAGTAGGTAAACCGCTGTAGCTGTTTAGAGAGGCTAAGCCGAGCATAACTTTAATTTGACTTTTTCTCCTCCCCTTTAAGAAGTAGTAGGTAGAATGAAAGCGAGAGCTGGTCTCAAAGGCTAAGCCCGAACATAACTTAATTTGACTTTTCTCCTTTTAATGAAGTGTAGGTAAAAATGAGCTGAGGCGGTTTAAAGGCTAAGCCGAGCATAACTTAATTTGAGTTTTCTCCCTTTCAAGAAGTAGTAGGTAAAAAGCGCTGACGCTCAAAGGCTAAGCCGAGCATAACTTTAATTGACTTTTCTCCTTTAAGAAGTAGTAGGTCAACAAGTCGCTGGAGCGGCTCAAGGCAAAGCCGAGCATAACTTTAATTTGAGTTTTCCTCCTTTAAGGAAGTAGTAGTAAAAAAGGCGCTGAGGCGGTTTTAAAAGGCTAAGGCGAGCATAACGTTAATTTGACTTTTCTCCTTTTAAGAAGTAGTAGGTAAAAAGCATTGAGCGCTCACAGGCTAAGCGAGCATAACTTTAATTTGACTTTTCTCCATTTAAGAAGTAGTAGGTAAAAAGCGCTGAGCGGCTCAAGGCTCAAGGCCGAAAACATAAACTTTAATTTGGACTTTTCTCCTTTTAAGAAGTGTAGGTAAAAAGCGCTGAGCGGCTCAAAGGCTTAAGCCGAACATAACTTTATTTGACTTTTCTCCTTTTAAAGCAAGTAGTAAGGTAAAAAGCGCTGACGGTTTAAAGCTAAGCGAGCAACCTTTAATTTGACTTTTTTTTCCTTAAGAACGCAGTAGTTAAAAAGCGCTGAGCGTTTAAAGGCTAAGCCAGCATAACTTTAATTTGACTTTCTTCCTTTTAAGGAGTCGTAAGTAAAACGCTGAGCGGTTTTACAAGGCTAAGCCGAGCATGAACTTATTTAGACTTTTCTCCTTTTAAGAAGTAGTAGTAAAAGCGCTGAGCGGCTCAATAGGCTAAGCCGAGCCATACCGTTTAATTTGACTTTTTTCCTTTTCAGAAGTCGTAGGTAAAAAAGCGCTGAGGCGGTTTAAAGGCTAAGCGAGCATAACTTTAATTTGACTTTTCTCCATTTAAGTAAGTTAGTAAAAAGCGTTGAGACGCTCCAAAGGCTTAAGCCGAACCATAACTTTAATTTGACTTTTCTCCTTTTAAGAATAGTAGGTAAAAAAGCGCTGAGCGTTTAAAAGCTAACGACATCACTTTAATTTGACTTTTTTCTTTAAGAAGTAGTAGGTAAAGCTGAGCGGTTTAAAGGCTATATAGCCGATGCATACCTTTAATTTGCTTTTTTCTTTAAGAAGTAGTAGGTAAAAAGTGCTGAGCGGTCCAAAGGCTTAACCAAGCATACCTTTAATTTGACTTTTTTTTCCTTTTTAAAGAAGTAGTAGGTAAAAATGCGATGCGGTTTAAAGGCTAAGCCGAGCATAACCTCTATTTGAACTTTTTCTCCTTTTAAAGTGTTAGTAAAAAGCGCTGAGCGGTTTAAAGCTAACCGAGCATAACTTTTTTCACTTTTCTACTTTAAAAAATAGTAGGTAAAAAGCGCTGAGCGGCTCAAAGGCTAAGCCGACATAACTTTAATTTGAAACTTTTTTCCGTTTTAAGAAGTAGTCAGGTAGAAAAGCGATGAGCGCTCAAAGGCTAAGCCGAGCATACCTTTTAATTTGACTTTTTTCCCTTTTAAGAAGTAGTGGTAAAAAGCGCTGAGCGGTTTTCAAAGGCTAAGCGAGATACTTTAAATTTGATTTCTCTTTTAAGACGTAGTAGGTAAAAAGCGCTGAGCGGTTAAAGGCTAAGCCGAGCAAACTTTAATTTGACTTTTCTCCTTTTAAGAAGTAGTAGGTAAAAAGCGCTGAGCGGTTTAACAGGCTAAGCCGAGCATAACTTTAATTTGATTTTCTCCTTTTTAAAAGTAGTAGGTAAAAAGCGCTGAGCGGTTTAAAGGCTAAGCCGAGCATAACTTTAATTTGACTTTTCTCCTTTAAGAAGTAGTAGGTAAAAAGCCGCTGAGCGGTTTAAAGGCTAAGCCGAGCATACTTTAATTTGACTTTTTCCTTTAAGAAAGTAGTAGGTAAAAAGCGCTGAGCGGTTTAAAGGCTAAGCGAGCATAACTTTAATTTGACTTTTTTCCTTAAGAAGTAGTAGTAAAAAGCGCTGAGCGGTTAAAGGCTAAGCCGAGCATAACTTTAATTTGACTTTTCTCCTTTAAGAGTAGTAGGTAAAAGCGCTGAGCGGTTTAAAGGCTAAGCCGAGCATAACTTTAATTTGACTTTTCTCCTTTTAAGAAGTAGTAGGTAAAAAGCGCTGAGCGTTTTTAAAGGCTCAGCCGAGCAATAACTTAATTGCTTTCTCCTTTTAAGAAGTGTAGGTAAAAAGTGCTGGAGAAGGCTCAAAGGCTAAGCCGAGGGCATCACCTTTAATTTGACTTTTTTCTTTTAAGAGTGTAGGTAAAAAGCGCTGAGCGGTTTAAAGGCTAAGGCCGAGCATAACTTTAATTTGACTTTTCTCCTTTTAAGAAGTAGTAGGTTAAAAAGCGCTGAGGCGGTCAAGGGCTAAGCCGAGCATACTTTTAATTTGACTTTTCTCCATAAGAAGTAGTAGGTAAAAGCGTGAGGGCGGGGACTCAAAGGCTAGCCAAGCTAATTTAATTTGACTTTTCTCCTTTTAAGAAGTAGTAGGTAAAAGGCATTGAGCGGCTCAAAGGCTATAGCCGAGAATATACTTTTGACTTTTTTCCTTTTAAGAGGTAGGTAAAGGCTGCAGCGGCTCAAGGCTAAGCCGGAGCATAACTTAACATTTCCGACTTTTCTCCTTTTAAGAGTAGTAGGTAAAAAAGCGATGAGCGGTTTAAAGGCTAAGCCGAGTATAACTTTAATTTGATCTTTTCTCCTTTAAGAAGTAGTAGGTAAAAAAGCGCTGAGCGGCTCAAAGGCTAAGCCAGCATAACTTTAATTTGACTTTTCTCCTTTAAGAAGTAGTAGGTAAAAAGCGCTGAGCGGCTCAAAGGCTAAGCCGAGCATAACTTTAATTTGAGTTTTCTCCTTTAAGAAGTAGTAGGTAAAAAGCGCTGAGCGGTTTAAAGGCTAAGCTGAGCATAACTTTAATTTGACTTTTCTCCTTTAAAGAAGTAGTAGGTAAAAAGCGCTGAGCGGTTTAAAGGCTAAGCCGAGCATAACTTTAATTTGACTTTTCTCCTTTTAAGAAGTAGTAGGTAAAAAGCATTGAGCGGCTCAAAGGCTAAGCCGAGCATAACTTTAATTTGACTTTTCTCCATTTAAGAAGTAGTAGGTAAAAAGCGCTGAGCGGCTCAAAGGCTAAGCCGAGCATAACTTTAATTTGACTTTTCTCCTTTTAAGAAGTAGTAGGTAAAAAGCATTGAGCGGCTCAAAGACTAAGCCGAGCATAACTTTAATTTGACTTTTTTCCTTTTAAGAAGTAGTAGATAAAAAGCGCTGAGCGGCTCAAAGGCTAAGCCGAGCATAACTTTAATTTGACTTTTCTCCTTTTAAGAAGTAGTAGGTAAAAAGCGCTGAGCGGCTCAAAGGCTAAGCCAAGCATAACTTTAATTTGACTTTTCTCCTTTAAGAAGTAGTAGGTAAAAAGCGCTGAGCAGCTCAAAGGCTAAGCCGAGCATAACTTTAATTTGAGTTTTCTCCTTTAAGAAGTAGTAGGTAAAAAGCGCTGAGCGGTTTAAAGGCTAAGCCGAGCATAACTTTAATTTGACTTTTCTCCTTTAAAGAAGTAGTAGGTAAAAAGCGCTGAGCGGTTTAAAGGCTAAGCCGAGCATAACTTTAATTTGACTTTTCTCCTTTTAAGAAGTAGTAGGTAAAAAGCATTGAGCGGCTCAAAGGCTAAGCCGAGCATAACTTTAATTTGACTTTTCTCCATTTAAGAAGTAGTAGGTAAAAAGCGCTGAGCGGCTCAAAGGCTAAGCCAAGCATAACTTTAATTTGACTTTTCTCCTTTAAGAAGTAGTAGGTAAAAAGCGCTGAGCGGCTCAAAGGCTAAGCCGAGCATAACTTTAATTTGAGTTTTCTCCTTTAAGAAGTAGTAGGTAAAAAGCGCTGAGCGGTTTAAAGGCTAAGCCGAGCATAACTTTAATTTGACTTTTCTCCTTTAAAGAAGTAGTAGGTAAAAAGCGCTGAGCGGTTTAAAGGCTAAGCCGAGCATAACTTTAATTTGACTTTTCTCCTTTTAAGAAGTAGTAGGTAAAAAGCATTGAGCGGCTCAAAGGCTAAGCCGAGCATAACTTTAATTTGACTTTTCTCCATTTAAGAAGTAGTAGGTAAAAAGCGCTGAGCGGCTCAAAGGCTAAGCCGAGCATAACTTTAATTTGACTTTTCTCCTTTTAAGAAGTAGTAGGTAAAAAGCATTGAGCGGCTTAAAGGCTAAGCCGAGCATAACTTTAATTTGACTTTTCTCCATTTAAGAAATAGTAGGTAAAAAGCGCTGAGCGGCTCAAAGGCTAAGCTGAGCATAACTTTAATTTGACTTTTCTCCTTTTAAGAAGTAGTAGGTAAAAAGCGCTGAGCGGTTTAAAGGCTAAGCCGAGCATAACTTTAATTTGAGTTTTCTCCTTTAAGAAGTAGTAGGTAAAAAGCGCTGAGCGGTTTAAAGGCTAAGCCGAGCATAACTTTAATTTGAGTTTTCTCCTTTAAGAAGTAGTAGGTAAAAAGCGCTGAGCGGTTTAAAGGCTAAGCCGAGCATAACTTTAATTTGAGTTTTCTCCTTTAAGAAGTAGTAGGTAAAAAGCGCTGAGCGGTTTAAAGGCTAAGCCAAGCATAACTTTAATTTGACTTTTCTCCTTTTAAGAAGTAGTAGGTAAAAAGCGCTGAGCAGCTCAAAGGCTAAGCCGAGCATAACTTTAATTTGACTTTTCTCCTTTAAGAAGTAGTAGGTAAAAAGCTTTGAGCGGCTCAAAGGCTAAGCCGAGCATAACTTTAATTTGACTTTTTTCCTTTTAAGAAGTAGTAGGTAAAAAGCGCTGAGCGGCTCAAAGGCTACGCCGAACATAACTTTAATTTGACTTTTCTCCTTTTAAGAAGTAGTAGGTAAAAAGCGCTGAGCGGCTCAAAGGCTAAGCCGAACATAACTTTAATTTGACTTTTCTCCTTTTAAGAAGTAGTAGGTAAAAAGCGCTGAGCGGCTCAAAGGCTAAGCCGAGCATACCTTTAATTTGACTTTTTTCCTTTAAGAAGTAGTAGGTAAAAAGCGCTGAGCGGCTCAAAAGCTAAGCCGAGCATAACTTTAATTTGACTTTTCTCCTTTTAAGAAGTAGTAGGTAAAAAGCGCTGAGCGGCTCAAAGGCTAAGCCGAGCATAACTTTAATTTGACTTTTCTCCTTTTAAGAAGTAGTAGGTAAAAAGCGCTGAGCGGTTTAAAGGCTAAGCCGAGCATAACTTTAATTTGAGTTTTCTCCTTTAAGAAGTAGTAGGTAAAAAGCGCTGAGCGGTTTAAAGGCTAAGCCGAAGATAACTTTAATTTGACTTTTCTCCATTTAAGAAGTAGTAGGTAAAAAGTGCTGAGCGGCTAAAAGGCTAAGCCGAGCATAACTTTAATTTGAGTTTTCTCCTTTAAGAAGTAGTAGGTAAAAAGCGCTGAGCGGTTTAAAGGCTAAGCCGAGCATACCTTTAATTTGACTTTTTTCCTTTAAGAAGTAGTAGGTAAAAAGCGCTGAGCGGCTCAAAGGCTAAGCCGAACATAACTTTAATTTGACTTTTCTCCTTTTAAGAAGTAGTAGGTAAAAAGCGCTGAGCGGCTCAAAGGCTAAGCCGAGCATAACTTTAATTTGACTTTTCTCCTTTAAGAAGTAGTAGGTAAAAAGCGCTGAGCGGCTCAAAGGCTAAGCCGAGCATAACTTTAATTTGACTTTTCTCCTTTAAGAAGTAGTAGGTAAAAAGCGCTGAGCGGCTCAAAGGCTAAGCCGAGCATAACTTTAATTTGACTTTTCTCCTTTTAAGAAGTAGTAGGTAAAAAGCGCTGAGCGGTTTAAAGGCTAAGCCGAGCATACCTTTAATTTGACTTTTTTCCTTTAAGAAGTAGTAGGTAAAAAGCGATGAGCGGCTCAAAGGCTAAGCCGAGCATAACTTTAATTTGACTTTTCTCCATTTAAGAAGTAGTAGGTAAAAAGCGCTGAGCGGCTCAAAGGCTAAGCCGAGCATAACTTTAATTTGACTTTTCTCCTTTAAGAAGTAGTAGGTAAAAAGCGCTGAGCGGTTTAAAGGCTAAGCCGAGCATAACTTTAATTTGACTTTTCTCCTTTTAAGAAGTAGTAGGTAAAAAGCATTGAGCGGCTCAAAGGCTAAGCCGAGCATAACTTTAATTTGACTTTTCTCCATTTAAGAAGTAGTAGGTAAAAAGCGCTGAGCGGCTCAAAGGCTAAGCCGAGCATAACTTTAATTTGACTTTTCTCCTTTTAAGAAGTAGTAGGTAAAAAGCATTGAGCGGCTTAAAGGCTAAGCCGAGCATAACTTTAATTTGACTTTTCTCCATTTAAGAAATAGTAGGTAAAAAGCGCTGAGCGGCTCAAAGGCTAAGCTGAGCATAACTTTAATTTGACTTTTCTCCTTTTAAGAAGTAGTAGGTAAAAAGCGCTGAGCGGTTTAAAGGCTAAGCCGAGCATAACTTTAATTTGAGTTTTCTCCTTTAAGAAGTAGTAGGTAAAAAGCGCTGAGCGGTTTAAAGGCTAAGCCGAGCATAACTTTAATTTGAGTTTTCTCCTTTAAGAAGTAGTAGGTAAAAAGCGCTGAGCGGTTTAAAGGCTAAGCCGAGCATAACTTTAATTTGACTTTTCTCCATTTAAGAAGTAGTAGGTAAAAAGTGCTGAGCGGCTAAAAGGCTAAGCCGAACATAACTTTAATTTGAGTTTTCTCCTTTAAGAAGTAGTAGGTAAAAAGCGCTGAGCGGTTTAAAGGCTAAGCCGAGCATAACTTTAATTTGAGTTTTCTCCTTTAAGAAGTAGTAGGTAAAAAGCGCTGAGCGGTTTAAAGGCTAAGCCAAGCATAACTTTAATTTGACTTTTCTCCTTTTAAGAAGTAGTAGGTAAAAAGCGCTGAGCAGCTCAAAGGCTAAGCCGAGCATAACTTTAATTTGACTTTTCTCCTTTAAGAAGTAGTAGGTAAAAAGCTTTGAGCGGCTCAAAGGCTAAGCCGAGCATAACTTTAATTTGACTTTTTTCCTTTTAAGAAGTAGTAGGTAAAAAGCGCTGAGCGGCTCAAAGGCTAAGCCGAACATAACTTTAATTTGACTTTTCTCCTTTTAAGAAGTAGTAGGTAAAAAGCGCTGAGCGGCTCAAAGGCTAAGCCGAACATAACTTTAATTTGACTTTTCTCCTTTTAAGAAGTAGTAGGTAAAAAGCGCTGAGCGGCTCAAAGGCTAAGCCGAGCATAACTTTAATTTGACTTTTCTCCTTTAAGAAGTAGTAGGTAAAAAGCGCTGAGCGGTTTAAAGGCTAAGCCGAGCATACCTTTAATTTGACTTTTTTCCTTTAAGAAGTAGTAGGTAAAAAGCGCTGAGCGGCTCAAAAGCTAAGCCGAGCATAACTTTAATTTGACTTTTCTCCTTTTAAGAAGTAGTAGGTAAAAAGCGCTGAGCGGCTCAAAGGCTAAGCCGAGCATAACTTTAATTTGACTTTTCTCCTTTTAAGAAGTAGTAGGTAAAAAGCGCTGAGCGGTTTAAAGGCTAAGCCGAGCATAACTTTAATTTGAGTTTTCTCCTTTAAGAAGTAGTAGGTAAAAAGCGCTGAGCGGTTTAAAGGCTAAGCCGAAGATAACTTTAATTTGACTTTTCTCCATTTAAGAAGTAGTAGGTAAAAAGTGCTGAGCGGCTAAAAGGCTAAGCCGAGCATAACTTTAATTTGAGTTTTCTCCTTTAAGAAGTAGTAGGTAAAAAGCGCTGAGCGGTTTAAAGGCTAAGCCGAGCATACCTTTAATTTGACTTTTTTCCTTTAAGAAGTAGTAGGTAAAAAGCGCTGAGCGGCTCAAAGGCTAAGCCGAACATAACTTTAATTTGACTTTTCTCCTTTTAAGAAGTAGTAGGTAAAAAGCGCTGAGCGGCTCAAAGGCTAAGCCGAGCATAACTTTAATTTGACTTTTTTCCTTTTAAGAAGTAGTAGGTAAAAAGCGCTGAGCGGCTCAAAGGCTAAGCCGAGCATAACTTTAATTTGACTTTTCTCCTTTAAGAAGTAGTAGGTAAAAAGCGCTGAGCGGCTCAAAGGCTAAGCCGAGCATAACTTTAATTTGACTTTTCTCCTTTTAAGAAGTAGTAGGTAAAAAGCGCTGAGCGGTTTAAAGGCTAAGCCGAGCATACCTTTAATTTGACTTTTTTCCTTTAAGAAGTAGTAGGTAAAAAGCGATGAGCGGCTCAAAGGCTAAGCCGAGCATAACTTTAATTTGACTTTTCTCCATTTAAGAAGTAGTACAGTAGGTAAAAAGCGCTGAGCGGCTCAAAGGCTAAGCCGAGCATAACTTTAATTTGACTTTTCTCCTTTAAGAAGTAGTAGGTAAAAAGCGCTGAGCGGTTTAAAGGCTAAGCCGAGCATAACTTTAATTTGACTTTTCTCCTTTAAAGAAGTAGTAGGTAAAAAGCGCTGAGCGGTTTAAAGGCTAAGCCGAGCATAACTTTAATTTGACTTTTCTCCTTTTAAGAAGTAGTAGGTAAAAAGCATTGAGCGGCTCAAAGGCTAAGCCGAGCAGAACTTTAATTTGACTTTTCTCCATTTAAGAAGTAGTAGGTAAAAAGCTCTGAGCGGTTTAAAGGCTAAGCCGAGCATAACTTTAATTTCACTTTTCTACTTTTAAAAAGTAGTAGGTAAAAAGCGCTGAGCGGCTCAAAGGCTAAGCCGAGCATAACTTTAATTTGACTTTTCTCCTTTAAGAAGTAGTAGGTAAAAAGCTCTGAGCGGTTTAAAGGCTAAGCCGAGCATAACTTTAATTTCACTTTTCTACTTTTAAAAAGTAGTAGGTAAAAAGCGCTGAGCGGCTCAAAGGCTAAGCCGAGCATAACTATAATTTGACTTTTCTCCATTTAAGAAGTAGTAGGTAAAAAGCGATGAGCGGCTCAAAGGCTAAGCCGAGCATACCTTTAATTTGACTTTTTTCCTTTTAAGAAGTAGTAGGTAAAAAGCGCTGAGCGGCTCAACGGCTAAGCCGAACTTATCTTTAATTTGACTTTTCTCCTTTTAAGAAGTAGTAGGTAAAAAGCGCTGAGCGGCTCAAAGTCTAAGCCGAGCATAACTTTAATTTGAATTTTTTCCTTTTAAGAAGTAGTAGGTAAAAAGCACTGAGCGGTTTAAAGGCTAAGCCGAGCATACCTTTATTTGACTTTTCTCCATTTAAGAAGTAGTAGGTATAAAGCGCTGAGCGGCTCAACGGCTAAGCCAAGCATACCTTTATTTGACTTTTCTCCATTTAAGAAGTAGTAGGTAAAAACTAAAGCGCTGAGCGGTTTAAAGGCTAAGCCGAGCATACCTTAAATTTTACTTTTCTCCTTTTAAGAAGTAGTAGGTAAAAAGCGATGAGCGGTTTAAAGGCTAAGCTGAGCATACCTTTAATTTAACTTTTCTCCTTTTAAGAAGTAGTAGGTAAAAAGTGCTGAGCGGCTCAAAGGCTAAGCTGAGCATTACTTTAATTTGACTTTTCTCCTTTAAGAAGTAGTAGGTAAAAAGAGATGAGCGGTTTAAAGGCTTAGCCGAGCATTCCTTTAATTTGACTTTGCTTCTTTTAAGAAGTAGTAGGTAAAAAGCTTTAAGCGGCTCAAAGGCTAAGCTGAGCATACCTTTAATTTGACTTTTCTGCTTCTAAGAAGTAGTAGGCAAAAAGCTCTGATCGGCTCAAAGGCTAATGGGCAAATTTACTTATGTCTGAAGTTGCACCACTTCAGGCCTGGACTGGGAGTCAAAATAGGCCCTGCCATTCCAAGTACACAGAGACCTAAACAGCCCTCTACCAGCCCAAACAGCCCCCTACTAGCCCACTATATGGTAACTTTCTATTGAACCATACAGCAGCCCCTCTGGCATTTGCCAGAACCCACAGATTGCCAGTCCGGGCCTGTGCACCAGTGACGGCTTCGCTCACTTCGCAATCACTTCGCCAGGCGTAGACTTGCCAGGGCAGCGCAAATTCACTAAAATCCGAAGTTGCGTCCAGGGAGCCGAAAGGTATCGAAGTTACACTATCGCTAATTTGTCAAACAAAGCGAAGTTACACTAGCGATGCCTAATTTGCAAATGGCGCCAAGTTAAAGTACAATTGACGTATATGCTGCAGAAACTACATTACACAACACAAGCCCGGGAAACCTTAGCAAAAGAAATATAGGTGTTATTATATTGCCTTACACATGTGCCCACGGTATAGTTTAGGTGCAATATGTTAGGAAATGTAGGGGGAAGGAGGGTACCCAAAAAAATGACAATCTTTTTCAGGCTTTCACCCTGAAAAAAGTAAAGGACGCCAGTGTATTTTGGGACTTTCAACTATTTTTAGAGAAACTCCTATCTACTCTATTGCAGTTCGCCTGGTCTGAGCTGGAGATAGAGGTAACGGTCAGTAAAATCCACAACTTAGTGAATTAGTCTCTTCACCAGGGAAAAGTACCGCTAGAGTCTGTCTACTTCACTAGCAAATTTACGCCAGGGACTGTTATTAAATCGGCGAAGTGCCAAAATGACGTCATGCTGATGAATTTTCATTAGCGTTAGCCACTTCGCCATTTAGTAAATTTCCCCCTAAGCCGAGCATACCTTTTTTCTTTTGTAACTTGTATTTTTATTTGTATTTACCAAAAAGCATTCACATTGAAAAATACATAAATCCTGTTTTAAATCATGTATTAAAAATGTACTGTTATATAATTTCTAATAAAATTATAAATAAAATATCATACATTTCGTATTTTGTGTCTTTCTTTTATACAATAACAAACAAGGGAAAGTTGTGCTCACCACTATTTTTTAAAACCATTAGGCGGGGGTGCAATGAGGCTGTGACCACAAAATACATATAGTCAAATACAAGAGTCCTCTGCACTCAACCCATTATCAATATATTTAAGACAGCGACATTTTGTGCATACTGCTACTAAAAAATGCCTTACCCTTTAAACAAAACAGGGATTGTCTGTCCATATATTGCAATATATTTAAGCTGGCCAACTACGTCAAAGTCATCCCATATCTGGCCAGTCCTATGCTCAATTTTATCTGATTCATTAAGAATTCTATTGCTTCATTATACATTTTACAAAGGGACTAGGTATTACCTGCAACTTAACTTGCTGCTTTCAAAGTAAACCTCCATACTTGGCTGCCCTTTTATTAGACACCAGTGGGATCACCTGACTATAGCTGGGAAGGGTGGGAGCTACAACATGGAGCTGGTCACTGCTCCTGTATAAACTATAACAAACAAGGGAAAGTTGTGCTCAACCCTATTTTTTAAAACCATTAGGCGGGGGTGCAATGAGGCTGTGACCACAAAATACATATAGTCAAATACAAGAGTCCTCTGCACTCAACCCATTATCAATATATTTAAGACAGCGACATTTTGTGCATACTGCTACTAAAAAATGCCTTACCCTTTAAACAAAACAGGGATTGTCTGTCCATATATTGCAATATATTTAAGCTGGCCAACTACGTCAAAGTCATCCCATATCTGGCCAGTCCTATGCTCAATTTTATCTGATTCATTAAGAATTCTATTGCTTCATTATACATTTTACAAAGGGACTAGGTATTACCTGCAACTTAACTTGCTGCTTTCAAAGTAAACCTCCATACTTGGCTGCCCTTTTATTAGACACCAGTGGGATCACCTGACTATAGCTGGGAAGGGTGGGAGCTACAACATGGAGCTGGTCACTGCTCCTGTATAAACTATAACAAACAAGGGAAAGTTGTGCTCAACCCTATTTTTTAAAACCATTAGGCGGGGGTGCAATGAGGCTGTGACCACAAAATACATATAGTCAAATACAAGAGTCCTCTGCACTCAACCCATTATCAATATATTTAAGACAGCGACATTTTGTGCATACTGCTACTAAAAAATGCCTTACCCTTTAAACAAAACAGGGATTGTTTGTCCATATATTGCAATATATTTAAGCTGGCCAACTACGTCAAAGTCATCCCATATCTGGCCAGTCCTATGCTCAATTTTATCTGATTCATTAAGAATTCTATTGCTTCATTATACATTTTACAAAGGGACTAGGTATTACCTGCAACTTAACTTGCTGCTTTCAAAGTAAACCTACATACTTGGCTGCCCTTTTATTAGACACCAGTGGGATCACCTGACTATAGCTGGGAAGGGTGGGAGCTACAACATGGAGCTGGTCACTGCTCCTGTATAAACTATAACAAACAAGGGAAAGTTGTGCTCACCACTATTTTTTAAAACCATTAGGCGGGGGTGCAATGAGGCTGTGACCACAAAATACATATAGTCAAATACAAGAGTCCTCTGCACTCAACCCATTATCAATATATTTAAGACAGCGACATTTTGTGCATACTGCTACTAAAAAATGCCTTACCCTTTAAACAAAACAGGGATTGTTTGTCCATATATTGCAATATATTTAAGATGGCCAACTACGTCAAAGTCATCCCATATCTGGCCAGTCCTATGCTCAATTTTATCTGATTCATTAAGAATGTTTGTTATAGTTTATACAGGAGCAGTGACCAGCTCCATGTTGTAGCTCCCACCCTTCCCAGCTATAGTCAGGTGATCCCACTGGTGTCTAATAAAAGGGCAGCCAAGTATGGAGGTTTACTTTGAAAGCAGCAAGTTAAGTTGCAGGTAATACCTAGTCCCTTTGTAAAATGTATAATGAAGCAATAGAATTCTTAATGAATCAGATAAAATTGAGCATAGGACTGGCCAGATATGGGATGACTTTGACGTAGTTGGCCAGCTTAAATATATTGCAATATATGGACAAACAATCCCTGTTTTGTTTAAAGGGTAAGGCATTTTTTAGTAGCAGTATGCACAAAATGTCGCTGTCTTAAATATATTGATAATGGGTTGAGTGCAGAGGACTCTTGTATTTGACTATATTTCTTTTATACAATACCTTCCGCATATTATACTTTAGCTCAGTAACTGATCACACGTTGCTTATTCCAAACCAGAATTAACAAAAATTCTTAATTAACAGTAGACACTCACTCATAAGGCTGGTTAGAGATGTTAAAGGAAGTTACATATACATAATAACAGGGCTTTTTTATGCTCTATATATAACCAAAACAATAAGGTCAGAACTTTTATCCATAAACAATGGTAACAAGTCGTTTGTTATAACCATGCTTCCTATTTACCATTATTCCCTGACACATTTATCATTCTAATGCCTGTTCAATTGAAATGAGTTCCCATGCTGACCATATCTTCAGGAAATTGGACATTGTGTTATTGATAAGTGAAATCCTATGTTCAAAGTTTTTATTACTGTTTATTTCTGATAAATTTCCCTTAGGGAGGGGATGTTTGATGTTTTCCATTTAGCAGCAATGTATATCCTAGCTATAGTAAGTACATGATGATTAGTAACCGTTGTTGAGCATTAGCAAGCTCTATTACAGGTTTACCAAGTAAGAATGTAAGGATATCTCTCTCTAAATCCACGCTTTTACATCTGGGTATATCCCTGCACCGACCTCTCAGTCAGTCACAGGCACTAACACAGGTAGATCACTTCAAATACCTAGGCATAATCATTCATCCAGATCTCTCCCAATATACTGCCCTAAACATAGACCCAGTAATGACCGATATTTGTCGTAAGTTCTCACTATGGTCCCCACTCCCACTCAATATAATAGGCAGGGTTAATATGATAAAAATGATCATCCTGCCTAAATTGCTGTATATGTTCCAGAATGCACCTAATGTTATGCCGGCGGCGCTGTTTTCAAGGTTGGACTCCATGGTATCATCATTTATTTGGGCAAGCAAACAGCCTCGAATTAAACTAGCAACTCTAACTGCACCTGATGAACTTGGGGGCCTAGCCCTGCCTCACCTTTTTATATACTACTCAGCATCTCAACTCACTCATGTGGCAGGGTGGCTCAATCCTTTAGCTGAAGACACTGCCAGCATAACTGCTGCTGCGGTGGCGGGTTCCTTTGAGTCGCTAGCCAATCTACCATTTTGTGGCATCACTCAGAATGGGTGGCCACTCTCTACTTTCCGTACAGGCACACTTGCCTGGAAGAAAGCTTTGGCTTTACTCAAACATGCCACCCCACAGATATCACCCAATAAAGCCACTGTGGTTGAACCCATCCCTGCCACATTTACGAACCGTACCAGATCCGCAATTATGGGCGACCTATAACATCAAATATTTGGGCCAGTTGTATCAGAATCAGACACTAAAGTCATTTACAGAATTGTCCCAAGACTTTCAATTACCACGTACCATGTTCTACCGGTATCTTCAGGTTCGACATGCTTTGAATGCCCAGTTCCCAAATGCACCTCAACTGGTAACCCCAGCCTTGGAAACTTTGCTTAAGGTACCTGACAAGAAGAAACGTCTGTCCAATGTGTATAATCTGTTAAATTCTCAAAGAGGCAACCCTTATGCAAAATGCTATAGTTAATGGGCCCAGGATATCCCTAGTTTGGAACGGGATGATTGGGATGACATTACAACAACCTTTGTTCCCACGGTAATTAGCGGTGGGGATAGGCTTATACAGCATAAAATGATACATAGATTGTATTATACCCCAGTACGTTTGTATCATATGAAACTGATTCCAGATAATCTGTGTTATAAATGTGGCCTAAAGCCTGGTACCTTTATGCATGCTTTTTGGTCCTGTACGGTTGTCAATACTTACTGGACAAATCTAGCCTTATATTTACAAACTTACCTGGACTTCCCTCCGGTTCTATCACCAGAAGTTTTTCTACTAGGTCATATAGACCACTTAATGCCACAACAAGCTAAACGGCAACTGTTCTGACTATTGTTTTTTTATGCAAGGAAAGTTATTGCACTTAAGTGGAAACTCCAGGACCCCCCTACGGTACCATTATGGAAAAAATTGGTTAACGAAGCGCTTCCCATGTATAGGCTGACCTACATGTCTAGAGGATGTCCAGAAAAGTTTGTTAAAATTTGGGATGCATGGACTTCGTGTCAATAAACCAACACGGAAATGGACTAATTCTCCCAGCGTAATATGATTCCTGGACTGTCCAATGGGTGGCCCGACCACCAACTCTCTCCCCCCCCAACCACTCATCTCTTTCCCCCCCCTTTATTTTATTTTCCTTCCCAATAGTATGACTTGTGTTATTGTTAATGCAAAAATAAAAGCTTTAAAAAAAAAAAGATATCTCTCTGTATATTGTCACGTGTAAAACACCTTATAAGACTTAGGGTAGGGACACACTGGATGATTTGTCGCCAACGTTTTTAAAAAGCAAATCGCGGCGACATATCGCTCGTTTTGTCTCTGAACAAAACCAAATGAAAGACGCCAGCTCCTGTGCCCACAGCGCGTTTGTGAATCACCTGTAGCTCCAAAACGCACTGAGACTCTTTTCCGAGCGATTTATCAGAAATAGCATGTACTTAGAAAAGCATCCTCGGCATATAACGCCACTTTAAGAAGTTCATTCCCTATCTTGAGGCCAATAATATCAGGATTAGATCTTATATTTGCTGCCAAGGGTTTTATGCTCAAAGCATAGAGCAGGGGGGGATAAAGGGCATCATTGCCGCGTTCCGTTAGAGATTGTTATAGATTGATCAATTTTCCCGGGTAATTTAAGGTAAGCACTAGGATTAGCAGATCCCATTCTCAAAGCTGTAAGGTAAGGGCCTTATAAGTTTAAATGTTTTAGGAGAGCAAAGATGTATGACCAGTCCAAGCGGTCAAAAGCCTTTTCCGCATCTAAACTAAGTATTATAGCTGATTTACCATTGCAGAAGTTCTATAGTGTTTATAATACACCTAGTATTATCTCCTGCCTGACGTCCCTGAATGAAACCTACTTGATCCCCATGGATCATTCTAGGGAGTATTGGGGCCAGCCGATTCGCTAAAATCTTTGTGAAAATTTTTTTAAATCTTAATTTAAAAGGAGGGTACCCCAAAAAAATGACAATTTTTTTCAGCCTATCACCCTGAAAAAAGTAAAGGACGCCAGTGTTTTTTTTGGGGCTTTCAACTTTTTTCAGAAATTTAATCTGTCCTTTATTTGGAGAGTAAATATTTCCTATTGTTATTGGCTTCCCTGCCAAAGTTCCCTCTAGCAAGAAATAGTGGCCTTTCTGGTCACATACTGTGTTAATTACGTGCAAGGGGCAATCCGTATGTACTATGATGGCAACACCTGCTTTTTTAGATTCTGAAGATGCATAATATGCCATTGGGTAATACTTAGAATACAATTTACCAGGGGTGAGTCTTGAAAAATGGGTCTCTTGCAGCAAAACAATGTCTGCTTTTACATTTCTAAGTTCTGTAATAGCTAAATATCTCTTATTAATTGAATTGAGACCCTTACAATTTAAAGATATGATATTTACCATTTTGACAGAAGTATTTTAGCTAATGAATGCAAAGTAATGCTACAAGAGGACCATTTGAGGAGCAAAATAATAACATGGCCAATATCAGAAATAAAAAAAAGGAATACTGCATGGTTATCACTTTTCCAAAAACAAAACATATCAAGAATTCTTATAACTAAATCCAAAAAACGTATAACAGAAAATTACTAATTACTAGTACTAAATTTGAGTTAGAGTTGAAACAAGCTCAGCACCCAAGTTTGTTTGTTGAACTTAGTGGGAGATGTCCCTTCTCCCAGAGGGGTGTAGTCACTCTGTTCCATCAACATCATAACCAAATGATACTGAGATCATAAATAAGAGGAGACATGAACTGACCAAGGAACTAGCAAGCTCCAGTGGATAAAAAATAGTAAAAGTTTATAGCTAAAAGGTGTAGCGATGCTCAGATAGCTGCAGAGAAGATAGGCAAGTGTTACTGGCAACCAGGTATGTTGCATAGGAGATCCTGATGTTGAGGACGTGCTTAGAGTCAGCTTTGGTGGAGAAGATGGTCCTGGTACTTTCTGCCATTGGAGACTGGGCTCAGGCCGAGGTGAAGATTGCTTGGGTGACCCATTCTGTAATGCGCTTTTAAGGCCCAAAGCTTGTAAAAAGGGATTTTGCAACGAGTAGGTCAGTCCATGATGTTGCACTATAAGCCGGAACTGATATCCCCAACGGTACAAGATTTTATTGTCCCATAAGGGTTGAGTCAGTGAGTGGTCGAAATTCTCTCCTTTTCACCAAAGTAACCGGGGAAATGTCGGCAAATATCTGGATCTTATGGTTTAAATAATCAAGCAATGTAAGCGATCTCGCCCGGGTAAACACAGATTCCTTTTGCACGTATTGGTGAAAACATACAACAATGTCCCTTGAAGGTTTAGTTAAGGGTGGCTTGGGACCCAGAGAACGATGTGCTCTTTCAAATTCCCATTTGTCCAGGGCAATGGTGGGGCATAAATTTGTACAGAGTCCCTTTGAATAAAGTGGAACCTCCCCTATTTCTTCAGGGACTCCCCTTATACGGAGATTTTGCCTCCTAGACCTGATTTCAATGTCTTCACACATTCTTTTAAGCTGAAAAAGTTCCTCTTTCAACATTGCATTATCCTCCTCAATATTAGTATGTCTTTGTGCCAAGTCATCAGTGATGTATTCCAACGTATCCGTCCTCCCTCCCAGCTGATTAAGATCTCTGTGTATATCTTTAATTGATATGGCCATTGGATCAGAAACTGTCTTTGTAAGAGTGTTGGATTTAATTAGGCTTCTGGTGCAGTAAGTTTATATTTAGTATACAAAATACCGCATTTCTAGCATTATTCTATTTTATACTTTAGTTCCCCTTTAAGCCCAAGGAGATGTTTGTACACACACACAGAGTCTATTACAGACATGAGCTGGCATGTTGCTTGTCTCTGCAGAAATATTCTCCATAGATGGTGCTTGTATTTCACAGAGGCACGCAATATGACAGATACATTAATAATTGCGGAGTCAGAGAGAGAATTTTTGTGTAAACATTAAGAAAAACCCTTTTACATTACTGTCCTTTGTAGGGAAAATAAATGTAAATTAAACCATAATAACGAATATTTTTCGCAACAACCACAATAAATCAACAGGAAGGCACGGCTATGAGCAATGTAACGTATTATAAACAACTCCTGTTATTGCCTCATTATCTACATAATATTGTCCCTTATTCCTGTGCCTTTCTATCTTCCCACATTATTGTGTCTCTGTGCAGAACAGCTCCTGATACCAGTGTTCCCTCTAATTCCTTGCAAGTTGTGTGCTTAGAGGGCACATTGTTTGCTGTGAATCCTGAGGACAGTTTGCCAGGCAGTAGATGCAAGAGACCACATTAAAACTTGCACACTCACATAAATCAATAAGTTGGTGGCTCAAACATAGGCATTTTCAGGGCAAAAATCTATCCTGTGTGCCAAGGGCCTATTTAATAAGCTGGCAAAAGGGGAATCTGCCCCGTGCCCACGCAAAGCAATCCGCTCTGCGCTCGCATAACCCCCCCTGCTGGAGTGGTAGAGGCCAGTACAGGAAAACTCAATCGATCTTGCGTTGATGAAGACTGGAAGCTGTGCAGCGGTTCCCTTTGCTGCTCCTCATTGCCCTCCATCAGTGCCATGCAGATAGCCCCACAGGGATTCCGCCTCTCCCCCAGGCACCTTCTCTGGATCCTATTCCTCCTAGCTGAGTGGCCAATCACAGTAGGGTTCAGGTCTGACAGTGTGGCACAGGAGGCACTGGGGTATTTATACATGAAATAATCTATGTGCCATCCGTATATGAGTTCTGGGGGTGTTTATACATGAAATAATCTGTGTGCCATCTTTACTGTATATGAGTTCTGGGGGTGTTTATAACCTCTGTGCCATCCTTATATGAGGATGAGTTCAAACAATGCCTTTACCAAAGCAATGCAGTGTATATCCAAAGCTCCTTTTTAAATATACATGTGCCAGTTCATTATGTGGATATAATTATAAGTAGATAATCAAGCGTGTCATTTCCTTTACTACCTACCAGTTTATTCATAGTAAATTTTCAGTGAGTCTGTACAGTAGTATCAAACACGGTTGGACTGGGGGGCCCGGGGGCTGTTTCATGGCCCCCCTCCGGACCCCCCTGCACCGGCACGAAGAAGGGAGGTTGCGGCAGGAAGAAGCAGCACAGGGTGTGGATCTGGGCTGGCGGGCCCACAAGAGCCAGGGGCCCACTGGGTTTTTTCCTGGTGACCCACCTGCCCAGTCTGACCGTGGTATAAAACAATGCCTTTATGAAAGTAATACAGTATATGTGCCACTTATTTTCACATCACCCTTGACCTAGTGAGGTGCATCCATCTTTTAAAAACAATAAATAATGTTTAGTTATCCAATATATACACCACTCATAACCAGAGGCCTCTGACAACCATATACACACACATATACAGTATATATATATATATATATATATATATATATATATATATATATATATATATATATATATATATATATACATACCCCTCTTCATTCCCTGAGATACAGGTTTTCTGCCTGAATTTTCCAGGGACAGAGCCTTTGGATTGGTGCAGCATGGCTGATCCCAAAAGGAACCACAAGGTGGTGCTGTGCAGCCATATAAAAGGGGATGCCATGTGCTCTGTCAGTCATTACAGTTTCAGGTTACAGTGATTGCTGTTATCTGCTGCAGATCTTTGTTTCACTTTGGATATTGTGACAACACCGGCAAAATGTAGGCTTCAGTGGAGTGCAATAGGCCTGCCAAAGGCTGGGCAGGATCCACCAGTGCCTGGATAACTCAACTAAGATGGTTTGGATTTTGGATGCCGGATTTCTGTATTCACCTTTGGAGATGGGTGAGAGATGCAGTTCAGCATGGATGTCGTTTTATGCTTACGCTATAGACAGCATTGGGAGCTGGATAAATCTGGATGCCTGCTTCATCTCTATGTGAGTCTGCCTGGAATGGTAGAGAAAGAGGATCTAGGATGTTCCTGTGTGTGCTCGACTGGAAGATGTCTGGAGCCTTCATCACTGTGGATGCAGTTTCGTGTGAGACTACCATCTGTGTGACTCCCTTGGGTGAGTGTTACCTTTGGGAAGGGTAGGAAAGGATGAGGATCCAGCGATCTCCTGTTTATGGAAACAGGCTGTGTATGAGCCTGCCACGTGGGGGCAACACTTTCCTGTGGGAAAGCATGTGAGCAGGTAGCGCTACCTAGAACTGTACTCTTTTCGGGACAAGGGATGGAACTCTTGGGCTGCCAAAAGGAGTGGTGCGGGACTTTGCCTGGCGGGGAATCACTAGGACTGGACTGCAACATGTTTTAGGGTAGTGGGTCATTTGTGTGTGAAAAGTTACCTTTTACTTCCCCTTTAATATTACACTTATTTTATATAAAGTTATATTGTTATATAATAAAGTGTGTGAGTGATTTGTTTCCTAATGGGAATATCCTCAGGAGTATTCCAGGACCCCATTAGGTGGAGGCACTGCCAGAGAAGAGTTTTCCCAGTACCTTTCACCTTGCAAAGGGAACTCAGGACCCGAGTTGGTAAGCTGGTACAACCTTGGCACCAAGAGGGTGTTACATATATATATATATATATATATATATATATATATACATATATATGTAGGGAATTTGCGCAAACTTCTTGCTCTTATCCCTGTAAGGGCAGAAGCACAGAGCCTGTGTCTGTTTGCTGTAAGCTGTTACCTAGCAACCAGCTGTTCAGTGCAGTAGGAAGTGACACAGCAGCTAAGGAGTGGCAGACAGGAAGAGGAAGTCACAGAGACTGGCAAAAAAAGAAAGCCTGGCATAGAGAGCACATGGTGGACAGAGAAGGAAGCAAGAGAACTGCTGGTGGGTCCAGAGAGCTGAGAGGCTGCACCAAAAGGATTCATTTGGATCGGGCTGGCACAGGGAAGCCACATACTGTACCTGGAGAGACAGAGAGTGTGAAAGTAATCCAGACTGGAGGAACAAACAGCAGGAGATTCCTATGTGAGCAGTGTCGGACTGGCCCACCAGGATACCAGGAAAACTCCCGGTGGGCCAAGGTGTCAGTGGGCCCTCATGCTGCTAAACTTTAGGCCTATTTCATGG
The DNA here is from genome assembly GCF_017654675.1 of Xenopus laevis. Lineage (NCBI taxonomy): Eukaryota > Metazoa > Chordata > Amphibia > Anura > Pipidae > Xenopus > Xenopus laevis. The sequence goes on along the minus strand of NC_054378.1, from coordinate 105,992,707 downwards.
CCATTCCCTATTTCTATTAGAACAAAGAGGCTAAATAGATGGAATAATTGATTACAGTATGTAAAGAAAACCCACTAGGAGAATAGAGGTTGGTTGAGGAGATGAAGAATAATAGTACTGAGAGTGGCCCCTGGTCTAGGGCTTTATGGTGGACCCCTGGTCTAAGGTTTTTGGATGGGCACCTGGTGCCCCAGTCCGACACTGTATCTGAGCATCCAAAGGGGCTGGTAGTCGGACTGTATGTCTGAATATGCTGGACTCACCTAAAGAGAGCTCTAAAGTTTCTGAATAGGATTTGTGAGTATCCTGTTTAAAGGGACAGTACCCTAAAGAGCGCTGAACATACAAAGACACTGTTATTGAAAGGACATTAAAGGACTTGAAATTTTTAGGTAGCTAGACAGTTAGTTAGTGAGGCCCTATTGTCACTGGTTAGAAGTGCTGCATGTACTAGTTGGCCATTTATTTTATGATAAACCGTTATTCAGTTTAACCAATACTGTGTGCGTGTTACTGTATTCCTAGTGGGGCCACCTGTAGGTGCATTCTCTGATCCCACTAGGTAGAGGCACTGTGGTAGTAAGTACCAGGTACCCAGTCTCTCCCAATACAACTGCGGAGTGGCTCAGATTTGTCCGGTGCCATCAGGTAAGCACCACACGTGGAGTGTAACACCGACAAAGGGGTGTCGAAAGGGTTACACATATATAAATATTCCTGCTACATTTTATAAAAGGTTTTGCCTTCAATGCCCTTAACTTTTGTGGTGGTGCCAGTTGTTGGATGTATTTTAGCATTATTTTCCATCTACATATGTCTAGAGAGTAACAAAAACTTATCTTAAAAAACAGGTTAAAGAAAAGTAAGTGTTTAGGCCCCTAGGTGCCACAGAGTCCATCTTGTGGAGCCTCTCAACGCAGTATCTTTAAGTTTTGTATATATACACACACACATACAGTTTTATTTGTGCTTTGTGGCTGCTTCACCCTGGGTTACCCCTGGTTTCCTGGGGTCTTGAGTGAATGTGCCTAGGAAGGGGGAAGAGCTTTCTTGTGCTGCCCAGAGTTGCTGGGATTGTATACGAAGCTGTGCCAAGATGAACAAAGAATGGGCAGCTGGATAACAGTCAGCCCTGCAATGTTTACACAACTCACCAATAAGACAATGAATGCTGTAAAGTATTTTAGATTGGGTTTAGAGAGATGCTCTTGAAATTACCTTTTAAATAGATTGTAGGATGGTGCCACCTACTGGCAAAATATATTTCAGAGATATTTAATAGAGATTTCTGAACAGAAAAAAAATGCATGTGTTTAGGGGCTATCCTGTAGATTGAATAAACCAATACTGTGTTGCATATTAAAAGAAAACTTGCCAGTTAAGGTCCAGTTACAGAAATCTAACAGCTTACCTGATTTCCTTCTCTATGAACTCATGATCACTGACTTCATGCATCTGTACAACATACACACGCACCCATTGGGAACTCTGAAGAACCTGCACATGTCTTGCACTTGTAAGACTTTACTCCAAATCACTTCCTTATTCAAATCATTCATTCCATCATCTTCCTCTTCAGCCTCTCCTGCAGGAGGTACCTCTGAGGAAGGCACCTGACCTGCACACTAAAGGTAATTTCGCCAAACGAGTAGATTTCTCCGTGATATGCCCACATTGAGGTGGGCGATATCGGGCTGATCTGATCATGGGCCCAATAATCAGATCATAATTTAGCCAATACGGGCATTCGGATCACAGGACCGCATCAACAAACAGATGCGCCCACGATCCGACGGGATTTTTAATCCTGCACGATCAACATCTGGCAGACTTTCAGACAGTGACTCTATGCCCCTTTTAATACAGCTCAAGACCTTATTTGCCCCTGATGCTGCTGACTGGCATTGCTTGCTACAGCCAAGTTTATCATCTACAAGGACTCCAAGGTCCTTTTCCATAATGGATTTGCCTAGTGCAGTCCCATTAAGGATATAAGTGGCTTGGAGATTTTTACATCCCAGGTGCATGACTTTACATTTATCAACATTGAATCTCATTTGCCACTTAGCTGCCCAGATTGCCAGTTTGTCAAGATCCCGTTGCAAGGATGCCTCATCCTGTGTGTAATTAATTGTATGAAGAGGCCCAAGTTTTTTAACTTGTAGGGGAGTCCTAGCTACCAATGGGTTTTAATCAGGTGTTTTTAATGTATTAGTACTCATGTCTTTGTGGCATTTCTACTGTGGTGTGTGGGTAGGTGGGGCACAGAAAATGTTGTTGTATGGGGCCCTGTGCTTTCTGATGGTGTCCCTGTGCTGTGTTTATGCGATACACTAGAGGCCAATGGAGCAATTAGGGAAGCTACTAATTATGGTTTATGTATATGTTCTGCATAAAGGATACTTTGCCCAAGGTTTGGGGGCCATGAAAAGAATCTGCTGTGAGCCCCAGTACTTTCTAGTGAGGCCACTGGGGACATTATTTCTACTGGATCTGTAGGAATAATGATTATTGATGATATTAGATGACTTTAGCCAAGCTATCACTGAGCTGATGTTTAATGCAGGAATTGTTTAGAAATTTCTAACATGGCTTTGGTCTTTGCAGGTTTGCTGAAACACACAAGGAATGTACCTCAGATATGAAAATGAAAAAGAAATTCTATATTTTACATGAATGATCACATGAAACCTCCAGTAACCCTAAAAATGAAATGTTTATTTGCACACAATTTCCCCTCCATTAGTTATCAGTCTTCAATTTTAAAATATCACTGTGGCCCCTTAGGAGAAGAGCAACCCCTTCATTCTGATCATGGTTAGAATAATTTCAGTACAATCTGACCCAAGAATGTGTTGCCCACTAGGATCAATTCTACCTTTGTATGGAAAAAGAATTAAGCTGGATATTCATGGGATGATGAACTTGGACCCTCCAGACTGGCACCGACAGCCTAAGTGCTGACCTGTACAAATATACAGACCACAGGCACTTTCAGATCACTGAATTTAATGAACTATCGAGTGCAATGAAGAAACTCATCCCTGCTTCCACTTACTGTCTCCTGCCACTTGTACATGTCTTTTGTTACATTTGTTAAGCCTTACTGGCTGCTCTGATTATGGAATAAATAAATCATTTATGTATATAAAGTAAACACATTCAGTTATGCTAACTTGCTGATCATCATTACATAAGGGGATTTTTAGCAAATTCTCTGCGATATTCATGCAGTTTTCAGCCAGACAGAGTTTTTTTTGCCACATATACTAATATGTGTATCATTTTCTCAGTGGAAATGATGAAAAAAACAGCTACAAAATAGTACTGTGGTGCGGATTTTCCCAAAACAGTAACTAATAATCCATTGCATTACTAGTGCTTGTTGGATTTTAGTTATTTGGCTGGAATGGCAAAACTAAAAACTGAGCCTAGAAATGTCATATTTGTTTTAGGGATGCACTGAATCCACTATTTTGGATTCGGCCAAACCCCCGAATCCTTCACGAAAGTTTCGGCCGAACGAACCCTAATTTGCATATGCTAACTAGGGGTGGGAATGGGAAAAATGTTTTACTTCCTTGCCCCTGCGATTTCCCTCCCTGCCCCTAATTTGCATATGCAAATTAGGATTCGGGTTCGGCTGGCCGAATCCGAATCCTGCTGAAAAAGGCAGAATCCTGGCCGAAGTAAAATGATCATTGTTACCCTTTATTTATATGATGTCTCATACAGCAATCCCTCAGACAACTGTAAGAATCATCAGAATGGGATGTTTATTAGTGTTACACGGGCAGTGGGAAACATTCATGAGAGGGAAAGGCTGTGGGCAGAGTCAGGCCCATCACTCACACGTAACCTTAGTCCACACTAACTCCTTCAACATGAGCTTTGCTATTGTTGCACCAGCCTCCCTGGATATTCACTCTTGGATGTTTTCTCTGTTTTAGATAATAATTGCATGTGATATTGATATTTATGATACTCTCTGTTTACTTAGTAAATTGGGGTTTCATAAGCAGTTATTGCTCCTATAGAAAAAACATTCCTGTTTCCCACTGTATATGGAACTATTTTGTTTTTTTTTTTCCTGCACCTAAATAGAGTGAAATCTGTTCTATTTGTTTCCCCACTACCTGAAATACCAATGGCAAGTTCTGTGGCTTTTCTCCATCTGCTCCATTATGTGTAGGCAGGGAACACAGAGAACACAGGGAAAATGAGAGGAGATCCCAAGTACCTAATACCAGTATTGCATCTGGGCCCTCATGGATAACAGGACTGAGACATAAGGAGGGAGCCTTTCTTCTCAAATAATATCATATTAATATCAATAACACAATCTCAGGATTTATACTCTCAGATTAAACAGCACCCCCTAGTTAAACAATTATATAAGATGTGAGTGACTTTCTGTGTTTTGCCAATAAATGAGTTTCCTGCAAAGCTGCCATTACCTTAGTAACCGTGTACAGGTTTACAGAATAAACAGAATAATGCCGACCAGGGGGACCTCAGTGGACTTAGATGCTATCACCAGTGTTGACCACTAACAAGAGACGTTACTGTGTGTGTATGTGTAATGTATAAGAGAAAATCTATAATTCTTCTCCTTTAAGCTAGCTTCATTAGGTTATCTAGGGACATATACCCTGTAATTAGGGATGTAGCGAACGTCGGAAAAAATGTTCGCGAACATGTTCGCGAACGTCCGGACAAAAATGCGAACGGTTCGCGAACGTTGCGAACCCCATAGACTTCAATGGAAAGGCGAATTTTAAAAGCTAGAAAAGACATTTCTGGCCAGAAAAATGATTTTAAAGTTGTTTAAAGGGTGCAACGACCTGGACAGTGGCATGCCAGAGGGGGATCAAGGGCAAAAATGTTTCTGAAAAATACATTGTTGACACAGCGCTGCGTTTTGTGCTGTAAAGGGCAGAAATCACACTACGTCACTCGGGTGGTGTTTCTGGACACAGCTCACACAGCTAGGTGGCACTTGGTTAAAGACTGGGCAAACAATGCCTGCAAGGTCAACGTATACAGTAGTGGATACGGAATATATTATTGCTGCTTGAAAAACGTCACTCAGGTGGTGTTTACGGACACGGAATTATTATTGTTATTATTTAGACAGAATGTGAACAAGCTCACACAGCTAGGTGGCATTACTAGCCAGCAAAGCTACCTAACCTAAAATGTCCCTCAAATCCCTGCAGACTTCTGTCCCTACAATACAGAGCAGTATCAAGTAGATTACTAGCCAGCAAACTTACTATCAACTGTCCCTCAAATCACTAACAGCTCTCTCCCTACACTAGCTCTTCCAAGCACACACAGGCAGAATGAAAAAACGCTGCAGGGCTTCAGTTTATATATGGAAGGGGAGTGGTCCAGGGGGTGTGGGGGTGGTCCAGGAGGGAGAGCTTCCTGATTGGCTGCCATGTATCTGCTGGTCTGGGGGAGAAATGGCAAAAAAAAGCGCCAGCTAAGGCGAACCCAAATTGGCGAACGTTGCGCAACGTTCGCGAACATTCGGCGGACGCGAACGGTCGATGTTCGCGCGAATTAGTTCGCGGGCGAACAGTCCACGACATCCCTACCTGTAATAAATCAGAGCCATCTACCCAAACATGACAATAAAGAGACAAACACATATTTATATTTAAAAACAGGCTTTTTTATTGATGCTTTTTTATTGATACTTTGTTGACCTTTATATGTTGATCCAGAGGAAGGCAAAGAAAAACCCTCAGCAAAACAGAGGCCAATTAGTCTTGCTGAGGGAAAAAGAATTCCTTCCTGACCCCAAAATAGGCGATCGGATTACTCCCTGGATCAAACTCTCTTTATATATATTACATAATATCTAAATAGTAACTGTACTGGAATTGTAAGTCTGTACTAATAAACACTGTAATATCTACTAAATATCCTACATTTTAAATCCTATACAAATATATTAAAATATAAACATCTAAAACTCTATACCTGTAACCGATTATCAAAATATGAATACTAAAATATTACTATACTGAACTAAATTAAAATAATGATTCATATTTAAATATAAAACGCCAATATCTAGTAAAGCATTGAACATTTTGTGAATATATTATAATATAAGTATTCAAAAGAAAAAATCTAGAACATACTTCAAAATATCAATACAGTATTGGGATCCATCCTGGAAACCCTTTATCCAGAATGCTCTGAATTAAGGGACGCTCATCTACCATAGACTCAAATTTTATCAAATAATTTAATTGTTTTTTAAATGATTTACCTTTTCCCTGTAATAAGAATATTGTACCTTGTAAAAATATATTTTTATATATATATAGATATATATATATATATATATAAATATATATATATATATATATATATATATATATATATATATATATATATATAATTAATCCTTAGTGGAGGCAAACCAATCCTGTTGGGTTTAATTAATGTTTACATAATTTTTTTGTAGAAATATGATATGTTTATCCAAATTACTGCAAGACCCCTTATCTAGAAAGCCACTGGTCCCTAGAATTCTGCCTTACAGGTCCCACACCTGTACTAAAATACTACTACACTAAACTATGTGATATATTTATCAATGTTTAAATCCAAAACACAAACATAGAAGATAGCATTTATGTTAAACTATATACAAATAATTGAAAATATCAGCATTTAAATATATAACTATCTATGAAACCGTCTCAAAATATTATTCCTAAAATACTTCTATAATAAACAATACTATTTTCCTAACTATCAGTACAGGTATTGGATCCATTATCTGTAAAATCAGTATCCAGAAAGCTCCGAATTATGTAAATGCCATCTCCCATAGACTCTATCAAATAATTCAGTTTTTTAGAAATGATTTATTTTTCTGTGTAATTATAAAACAGTATCTTGTACTTAAACTAAGATATAATTAATCCTTACCAAAGGCAAACCCAGCCTATTTGGTTGTAATTAATATTTATATGATTTTATAGTAGACTTTAGGTATGGTGATCCAATTAAAAACCCTGAGCATTCTGGATAATAGGTCCCATACCTGTAATTAAATTTAGAACTCTATAATATATACCAGGGGTCCTCAAACTACGGCCCGCGGGCCGGATACGGCCCTCCAATGTCATTTACCCGGCCCCCTATAGCCTAGGGCGCAGTCATAGGGGGCGCAATATACAAAAGGAAATTTTTTTTTTATTTTTATTTTTCTTTAAATTTTAAACTTTTGTGCAAGCCCCCTGCAGAGTTCCGCTCTGCTTCCGACTTCCGAGACCCTCTCTACTTGTCCTGCTGGCTGGATCCGTCTGGCAGCAGGGCAGCAGCAAACCGGCCCAGCGACTTGCGCATGCATCCAATGATGCGCCGGCTTAAAGATAGGCGCGCCGCCGCGCTGGCGTGCGCGGTGACGTCAGCAGGGACCTGTGCGCCTGTGTAGTGAGGCCTGGGCCCTGGCGCGTCGTATGGGTGCGGCCGTCTCCTCCTGGCTGCCTGTGCCTGGTCGGTGAGTGGCGACTGAACTGCTGCTGATATAATTGGACACACAACAACAGGTACAGACTTGGGGGGGGGCTGGGGGGTGGAAATGCATTTTTTTTTGTCACAACAGGTACAGATTTGGGGGGGGGGCTGGGGGCAATGAATTTTTTTGGCACAGCAGGTACAGATTTGGGGGGGCTGGGGGGGCAATGAATTTTTTTGGCGCAACAGGTACAGATTTGGGGGGGCTGGGGGCAATGGATTTTTTTGTCACAACAGGTACAGATTTGGGGGGGGGCTGGGGGCAATGAATTTTTTTGGCACAGCAGGTACAGATTTGGGGGGGCTGGGGGGGGCAATGGATTTTTTGGCACAACAGGTACAGATTTGGGGGGGCTGGGGGCAATGGATTTTTTTGGCACAACAGGTACAGATTTGGGGGGGCTGGGGCAATGAATTTTTTGGCACAACAGGTGCAGATTTGGGGGGGGGGGAAATATTTTGCGTGCTGCTGGCTGGCACAGGTACATATTGGGGGCAATATTTTGGGTGCTGCTGGCTGGCACAGGTACATATTGGGGGCAATATTTTGGGTGCTGCTGGCTGGCACAGGTACATATTGGGGCGATATTTTGGGTGCTGCTGGCTGGCACAGGTACATATTGGGGCGATATTTTGGGTGCTGCTGGCTGGCACATGTACAGATTGGGGGCAATATTTTGGGTGCTGCTGGCTGGCACAGGTACAGATTTTGTGTGCTGTTGGCACAGGCAGAATATCTTGGCTGCTGCTTGCATGGATAATTGATGGATTGCACTTTTCTCTTAGTAGTTGTGTTAAAAGTAAAATGTTGTGGATATTCTAGTTTTGTAATTATCACAGTGTCTTATGGTGGATCTGTAAATTCTACAGGTGGACAACAATACAATTATGTCAAGGAAAAGAAAAGTTGACTCTGAGTGCAGGATATTCAAAGAACAGTGGACCTATGATTACTTTTTCATGCAGTGCAAGGAGAGAGCTGTTTGTCTGTTATGCCAGGATTCAGTGGCTGTGTTCAAGGAATACAATTTGCGTCGACACTACGAAACTAAACATAAAGACAAATATGGTTGCTTGGTCGGACAAGGGAGAGAAGACAAGATATTAAAACTGAAACATGGATTGACAACTCAGCAAAATGCATTTGTGAAGCAGAAGGAGATAAATATTTCATCATTGCGAGCAAGTTTTCAAGTTGCCAAGCTAATAGCCCGCACTGGCAGACCATTTGTGGAGGGAGAATTTGTGAAAGAATGTCTTCTTTCTGTTGCCAAAGAGATGTGTCCAGAGAAGGCTGATTTATTTGGAACAGTGAGTCTTTCAGGACCTACAATTACACGAAGGATTGAAGAAATGGGGGACAATTTGCATCAAAAGTTGCAAAACGCCTCAAAAAAAATTTGCTATTTTTCATTGGCACTCGACGAAAGCAATGATGTCCGTGATTCTGCACAGCTTCTAATTTTCATTCGTGCGACAAATGATCATTTTGAAGTCACAGAGGAGCTTGCTGCACTGCAAAGCATCAAAGGAACAACAACAGGAGAGGATATCTATGAAAAGGTTTGCCAAACTATGAATGATTTGGAGCTAGACTGGGCTAAACTAGCCAGTGTGACAACTGACGGTGCTCCTAGCATGGTGGGGTCTATGAAAGGAGTGGTGGGACGCATTAACAAAGAAATGGACCAACTCAACCATTCACGTCCAATAGCCATACACTGCCTCATCCACCAACAAGCGCTGTGTTGTAAATCACTGAAGTGGGACTCTGTCATGAAAGTTGTGGTGTCCTGTGTTAACTTCATTAGGGCTCATGCACTAAACCACAGACAGTTTCAGGCATTTCTGTCTGAGCTGAATGTTGCCTATGATGATATTCTGTAACACACAGAAGTCCGTTGGCTGAGTCGAGGGAGAGTTTTAAAACGTTTTTATGACTTACTTCCACAGATTTCGGATTTTCTGCTTTCAAAAAACAAAGAAGTACCAGAGCTTAAAGATGAAGAATGGAAATGGCACCTTGCTTTTCTGACAGATGTAACAGAGCTACTCAACAGTTTCAATGTGCAACTTCAAGGAAAGGGGAAGCTCATCTGTGATATGCATTCACATGTGAAAGCATTTGAAGTAAAATTGGACCTCCTCATTAAACTAGTGAAGGAGGAAAATTTCTGCCATCTCCCCTCTACTCAAAAGCTGTTAGCTGAGAAACCAACAGTTGCATTCCCAAACAAAACATGTGTGGATTCACTGGAAATGTTGCAAAGGGAGTTTCAAAAGAGATTTAAAGAGCTTCATCTCCATGAACAGGACATACAGCTTTTCCGGAACCCATTTTCTGTTGAAATTGAAGATCCGATTTACCAAATGGAACTGGCCGAACTACAGAATTGTGACTCTCTAAAAGACATTTTCAAAGCAAGCAGCCTTACTAATTTCTATGCATCTCTCCCCTTTGAGACATATCTTAATCTCAGGAACCATGCACTCAAAATGGCAACCATCTTTGGCAGCACCTATGTCTGTGAACAGACTTTTTCCCGAATGAAAAATCTGAAATCTCCAACCAGATCCAGACTTACTGATGCACACTTGCATCACTTGTTACGACTTGCAGTGACAAACATGGAACCGGATATTGATTATCTCATCAGCCAAAAGCAGGCCCACACTTCCCATTGAAATACTGGTAAGTTTATGTTAGTTAAAATTGTTCTTCATTGTACATTTTTTAAATAGTGTATTGTTTCTTCATGTTTTTTTTGCACTACCTGTACTACAAATAAGATATATATGCAGTGTGCATGGGAATTTGTTCATTTTTTTTTTTTAACTATAGTCAGGCCCCCCAACAGTCTGAGGAACCGTGAACTGGCCCTCTGCTTAAAAAGTTTGAGGACCCCTGCTCTACAATTTCTGGATCTAAACCCTTGTTGAGAAGCCAAGGTGAGTGCTGGGAAAAGTGTCAGACTAATAAGCAGCCTAGAGCTTCCAATTACAGCAATGGCACCCAATAACCACCTTAGTTTGTTCTTTATTGTTTTTTTTATAGTTGAATAATTTGCTTCTCCTCTGGGGCACTTTTCTAGCATTCATTCATTAGCATTCAGTTATAGCATTCAAATGGGCAAACAGTCAAACGTATATTGACCTGTAAAGCTACAATAATATTGTCACTGTCACTTATTTTTATATTCAGTCCTCTCCTAGTTACCACTGACTGGTTGCCAGGCAGGTCTGGACTGGGAGTCAAAATAGGCCCTGGCCTTACAAGTAAAGAGAGGCCCAATCAGATCCACACCAGCCCACTAAATAGTGACTTTTTTGGCATCTTATGGTAGCCCCTCAGGCATCTGCCAGAACCCACAGATTGCCAGTCCGGGCCTGTTGCCAGGATAAATTGGGCCTTAATGACCAAAAATTCCAAACTGGAGAGCTGCTGAATAAAAAGCCAAATAATAAAAAAAAAAATAAAAAAAACCCAAAACCAATTGCAAATAGTCAAAGAATATCACTGTCTATGTCATACATTTAGCTGGATGAATATGTTTGAATCAGTAAATGTATTTTTCTGCATGAACAATAGATCTGTATGTTTAAAGCCAGATACACAAAGTACAACATCTGCAGGGAGGTCTTCATGGGAATATTTAATACAAAATAGCATCTCATCATCTCTATCACACAAAAAAAGTAATCTTTAAAATTTTTATTATCAAAGTTTTGGCTTTTCCCTAAAAAAATAATTAGCAGAATTCACTGTATAAAATCCAGAGATAAATAGATGTTCTGATAATTTAGTTGCATCTGTGATATAAATAATGATGTGGGGCGGTATCTTACCTGCCCCAGGCACTGCAGTGAAAAGGGGGTGGTGGTAGGGTTAGGTGCTGTATTGTAGATTAAGGATATTATTTTGATGGTATAGAGTAGACCATACAACCAGAGTTGTTGAAGTGATACACCCAGGGGCCCATTTACTTAGTTCGAGTGAAGGAATAGAGGAAATTTCGAATGGTCAAATATGGCTACTTCAACCATCGAATGGGCTACTTCGACCTTCGACTACGACCTTCGAATCGAACAAAAAATCGTTCGACTATTCGATAGTCGAAGTACTGTCTCTTTAAAAAATTCTTCGACCCCCTAGTTCGCCACCTAAAACCTACCGAGGCCAATGTTAGCCTACGGGGAAGGTCCCCATGGGCTTCCTAACAATTTTCTGATCGAAGGAATATCCTTCGATCGATGGATTAAAATCCTTCGAATCGTTCTATCTGAAGGATTTAATCGTTGAATCGAACGATTATTCCTTTGATCGTAGGAATAGCGCAAAATCCTTCAACTTTCGAAGGATTTTACTTCGACGGTCGAATATCGAGGGTTAATTAACCCTAGATATTAGACCCTCGGTAAATGTGCCCCATAGTGTCCATTTGCAGCCATAGGTTGTTCAACATCAAGTAGGATACTGCCCATACTATGTAAGTTAATAGGCGCACGGATTTGTTTTTGCATTTCATATGGAGGTCAGGAACAACTGGCTTTGTTTCTGCATTCATGGTGCAAATATGCAACATTAAAAAAACCAAAGTTAAAAAATATCAATATGAAATAACGTTCATTTAAGCACCTCAAATACGACCAAGAGAAGCATCCACAGTCCTTTGCGATTGGTCAACATCAATGCTCCTCATAACCAGAGATTACTGTGGTCTCAGAAGAACTGAAGGGGACATGATTACAGTGGTCATGTACCAAATATTATGTGATCCCTCGGCTAGTGGTGTACTTGGTAACATTATCATGCCATGTGAGATATTGAAAGGCTCATTCTGAGAAAGAAATGCCAATCCAATCTGGGTGAAAGATCAGCAGATAGAGTGCAAAGTTACCCAGTTTTTGGTCATATGTGCTCCACCAACCCCCTGACTCTGGTAGAAGGAATTCATGTAGACAGTGGTCAAGTAATAATGCTAAGAAGCAGCAGCAGCAGAAGCAGCATCCTTCACACACATAATAGTTCCTAAAATCATGTCTCTGTTATTTTATGAGTTCAAATGGAGATATCTCTGTATATGTTGGGAAACCAGCTAAGAGGACCCGGTAGAATTTCCCTGCTTGAGTGTTGTGTCCTTGAGGAACATAGAACATTCAATGGACACTGTATTAAAGTTCCCAGACTGATCGTCCAGAATAACATCACCCAAAAATCCAGCATCCTTCCATAGTGTCCTCTGGGGACATATCGCTGCCAACAACCAAAAACAGGATTTTCATTTTGGTTAAAAATGCCTAAATAAAAGCGTCAAATGCCAATATAGCATCAGTCATAGTCACCGGCCATGTACCAATAAAGGGAGAGCCATGTTGCTCAGCAGATTGGCGGATGAGCCGGCAGCAAAAGGGATTTTATTTGGTTAAGAAGAGTCCATTTCTGTAAAAGTGATCCCCCAGATGAGTGAGGTCAGTCACAGTGGTTGGTGTGGGAATGAGCAGGTTCAGGTTACAGGACATCAGCGCGCTTATCCCGGACCCTGTTCCGAGCTTTCGTTCTTGCTTTGAAGGCAGCTGAATTAAACATGTGCTAAAAGAATAAATGAAGAAAGCAATAAGAACAGATCCCATAGTCAGACCATGGGGCACAGCGAGAAACTCGTTAAACCCAGCACAAACACTGTAAAGTGAAAGATGATCTACAATTTGCTGTTTTACCATCTCACAACTCAGACTGTAAGCTCTTCATACAACGCTTTTCCCTCTCATGTGGCCCTTAGCTTTGCCCAGTGTGTTTTATTAACATACACAAAACAATTCAGGAGTTGACCATCTGTTACAAACAATATACAGCTCTTATCTGCACACAAACAATGGTTGCAAGAGCACAGGTTCAGGAAATGTATTTTTATTATTAAATGTCATTTATATAAATGTTTTTTTTTTAAAAAAATGATTTTGCAAATATACAAGTTATATGGCCAGTCAAACCCCTCAGTGTACCTGGGACCTACATGGCCTCTTGTTCACTAAATCTACTGGTGCATTTAAAATGAAAAAAAGGATTAAAATGAAAATTATAAACTGCAGTATTGTGAGACAATTTTTTCATTTTTTAAGGCTTATGAAAAATGATTTTTGTTTTGCTCTGAAACTCTCAGGCTTGGAAGTTTAGCTGCTATCTGGATCCCCCAAAAATAGTATGTACTCGTGAACGGAAGAGTAAATTCAAATTCACTTATCCTTTTAAAGGAATTGTTCAGTATAAAAATAAAAACTGGGTAAATAGATAGGCTGTGCAAAATAAAACATGTTTTCAATATAGTTAGTAAGCCAAAAATGTATAAAGGCTGGAGTGACCGGATGTCATAATAGCCAGAACACTACTTCCTGCTTTGCAGCTCTCTTGGTTTCCACTGGTTGGTTACCAGGCAGTAACCAATCAGTGACTTGAGGGGGGGCACATGGGTCATAACTGCTGCTTTTGAATCTGAGCTGAATGCTGAGGATCAATTGCAAACTCACTGAACAGAAATGTACCATGTGGCCCCTCCTTCAAGTCACTGACTAACTCAAGAGTTAGAGAGCTGAAAAGCAGTAAGTAGTGTTCTTTTCTGTTATGTTACACATCCAGCCACTCCAAACTTTATACATTACATTTGTGGCTAACTAACTATATTAGAAACATTTGTTATTTTGCACAACCTATCTATTTACCCAGTTTTTATTTTTACACAGAACTTTTACTTTAAATCCCCAGCTAGTTAAGGGTACACCTGTAAAAGGTTTAACTTGTATGCTGGCAATAACTTGTTATTATACTGTATATATTATATCATAATATGTTATGATATGGGCCTTCTACTGCACAGAGATGCACAGCACTGGGTAAATGCTTGGAGTTATAAAAACAGTTCAGAGTTAGGCTGACTTTATGAGAAAACAATTAACATTACCTCTGTACACGCCAGTAAGCCTGGCAAAAGAAATGGGCATTACTGTCTGCAGTTAGTACTTGACAGACACAAGTGAATATTTCTAATGAATTAACACAGCAAACCATAAATATCAGCTGTAAATTACCAGAGCTGTTTGTTTAGAGGCACCCATATGTAATAAAGCAGACACTATGCTGAAGCTGTATTTTTACATGATCGGATTTACCTTCTCAACACGGGAGATTTTACTGGCCTTGATTGTTGCAGCATCCAGTACCAGGGGAGGACCAAGTGAGAAGATTTCACGCAGAACCTCATTATACTAAAATAAGATGGTGAAAAGTAATCAGGGAAATGGCATATGGGGGTGATTTCAAGCACTTGTCCCTCAAACACACCATTAAAGGAGAACTAAACCCTCTTGAAACAATAGCCCCTCTTAGCTGCCTTCCATTGCCCCCCACCTCTCCCTCCCCGCACAGTGTATTCGGCAGAAAGTTGCCCCTATTTAAAAATCTGAGCTGAAAATACTAAGAAGTGCAGCCATCTTCTTCCCATTTGCTTCTGGTCTCGTCAACACTAACTCAGCAGGAGCATGTGCAGTTGGGGGTAGTCAGTAATCGGGGAGGTGACCTTGAGCATTTTTTCCCCCAGGCCCACAAAGCGACAATACAATATGGAGCAGATTTATCAAAATGCGAGTTCAGATTTTAATAAAAGCTTGTCCATATTCTACTCGTTCCTATGGTATTTTTGGAAGTGTATTTATCAAATGGTGAGTTCTAGTTTTCACTTATAGATAAATTTCCTTCTTAAAATCCCATAGGAGTTAATAGAACATGGGTGAGCTTTTATTAAATCTGATTATTATCCTGTGTTCTTTGAAGATAATAACTGGAGAGCCAAGAATCTCTTAGTCTAGAAAATATTACCTGTAAGTGATGTCTTATTCCAGAACCCAAAATTTTCTTAAACGCATTATACGTTCTCCTGCGTGCCCAGCTGTCCACACACATCACCTCCAGGCCAAATTTGATGGTTTCCTCCTGGAACTCACTGTTCTAAAGTAAGGAGAACACAGCAAGCGAGTTAAACAGGAATGACAATATTATATGACTGAGAACGGCATACCCTCTCCTTTATAATTACATATAATTCTTCTTTATATAAATAATAATTAAAAGAATATTTGTAACAGGAAAAAGACAATTATGTTAGAGAATATAGCGTTATTACATAGCGGTAAATAGGACTTGAAAAGCTCATCTATTCATATAGTCGTATCTACGTAATCTTACATGAATCCTAAAACAAGCAGTTTTGCATCTTATCCATACTAGTATCGCTAGCAGTTACCTCAATATAGTGTAATACATCCCTGAAGATAGAGCGCTGCTTACGTCTATCAGTCTTGGCTCTGTACTTGTTGCTGTCTGTGGCTAAAGCTTTCAAACTCACACAAAGACGGTCTGTGTCTTCATAGAAGAATTCATCCTGCAGCAGGAACAAGTTACATGAGGAGACCAGAAACAGAGTGGGTGAGGATGGGTAGAAAAGGCAGGACTGGGACTGGCAAGTGAGAAATTAAAAACAATAGTAGAATAAAACAGCAAGGAGGCATGACAAAAGTAGAGCTTTGAGTACTGACGGAAGGAGTACAAACTGTAATAAAAAGTTAGCGTGATGATGAAAAGAAGAAAACACAAAGGGAGAAGCAGTATGCAAGGTGTTTCATCTTTATGTCTCTTACATCAAGATCATGACCCAATTCATGCAGGAGGGCGAGATTCTCTCCGGAGGCAATCCGAAGGCTCACACTTTCACTGGACAGAATTCCAGGTAATCGAGGTAAGTGACTGCAAAACATTAAGGAGGGACAGATCTGTATTACTACAGAAGTAACAGTACAATTCAGCTCTTCCACAGTGACATATTGGGTCAGACAAAATCTATCTATCTATCTATCTATCTATCTATCTATATATAGATCATAGAGTGTTGTTACAGCTTCTACTTGAAAATGAAGCAGAACCATATTATAATTAGGGATGCACCGAATCCACTATTTTGGATTCGGCCGAACCCCCGAATCATATATGCATATGCAAATTAGAGGGGGTGGGAAGGGAAAAACATTTTTACTTCCTTGTTTTCTGACAAAAAGTCTTCCCTCCCCACCCCTAATTTGCATATGCAAATTAGGATTTGGATTCGGTTCGGCCTGGCAAATTGATTCGGCCGAATCCGAATCCTGCTGAAAAAGGCCGAATCCCGAACTGAATCCTGGATTCGGTGCATCCCTAATTATAATATAAATACTGTATATATAATCACCAATTCAAGAGACATCACAGCTAACATGCTGAGAGGTTGAATTCATTTTCAGAGGATCTAACCACTCTATAATATACCATATTTTGAACTTGTATACAGTGACAAAATTCAATACTATCATTACAAAACAATACTATCATTACAGTGACGTTTGGTTTCACTCTAAAAGATTTATTTCACACGTGTTGTACTCACCTCTCCAGTACTTTCTGCACATGGGTGGCTGGGCAGATGGTAAGCAAGAGCGCCCATGACTGTATGGCACAGCAAAGGAGACCTTGCAGGGCAGGACTGGGTGCACTGCAGTTTGAATAACATGAAGTAAAAATTCCCTCCAGGCAGCAAACAGTAGAAATCAGGTCCTGAGGATAAATAACAAAATAAGTTGCAGTGCAAAGTCTGGTATAATCATCTGTAGGTTGTTTTGCTGCACATAACCATCACATTATAATCAGCTAAATACCTCCACATCCTCAGCAGCGATGTAACAGCACAGTCCCAGGCAGGTGGCACACTGCAAACAGATAATAAGCAAAATGAGATAACATGGAGGTGTCACTAACAAATGAGGGGTGTTACTGATAGTTCAGGCCAATATAAAAGGAAGTGAATATTCAGCAGCTCTGCCATGATAGGAGCAAGCTTAGTGACATACTAGTGGTTGTGCACTTTTTAGAACATGGGTAGTGATTTCTTCTGCTCTATGTCCTGCACAAATAAACCCAACTCTTTACTGGACCCACTGTGCCACATTCGCCAGCGCCGGCTTTGCTCACATCGCAACACTTCGCCAGGCATAGATTCGCCAGGACAACGCTAATTCACTAAGATCCGAAGTTGCGTTCAGGGCGGCGAACTCCGGTGAAGTTGCGCTATCGTTACTGCACCAAGCAAAGCGAAGTTACGCTAGCGTTGGCTAATTTGCATATGGCAGGAAGTTAAAGTTGAATGGACGTATATGTTGCAGCAAATACATTACATTACACAAGGCCAGGGAACCTTAATAAAATAACATTGTTATAATGCCCAACAGATTTGCCCAGTGTATAGTGTATGTGCCATATGTTAGGAAATGTAGGGGGGAGCTGGGTACCCAAAAACTATTTTTTCTAACTAATGCAGCCTATCAACCTGAAAAAGTAAAAGACGCTAGCGTTTTTTGGGACTTTTTCAACTAAATATTGAAGAAGCCCTATACATTCCATTGCACTTCACCTGGTCTGAGCTGGCGAAGGCAAGTCTGGCGGAACAGGTAATGTTGAGTAAAAGGCGCATCTTAGTGAATTTGCGAAGTAACGATCTTGCACCAGAGCGAAACTTCACCTGGCATAAGAGTGCGAAGTAGCGCTAGAGTCTATCTCCTTCGCTAGCGAAGTTACGCCATCGTCCATTAGTAAATCGGCTAAGTCCCGAAATGACGTCATGCTGGCAAATTTTCGCTAATGGTAGTCACTTTGCCCTTTAGTAAATTTTCCCCTCAGGGCACACTAGTGTTGTCTGCTTCTCTCCATCTGAGGAATATTAAAGGGATACTGTCATGGGAAAAAAAATTTTTTCAAAATGAATCAGTTAATAGTGCTGCTCCAGCAGAATTCTGCACTGAAATCCATTTCTCAAAAGAGCAAACAGATTTTTTTATATTCAATTTTGAAATCTGTCATGGGAAATTTTTTTTCCCATGACAGTATCCCTTTAATGAGGCGGAATCAGGGCTGTAGAGTTGATACATACATCCTTTGATTCCGACACCTCAGTTTATGGTATCTCTGACTCAGACATCTATGTTTTTAAAGGAACAGTAACCTCAAAAACTGAAAGAGTATCAAAGTAATTAAAAACATACTGTTGCTCTGCACTGGCAAAACTGGTGTGTTTGCTTCTGAAACTCTACTATAGTTTATATAAACAAGCTGCTGAGTAGCCACGGGGGAAGCCATTCATGGAGGAAAAAAGGCACAAGTTACACACCATTGTATTGAACAGGGCTTAACCGTTATGTGCTGTGTAACCTGTGCATGGTCTCCTTTTTCCCCCAGCTTGAATAGCTGCCCCCGTGTATACCCAGCAGCTTATTTATATAAACTATAATAGTCTTTCTGAAGCAAACACACAGCTTTGACTAGTGCAGACTAACTGTATATTTTATGTTCATTACTTTAAAATAGCTATTAAATACAATCCACAATTGACTACAGTATTAGAAACAGAATTCCTTCTGCCATATCCTCCATCATAGAAGCTCTTAAATCTAATTTGATTATTTTCGTCTCCGACGACTCCAGATAACCAAAATGGCTTCCAACTCCACAGCTCTGGGTGGAAAGAAGCGTATCCACTGAAATCAGCGGCTTCCTTTTTCTGCAATTAAAAATACAGTTACCACCTGTGTGAGGCAACACAGTGACAAGCTTGAAAAACATGAAGCTTTTGGTCACTAGAGGTCTCTATCATGCTTATTCTGTGTGATTCACATTCACTATACTTTCTGTAGCCAATACGTATTTTGGTACTGTTTCTGTTCCATGTAGCTGCACACAGGTAGCAACTTTACTTGTAAGTGCAGAAAGAGGAAGCTGCTGATTTCAGCAGACCCGCTTCTCTGTGCTTCATTTATATTCCTTAGGCAGAGAGAAGTGGTCAGTACGCAAGTTCCCTAGGTTAGTGACCATTTTTGCTCCAGATGGGCATTCAATAGTGCTCACACTTTGACGGGCAGATAATCCAGCGTTGGAGTCGGTTACTATATTTATCAAGACTGGCTTCACACAGCGGAACAGTTCCTCCCCTTCTGCACCACAACCTAGCTGTATTGATAAAAGGGAAAGGACAATGGCTACCAGTGACTGCTCCTCTTCCTTCCCTGCAAAATAACACAAAAGTACATTTTTAAAAACTGTTTGGTAAAGTTAGACTTGGGCTAGTTAGGATTATGAGGTCTATTTTAGATATATTTTTATTGTGTAAATTAGTATTATCCTTCATTTATATAGGCTGATATATTCCACTGCACTTAACAAAAAAAAAAGGATACAGGGAACCCAGTTCCAGATGCCGCCCAGGTGTCAGCTTGTGCTGACAGAATCTTAGGTGAAGTAGATTGTTCAACCTCCGGGGAAGCAGGACACTTGAAAAACTGAAGGGATGAGTACTGTGTGGAGGGGTTAAGCCGGAGTGGCACACCCACTTAATTAATTAATATTAAGTGCTCTGCCTCGTGGAGGGTGAAGCTTAACACCATTCGTTCCCTATGTCCCCCAGAGACTACAGAGAAAATCATAACATGCCTTGCCCCCGCAGTGGAGCTTACAATCTAACATCCCTATAACATTCACATACTAATTAACTAGTGTGTATAAGTGTGGGAGGAACTGGGAGAACCCAGAAGAAACCAACACGCCGCAGTGGGGTTCTAGTAATTCTCCCCATGTCTAAGGAAGCAATGCTAAATAGTGATAAGGATAATGTCACATGACACATTTCCTCTGATGTAGAAAAATGCTACTACTGCTTCATACCACCCATGATTGATGTAAGGGGATAAAATTGTATAACTGGCTTGTCGCTGTGCACGCTGGGTCAATTTTGGCAGCAAAATGCACATATGAGAATTTTATGGCCTAAAATGGTCCTGTGTGTGTAGTGCCAGGCAGAGCAGCAGACAAAGCTTGCTATTCAAAATAAGTACCTTTAGAATGGAAATTTAACCTTAGCAAGGAATGAATCTTAAGCTGGCCATAGATGTACAGATTTTTAAAAGATCCGATCGTCATCGTGAGACCACGATTATCTCGAAACGATCGTACGAATTGTCCATCAACTAAAAAGACAATTTGCCAGGAAAACAAAGGGGAGCTGCCTGCTTGGCCCTGCAAACACAGATAGATTGCACTGGGACCGACAAAGATTTTTTAACCTGGCCGATCAATTTTCGGACAGATGTCGGACGAAAAATCGTAAGATGTACAATAGTTTGAATCCCACAAACCGCACGATAATTTGACAGATTGGTCAGACTTCGCCAAAAATCGGTCGTTTGGCAAGAGAAATCTTTGCGTCTATGGGGAGCTTTAGAGTAGAATAGTATTGCATATACAGTTAGGTTCCTTATGTATTCAGAGCGTTGGTCACAAGAGCACATATGAGAAATATAGGAGGCACAGGTTATTTGTTTTGGGATGATTAGGTTGATGCTGGCATTATCTACACAAAACACATGCAGACACATAAACATAATCAGGAATAAGACAAAAAAACAACCAGTGTTGCTAAACATTTTGTTTTGACACTAAGGGGCAAATTCACTAAGCGGTGAAAATGCGCTAGCGACGCCTTCGCCACAATTCGACAGGCGAAGTTTCGCCAGGGCGCCGCTAATTCACTAAAATCCAAAGTTGCGCTCAAGGAGGTGAAGGTAGCGAAGTTGCGCTACCGTTAATTCATCAAGCAAAGCGAAGTTGCGCTAGTGTTGGCTAATTTGCATACGGCGGGAAGTTAAAGGAGAAGGAAACCCCCTGGGCGCAAAAACCCTCTCCTGTGTTGCTCCCCCTCCCTCCTCCCCCCTGGCCTACCTGTCCCGCTGGGCAAATGCCCCTAACTTGTTACGTACTCCTCTGCGCAGGTCCAGTCCACGGAGTTCACAGACGCCATCTTCTTCCTGCTTTGACCGGTGCATGTGCAGTGACTTTTGGCGCATGCACAGTAGATCCGTACCGGCGAAATGCTCCTACTGCGCATGCGCCAAAAACGCCGGTCAAAGCAGGAAGAAGATTGCATGGAAGAAGATGGCGTCTGTGAACTCCGTGGACTGGACCTGCGCAGAGGGATAAGTAACAAGTTAGGGGCATTTGCCCAGCGGGACAGGTAGGCCAGGGGGGAGGAGGGAGGGGGAGCAACACAGGAGGGGGGGGAGGGTTTTTGCACCCAGGGGGTTTCCTTCTCCTTTAAAGTTGAATAGACTTATGTGTAGCAGCAAATACATTACACTACACAAGCCTGGGAAAGCTTCATAAAATAAAATAGAGTTGTTATTTTGCCCTGTACATGTGGCCACTGTATAGTTTAGGTGCCATATGTAAGGAAATGTAGGGGGGAAGGAGGGTACCCCCAAAACAATGTACGATCATTTTCAGCCTATCACCCTTAAAAAAGTAAAAGACGGCAGCGTTTTTTTTCCAACTTTTTTTGAAGCAAGCCCTATCTACTCTATTGCACTTTGTCTGGTCTGAGTTGGTGAAAGCAAGTCTGGCGCAAGAGGTAACGTTCAGTAAAATCCGCAAGTTAGTGAATTAGCGTAGTTATGTCCCTTCACCAAAGCACAATTTCGCCTGGCGTAAGGGTGCAAAGTACCACTAGAGTAGGTCCACTTCGCTAGCAAATTTACGCCAGCACCCGTTTGTAAATCTGTGAAGTAACGAAATGACGTCACACTGGCAAATTTTCACTAGCGTTAGCCACTTCGCCCTTTAGTAAATTTGCCCCTATGGGTGGTGGCACACGGGAAGATTAGTTGCCAAGTGACAAATATTCTCTTCTGTGGTAGAGACTAATCTCCCCAAATGCCTTCCTGCTGGCAAGAATGTGAATCGCCGGCAGGGTGGCATACGTATCACTACGGTTTTTTGAAGTCACCTCCAAGGAAAGTTCGGAAAAACGAAGCAATACATATGCCACCCCGCTGGCCATTCACATTCTTGCCAGCGGGAA
The DNA here is from genome assembly GCF_017654675.1 of Xenopus laevis. Classification (NCBI taxonomy): domain Eukaryota; kingdom Metazoa; phylum Chordata; class Amphibia; order Anura; family Pipidae; genus Xenopus; species Xenopus laevis. The sequence goes on along the minus strand of NC_054378.1, from coordinate 105,970,187 downwards.
GCCATTTGGGGAGATTAGTTGTCCACAGTAGAGAAGATTTGTCGATTGGCAACTAATCTCCCTGTGTGCCGACACCCTTACGGTGTTCCAGCCAGTAATTGACTGTTCCTACTCCATTAAACTGGGCTTACTCAACACAAAATGAAAACACACAGGCAAAAAACATGTGGGATTGCCCATGCGCCATTAACCCTTAAAGGGATAGTCATGGGAAATTTTTATTTTTTTTAAATGCATAGGTCAATAGTGCTGCTCCAGCAGAATTATGCACTCAAATCGATTTCTCAAAAGAGCAAACAGATTATTTAATATTTAAGTTTGAAATTAAGTTGCCATGGGGCTAGACATACTGTCAGTTTCCCAGCTGCCCCCAGTCATGTGACTTCTGCTCTGATAAACTTTAGTCAATCTTTACTGCTGTACTATAAGTTCATTCAGTTCCATTGAGTAGGAGAAACAACAGCCTGCCAGAAAGCAGTTCCATCGTAAAGTGTTGGCTCTTTCTGAAAGTATATGACCAGGCAAAATGACCTGAGATGGCTGCCTACACACCAAAATTACAACTAAAAAAAAATACACTTGCTGGTTCAGGACATTTTATATTGTATATTTTGTATTGTGAATTATTTGCAGTGTAAACAGTGTAATTTAGAAATAAAAACTACATCATAAAATCATGACAGAATCCCTTTAAAGTAAGATTGTTATGGGTTTACCTTTCTTCAGACAGCGCTCTAGCGCCTCCGTGAGGGTGATTCGTCTCTCTAACAAGAAGTCTTCAAGGACCAGTGAAGACAGAACAAGCCGCAAATTCCCTAGTGCAGTCAATCGTGTTTTCACACTGCAAGGAAGAAAACAGTTGTGAAACCTGGAGTCTGCAGTGCAAATCTGCACGACGTCAGTCAACTACTGCCAAACAAACATTACTGGCATCATTCCTACCAACTGATCAAAGTTTGTGGTTTATTGGCTGTTATGGAATACTGCTTTGGTGCAAATCTGTATGCAGCTAATTTAGCAAGTTTGCACAAGAGCATTTGCAGCTAATGGAAGAGCCTCTGAGCTGCTGCTAAGCTACAAAACACTCTGGAGCCACAAGCAGAGGTTCTCTGTATGACAGAGGAGTAACCAATGTAAAACTATGCAGAACCTCCTTCCTAATCACTGAGGCACTTTGAATTAGGGATGCACTGAAACCAGGATTCGGTTCGGGTTTCGGCCAGGATTCGGCCGAATCCTTCTGCCTGGCCAAACCGGCATAAGCAAATTAGGGATGGGGAGGGAAATGGCGTGACTTTTTGTCACAAAACAAGGAAGTAAAAAATGTTTTCCCCTTCCCACCCCTAATTTGCAGATGCAAATTAGGATTTGGTTCTGTATTCGGCAAAATCTTTTGCGAAGGATTCGGGGGTTTGGCCGAATTTAAAATAATGGATTCGGTGCATCCCTACTTTGAATCACACTGCACTTACCTCTTATCCATTATATTTTCTATATCTTCTTTCAGCTTGTCCAGCCGCTGTTCCTGTTGGGCCTGATAGTCCAGCTCATTGCCTGCAGAAATCCAGAAACACATTCAAAAAAACACATTACAAATATGTAAAAGAGAATACAAAGAATAAAATACCCCAGCTGTAAACAATACGGATACGAAGGAGTTCCATGACCATTTATGCATAGAGAGCTTTTATACAGGGCATGATAGCAGTACTTTTTATCTGCCAGAATCTCTTAACTCAGAGAGCTACAGAACGTACATGCACATATCAACAGGTGTGACATGATACATATAGGGGTAAAATAAGATATTGAGTTATGACTATGCCAAGCCCCATGCATTTATATTACATATTTCTGTAATGTATAATGTACATATATTAATCTGCAATTAACCTGTTCCCTCCTCTGCCACGCTGACAGTTTCACTGCCACTGCTACAGTGACTAAGGACTTCACTCGCTGCCTCATCTTCACTGGCCTCAGAATCTCCACGGGTTCCATTACGAGAGCCTAAAACATAGAACCAGGTTAGGGAATCAAGACAAACGCAGAATCCAGAACAGTTACCAAACCAGACCCCAGTCCAGCCGCTGCGCACTAGATGTTGTTAGTATAAATAGAATATATAATATATATAATATAAATAGAATATGATAGGGTGTAGTAGTAGAAGAATGAGACACAGAATGAGACAGTCGGTGCAAAGACAAATAGCAATTAAAGCATTATTATTCATCCAATAGCAACCTGCCCTGTCCCACAATGAGGAAGTAGTTAAAGGGGTGGTTCACTTTTATTATGTTATAGAACTGCCAATTCTAAGCAACTTTTCAATTGGTTTTCATTATTTATTTAATTTATTTAATTTTATAGTTATTTTTATTTTCTTCTAACTCTTTGCAGCTTTCAAATGGGCGTCGCTGACTCCCTTCTAAAAAACAAATGCTCTGTAAGGCTACAAGTGTATTATTGTTACTTTTTATTACTGATCCTTCTATTCATGCCCTCTCCTATTCATATTCCAGTCTCTTATTCAAATCAATGCATGGTTGCTAGGGTAATTTGGACCATAGTTACCAGATTGCAAATTGAAGAGCTGCTAAATAAAAAGCCAAATAACTCAAAACCCATCAATAATAAAAAAAATGAAAACCAATTGCAAATTGTCTCAGAATATCATTCTCTACATCTTACTAAAAGTTATCTCAAACAACCCCTTTAAGAGTGCACAGCAGAAGGCCGTTAAAGGAGTGGTTCACCTTTAAGTTAACTTTTAGTATGTTATAGAATGGCCAATTCTAAGCAACTTTTCAATTGGCCTTCATTTTTTCTTTTTTGTAGTTTTTTTAATTATTTGCCGCATTCTTCTGACTTTTTCCAGCTTTTAAATGGGGGTCACTGAACCCATCTAAAAAACAAATGCTCTGTAAGGCTACAAATGTATTGTTATTGCGTCTTTTATTCAGGCCTCTCCTATTTAAATTTCAGTCTCTTATTCAAATCAATACATGGTTGATAGGGTAATTTGGACCATAGCAACCAGATTGCTGAAACTGCAAACTGGAGAGCTGTTGAATAAAAAGCTAAATAGCTCCAAAAGCACAAATAATAAAAAATGAAAATCAATTGCAAATTGAATATCACGTTCTACGCCATACTATAAGTTAATTTGAAGGTGAACAACCCCTTTAATCAATGAAAAACATACATTAATAGAAAAGTTTACATATGAAAATACAAATAATGGTGTTCCCCAAAAGCTCAACTACAGGACACACATTTTTCTAATGGGATTTTTAGAACCAATATTTTTGGAATGAACTAGGTTAATGCATAACCCATAGCAACAGATGAGATATTCACTTTTAAACCATTTCTACCTGTTGGATGGTGGCTACAGGTTACTAGACAGGTTGCCAACTTTCTTTTGCTTTTTTTTTTGTTAATTACATTAAATTAGGCAATTAACTAGAATACAATGGGGCGTCTAGACTTAAAGTACCGAGGTTTCTATCTCCATATGTGGCAAAGTATTTCAGTTGTCCTATAACAGTGCAACGTTCCTGCTGTGCCCTGAAATTTTATCCTATAGACTCAATAACCTGCTCTGCCTGTTTTACTACTCGCTGCAGCACTGATCTCTGGTACAGGCACTGCAATCCACCCATAATCCATATTGTGATCCAGGGCTGGAAGTGGCATTCTATAGCTGTAGAATATTCCATTCTAGAAACTAGAATACATTTCATATGTGCCGATTTCATCCACTCTGTGTCTCCTTTGTATTGTCTAGTTTCTGAATATGTATGTGATCCAGTAAATGGATCCATAAATGTAAAAGGAGTTTATTTAACCATTCACCCCATATGATCATCTAACTGCCCCCACCTTCAACCACTGACACCCTTTACTGCAAAGTCTATAAGATGCAGAACACAGCTGCACCTGAAGTTGTGATTCTTTATAAGGTCTAATAGGTCAGTAATATGTACTTTGAATTTAACCTTAGAAAGCTTATCAGCAGACAGATTACAATTAGAAACTATTTAAAGGAGAAATAAACCCTAAAATGAATATGGCTAAAAATGCCATGTTTTATATAATGACCTTATTGCACAAGCCTAAAGTTTCAGCTTGTCAATAACAGCAATGATCCAGGACATCAAACTTGTCACAGGGGGTCACCATCTTGGAAAGTGTCTGTGACACTCACATGCTCAGTGGGCTCTGAGCAGCTGTTGAGAAGCTAAACTTAGGGGTTTTTGCAAATTATCAAGCAGAAAATGAGGTTGGCCTGTAATATAAGCGGATGCTACAAGACTATTATCTTCTGATGCTAATTGTACTGGTTTCTGTGCTGCTGTGTAGTAATTATCTGAATTAATTACTAATCAGCCTTATAGTGTGACATTTCTATTCTATGTGTACTGTATATTGTGAGTGGGTCCCTAAGCTCAGTAAGTGACAGCAGCACAGAGTATGTGCAGTGAATCAGCAGTAAAGAAGATTGGGAGCTACTGGGGCATCTTTAGAGACACAGATCTTTACTGCTAAAGGCCTGTGGTTGCCTTGGGCTGGTACAGAAGCCTAAATCATAATGTGCAACATTTCTAGCCTCCTTCTTTAGTTAGGCTTTAGTTCTCCTTTAAGGGTTAATTGCCTCCCTATCTTATGGAAACACAGACAAATTAAACATTGAAATCGCTAGGTCTTTATTAAGAAATAACTTACCGAAAATGCGCTTGCGATCCTCTTCTTAAAAGGCGATCCGGCGAGCCATCGTGCGACGCTTGATTTCTCCTCCCTGCCTTCCTTATAGCTGATAGCCAGGAAGGAGAAATCGAGAGCCGCACGATGGATTGTCGACCTGACGCCTTTTCAGAAGAGGAGCGCAAGCGGAGTTTAGGTAAGTTATTTCTTAATAAAGACTTAGCAATTTCAAAGTTTCATTTGTCTGTGTTTTTTTTTTCCGTTGTATACTAACTGGTCCTTTAACTAAATGTATCCCCCTCCCAGCTGCTTTAGAAGGTGAAAAATGACACTTTACACTTCAATATTAGAAAAACGGTTACACAAAGAAAATAGAAAGTCATTGGAAAAAGTCGTTGTTTCTGAAAACAACTAAATGTTTGAAGGTGAACCACTCCTTTAAGGTCTATGGCCACCTTTAGACTCCACTTTTGATAAATGGGCCCGTTAATGTGTCACCCTGGGGTAATGCAATTCACATTGTGCCAAGAGAAAAAAAAATACATTCTACTGATTTGACATTTTGTCAGATGGAGCAGCCCTTAGTACTGGCACCACTGCAGTGTAAAGCACCAAATGCTGCTCCTCAGTGACTTTACTTAGGTACCAATGTTTTTGTAAAGTATAAGTGCGACAACGCGTCTATCAATGTCGTTTAGCTTGCAGATGAAACCTTAGGTGACAGTTGCATGCAAAGCCAGTGACAAAATGCCAGTGGGTATCGGCAAGCAGGGCTGGACTGAGAGTCAAAACAGGCCCTGGCTTCCCTCCAGGCAGGGTGGGGGGCGCCTTCTCTTGGTGGCAGGACAATGGCCTTTCAGCTCTGCATCAGCTCACCAGAGATCATGTGTTTCTGTCTTGCCAAACACTCCAAGAGAAATTCCATATGCCTATCACTGAATCATTTAGATATGCCCAAATACGCCACTATTTTCTCTCCCTAACGGGGAACATTCTGCGGGACTTGCCTGCACCCACAATGTTTGAACACTTATGCCTGCACTCCATCCCATATAAAGGGGCCATATCTAGAATTTATGATGTCTTAATACACCAGACGCCTGTTAAAGAATTGATTTTTGTTAAGCAGTGGGAGCAAGACCTTCGTCTCTGCTTGGAGGAGGATGCTTGGCTGGACATGTTGCGGGACATGTCTAGGTGTTCCCCTAGTATTTTGGTACAGGAAACTTCTCAAAAGGTGGTCACTAGGTGGTATTTAGTTCCCGAAAAGCTTGCGAAATGGTACCCCACCTCCTCTCCGGTGTGCTTTAGGGGTTGCGGGCAGACTGGTTCCTTTATTCATATTTGGTGGCATTGTCCTAAGGCTGTCCGGTTTTGGACCAGGGTCTATACGATGGTAACTAGCATCACTGGGCTTATACTTAGGAAATCCCCTCTGGAAGCTCTGATACATGGACGAGTGCCAGGTGGGAACAAATGGGTTCGGCAGCTAGTAGGCCGTATATTTACGGTGGCCAAACAGACTATTGCCAAGGCTTGAAAAACCAACTCTTTGAATTTACAGGAGGTGAAACACAGACTAGATAACTATATGTCTATGGAAAGGCTTTCCTCACTAGCCAGGGGTGACTTGCGCTCTTTTCACAAGCTCTGGGGCCCCTGGGTTCAATATAGAGGGCTATCAGCACTAGGTTAGCTATGGGTACGTTAGGTGGCTTGTACCCTAGATTTGCCATTTGCCTTTTTTCCCCAAGACACACCTATATTCTTATGTGATCATATTCTTCACTGAATATGCACCCCCTATGGATACGTTCTTTGGTTTCTGTTTTACCACTTCTGTCTATTCTTTCCTGTCTAACTAAGGTTGGTGTCCTATTTTCCTCATTGTTGACTGCAATAATTGTAATCTGTATCTTTGCATTATAGAAGCTGTTTTTTACATGCAATGCATTACTTTCTGTAAGACTTTTCATGGAAAATAGGTGTAATGGCTGTAATTTGATTTTCTTCTGTTTCTTTTTCTTTGTAAAACAAAATAAAAATATTGAGAAAAAAAAAAAAAAACAGGCCCTGGCATTTCAGGTACACAGAGGCCCAATCAGCCCACACAGAGGCTCAAACAGACCCCACCAGCCCACTAAATACTGATTTTCTATGGGACCTTATAGCAGCCCCTCTGGCATTTGCCAGAACCTACAGATTGCCAGTCCGGGCCTGTCGGCAAGGACAAGACTGCAGCAAAGCCATCACTTCCTCAGAATGTGCCCAATTTATTGCCAACAAAAAAACCTTACTGGGCAAACGGAGCACAAGGAATGGAAAGGAAGCAAGTTTAAGTGCAATGCTAATGAGAGAAGCCAAGATGACAGGGTGGAACACAGGACTAATGGAAGTGGAGACGTGCTATGAGGGTGGCACAATTTATACCTTTCAGCTGGTTCAACCTGTCCGAAAGCTTCAGTTGCAGCAGTTCCTGCCTCAGGGAGCCTGCGGGGCAGTAACAGAGCAATGGGGGAAGGTGTATAGCAGGAGAGGGGGATAAATATAGGATTTCACAATACTAAAGGTAAGGGCACCCTGGCGACTCTTCTTTGAGGCGACTAATCTCCACGAATGGCTTCCCCCGGCCATAATGAAAAATAGCCTGCGTCATGGCACACGCGACGCTTTGTATTCCGAAGTCGCCCGAAGTTTCCTCGTGAGGCAACTTTGGAAAACAAAACGGCGCGTGTGCCATGCCGCAGGTGAATTTTTCATTATAGCCAGTGGAAGCCGTTCGGGGAGATTAGTTGCCCCCAAAGAAGAAGCGATTCGTCGCCAGGCAACTAATGCTCCCCAAATCGCCAGATGTGCCCTTACCCTATAGGCTGGGGGTGTGGAAGAAGAGGGACCGACCATAACAAAAGGAATGTATGCAGCATGGGCGAGGGGGCCACGTCACACTGGCAACTTTGCTGAATTCGCACATTGTATTATGCGGAGTTGGCGGCTACACAGAGACTATTCTGGCCTCTTCCATTCTGCCTGCCACTCTCACGCGAGTCCAATGGATCCAGCCAAGATCACATGACCCAGAGATGAGAACGAGGTGTAAACATTTGTGTGGGAAAAGTTGCAGCTACAGTCGTCCGTGTGAACTCACAAAAGACATACACAGGATGATTATGTGTGTATTTAAATTTAAACATCTGGAACAGAGAAACAAGCAGGACAGAATAGCAAACACAGGCTTCTGGCGCACTTAGTTCATGATGATCACAAGCAGGTGCTTCACCAAAACTGAACTACAAATCCCAGCATCCTGCAGCAGTTATGTTGAGTATTGAGTGACTTTCCTATCCATGATCACAGTCTGTAGCCCCACACACACCCAAAGCCTGGTGCTCTACACGTTCCCCAGCACTAGTCCCCCTGTCTCCCAAGTTTCCCCTCCCTCCATATTGTATTGTAGTACACACTAATAGTCTATTAATAAATCCACACAGAGCCGTATTCACATGACCTCCCCTTATCACTCCTACCGCGACTCCCGCTGCCTTTCTTGGCACTTTGGTTCCCTCTCCTCCGGTCCCTAGGCATGTTTGTGACTGAGCTCCTGTCAGCGTGTATCTGAGAGGTCAGGGGAATCCTGGGACATGAAGTCTCTGGGACTCACGCGCCGGCTGGTTTCCAACACGTCCTAAACTACAAGTTCCGGCATGCAACGAGCTCAGCGCCTGGCAACAAGTTAGCGCAAAGTATTCTGGGGCATTGGTTATATTAGAAACGCCACCCTGAGACTGGAGTCATAAATATTCACATGAAGTAACAGATTGTTACGCAGCTTCTGCTTTGATGACGGTCGTTATCCGTTATTAAGACATGAGTTATGAAGTAAATGGAGCTGGGAATCTGTTATGTCAATTGTTAGACTACTGCAACAACAATAAAAAAAAATTATCTTCAATGAAGTGCTTAAACTTTTAAGGGGTTTACATTAATTTTATTTATGCTGTACAGCAGACTATTCTGAGACAATTTACAGTTAGTTTTCTTTTCTTTTTTTTAAATTTGAGGTTATTTAACTTTTTATTCAGCAGCTCCCCAATAATGAGCAATCTTGTTGCCAGGTTACCTTAGAAATCACTGATTTGCGTAAGAGACTGGAATATGCGTAGAAGATGGCTTTGCGACTAATACAAAGTAGCAATAACAATAAATGTGTAGCCGTACAGAGCATTTGTTTTTTAGACAGGGTCACTGAAAGAGTCAGAAGAACAAGGCAAATAAAAACTATAAAAAAGAATGTCAATTGATTCTATAACATACTAAAAGTTCACCAAACCACCCATAAGGGCAAGACCAGACGTGGCGTTTTTACGCTGGGTCTTTAAAAAAGCTCTGTTGTACGTAAATACGCCACTGGAACCACACGTGACCGGCAGCATGCGTTTTTCATGATTTTTTTAGCACGTAGGTTTCTTTTCCCAGCATGCATTTCTCGTTGTTCTCGTTCCCCATAATTCCGCTTGCTGGAAATAGGAAATAGAAACGTTATTTAGGAATAGAAATGCTATTTACACGCAAAATGGAGCAGGAATGATCGTCAGTATGCAACATAATTACGTCACCAGCCTAATACACCATAAAAACCTATATGCGTCATTTATTTGCGAGAATTTGGATGCCATATTTAAAATATGCTGCATATTTACGTAAAGTGTGGTTTCAAAGTCTATCGATTTGGTAGTTTCTCTACGTATGCCGTTTCTGCTGAAAAACTGGCGTCCCGTGGCAGATTTCAGCTTGCAAGCACCCTGTGAGAATTGCCATAGTGCGTTTTCCAACGGAGCTTTTTTAACAACGCAACGTAAAAACACCACGTCTGGCCTTGCCTTAGGATACAGCCAAATGTTGAGCAGGCATCACAAAACTGTCAACTCTTACACAGTTACACAATACAAGCAAAAACACAGCTGAAAAATAGTTCCTGTAATGACGATTACTCATGGAAATGTCAGAAAGTTGAATAAAATGACAATCTGATATTGCTAATTTGGCATGCTTTCTGTTTCAAAGGCAATTTTTTCTGGAAACCATATAAATGGAAGGAATAGGGCTGCCACTTTTCTGGATTTCTCTGATAATAATGTGCATCAGGCATCATTTTTACTGGTCAGCAGGCTGGTAGAATACTGGTGAGGTCGAAACCCTAGAAACAAAAGGCTAACAAAAAAGTATTAATAAACAAATATAGATACAGCCAATTAGCATTTTAAATTAGAGACAGAGATACAGGTTTTACTAGACAAAATTGAGGAAGTCCCAAACACAAGCAAGGCTACTCGCATTCTAATCAAGACCTTGCTCTTTTACTCAAAGAAACAAACAAACAAACAATTCTCTCGCACTGGATGGGGCAAAAAACACCCTCAGTGTAAAAATGGAGACAGTTAGCAAACACAGTACTCCCTCTATACAAACTTACCTGTCAAAAAAGGGTTTCAAGACACACGTGTAGAGCTGAATCGTCAGATATACAGGTAGAAACAATGGAATTTTACCTGTATCTAATATCGGTCGGCTCTTTATCCACCATACACACACCGAATATCGCACAAAACTGTACGTCTATGGCCACCTTAAGCCTGGGAAAATACAAGAAAGTATGTGGACCATGGCTAACACAAGAGGGACTAGACCTAGAATAACTCAACGACAAACTGGGAAACATCTGAAAGCAGTGCCCCCCCCACACACATTGCTAGGCTTGAGTGTATGACATAACTATTATGTATATGTTTTGTTGCTGTGTTGAAAAACAAATAAAAATCCTTTTGGAAAAAAAAAATAGACTGCTTTCATTAGCAATTGTTTCTACAAATAACTTTAAAAGCACTAAAAAAAATAAGTGTATTGGAAAGTTGCTTAGAATTATGTTTTATTTTATTAGGCAAAATGTTATTTTGGGGTTGACTTGTCTTTTAATGATGAACATGTCATATAGGTATCCTGTAGACCTCCAGTTAGACTGCCCTGAACTAGAAAGGATCTTGGTCAGAGAACCTCCTGTTGGTGCAGGTACTTAGTTAAATAACTTTGGTCCCTCCATAGTTCCACCTAGAAGTACAGTTTAAACCCCATTAAAAAGTCCCCAAGTGTATGTATTAGAACTGTGAAAGGTACTGAGGCTGTAAGGCAGATACTTTTATTGAGTCTTTTGAGCATACACCTTTTTTTCTAGCATAGGGTTTTGCACAGACCCTCTCAGACTGCAGGTAGCCTGACATTTTGGCTTCAAGACAGATCACTCGACCCAATATTTATTTAGGTCTCCCTTTACTCATTGTTAATAATACATAAAATATTGTCATAAAAACACTTCTATAGTGTTGGAAGAATATCCAAAACAGTAAATCAATGGTCAACCCAAATTTGATCATGGCTGGTATCTATACTGGGCCTCAATCCTACCTGCAGCTTTGAATTCATTACTGAGGGAAGTGAGGACAACCTCACAGTTTGAGAAACTATGATCTAGCAAGATCAACCACCATTATACTGTACACATACCATATTTGTATGCCACAAAGACTAATGTATAGACTAAATAACTAATGGGTAGTGCATTGGGCATCACTTTCACAGACTAGGCTGGTAAAATATCACCCAGATGGCAGATCTAATAATTAGGAGGTATGATGATATTGTTCCTGGTGATGAGGATCTTTTAAAACTGGCTCCTGAAACCAATAGAACTTTCATTGGAAAGCTAAACCAAGCGTTATAGGATATAAATCTTCATGGGAACTTCTTCCCACTGGTCCTGCCTGGGACCTCACAAGCTGTAGTTGTGAATTTATATGGTAGCAAAATAAACAATGGCTAGAGACCTCGGTTAATATCAAACTAGGAAAACACAAGCTACACTGGATAATGATTAATAAAAAAACGCAGCAGTGTATCAAATGACACATATAGAACATTACAACAAAAATCCTGGTTATATTTACGGCACCGTATGTTTTGTGTGAACCCAGTTTCCAGTAAGGATTACAGCTTTTCCAGGAGCAAGGGGTCAAAATGAATCCACTTTTGGGACAGATTATTAGAGTTGCACTATCCAATATTTGTAAATATAGAATAAATTATGTGATTATTATTATTTGTCACATAATTTATTCTATATTTACAAATATTAGACTCTGTGCGACTGTCTTTTGGATATTTTTAAACAAATTGTTATTCATGAAGTTATTCACGTGACATCCATAACTATTGGACTTGCAATTGGCAATGGTGATGTGTTAGGAGGTGCGGATACCAAAAATATTGTGTACTACATCAGTACTGAACCATCAAATGGGCAGTTAAACAAGAACATTTTCTGTAAATCTATAGGGATGTGGTGTTGTAGCCCATTATTTAGTAAAGTCCACCTTTACCTCCTAAGGACAAGCTTACTAGTTTCTGAAACATTTTTGTCAGGTGCACTGTCCCCTACTGACTCTTTAGTGCGTGTAAGCGCCACATCACGGACAGCATGTGCCACGTCACTCTCCTGAGTGCCACATCAGCACATTTACATTAGTATGATTGATCTATCTTGGCAGACAAGTTGCTTATCATTGCTGGTATAATATTATGTCCTTCGTCCTGTTAAAGTTGGAAGAAATTCTAGAACAGTAAATAACTGTTCCTCCTTAATTTTACCCTTATGTTGAATGCCCTAGGATATCTATGAATGAAGACTTCAACGTAAAGGAGAACTAAAGCCTAACTAAAGAAGTAGGCTAGAAATGTTATACATTATGTTTTGGGCTTCTGTACCAGCCCAAGGCAACCACAGCCCTTTAGCAGTAAAGATTTGTGTCTCCAAAGATGCCCCAGTAGCTCCCCATCTTCTTTTCTGCTGATTCACTGCACATGCTCTGTGCTGCTGTCACTTACTGAGCTTAGGGACCCACTCACAATATACATTACACATAGAATAGAAATGTCACACTATAAGGCTGATTAGTAATTAATACAGATAATTACTACATGGCAGCGCAGAAACCAATGCAATTAGCATCAGAATTTAATAATCAGCCTGGTAGCATCACCTTATGTTAAAGGCCAACGTCATTTTCTGCTTGATAATTTGTGACAACCCCTAAGCTTAACTTCTCAACAGCTGCTCAGAGCCCACTGAGCATGTGAGTGTCACAGACACTTTCCAAGATAGTGACCCCCTGTCACAAGTTTGAAGTCCTGGATCATTGCTGCTATTGACAAGCTGAAACTTTAGGCTGGTGCAATAAATTAAGATATCAGTTAAGGAGACTCCTCGGCCATGTAAGTGGAGTGGTTGACAGATCATCCTGTGAATCAGTTAGTGCAGGTTATTGGACATGTTTGAAATGTTCAACCACCTGCAGCACTATATATACCACTTTTCATTCATCCAGGGTCATTCTGCGAGTGCAACACATGGGGGCAGCAGCCTCATAACAATCAAATAAAATGTGGAAAAAGGAACCACAATTCAAACACATTTCTTTTCTTAGCCTAGAGAAATGTTCAAACATTTTAACCAAAAGATAAAAAAGGCAAATTGTTGCTTTATATTACCACTGTTTATGGTTGTTGTTACTGGCCAAACTGCCTGACCAATCTGGGCTGTATTGCCAGTAATAGCGATAATGATAGCTACTGTATGTATACATGTCTATGGGATTGCTATAAATGCCAGTTATTGGTTTGTTCTCTATAAGAGATACACAATGTTTGTATGTAATGGTTACGTTAAGGCTAGGCTGGATCTTTGTGGTATGAATCTTATTTGTAAAATGAGATTTAATTAATGTATAATTTTCGCTGAAATTTTCTTTTTGGTGCTTTTTTTCCACCACAAGGCAATAATAATTGGTCACTTATCCTACAATAATCTCCATCAAGGATCACATTTGCACTTTCTTGATGTAATTGAAATAAGATCAGGCCAAATAGCCCATATACCAACTGACTCAAGCTAAGCACATTGCTTTTATCTTAAGGTATCTGGCCCTTGGGATAAAGCCCAGTTTGCTCGGAGAACAATTATAACATTTGTTACTGTTCAAATGCAGAATGCAGAATAAGGAGGAAAAGGGCTATTTCCCAATGATGCTGCCCCTTTAAACCAGTGTTACTCAGTTCCCCTTTATATCAAGTACCTTCTGTATTCCAGATTTTCCTTCCAAGCGCTCAGATCAAATGAAAGTAATAGGAAACTACATCAAAGCTGTAATAGGTCTTCATAAGTAATTGCTGTCATGCATCAGCTGACTACCCTCTGCACCCAGTCTGTACTCCTTTCTGGGACTAAAGCTTTATCAAAGGGATACCGACACATTTTTAATACTATTTGGATGCAGCGCTGTACAGTTGGCCCTGCAGTGCTATAAATAGCTATAAATGACTTTATTTGTATATTGATTAAACTCGATTCTGTTGTCCTTCTCTAGAGGGGGATTCTGGGCACCTGTAATCACCCCCTGCACCCCCTATATGGCTGAAGGTTATATCGACTGCATATAGGTCTGCTGTATTTGAGGGTGGGTATATATCTGTTTCTAAGCGTCCCCAAATCAACACTAATTAATTTTCTGCAACAAACAGGATGGAGGTACAGGTATGTACTCCGAATTTTGATTATTTTATCCAAATAATCCAAATTTTTAAATGATTTCCTTTTTCTCTGTAATAATAAAACAGTACTTTGCACTTGATCCAAACTAAGATCTTAGTATCCATGGTAATCCTACTCAGTAAAATAAATTGTTATTATTATTACAGGCATGGGATCCGATATCCGTAAACCCGTTATCCAGAAAGTTCCAAATTAAGGAAATTATAATCAAATAATCCAAATTTTTAAAAATGATTTCCTTTTTCTCAGTAATAATAAAAAAGTACCTTGTACTTGATCCATTCTAAGATATAATTAATCCTTATTGGAAGAAGAACAAACCTTTTGGATTTAAGGTTTAAAGGAGAAGGAAAGGCCTTTTTACTTGGGGGTGCCAAAAGTTAGGCACCCCCAAGTGATTGTTTACCATATATACTATATATAATATATTTTATACTGGGTCAGTGCTCCTATCAGAAGAAAACTGTACCAGTCCGGGGATTCTTCCAGCGAGCCCCCCGGAGCTTCCTTTTTTCTTTTTCTTCTTCGTTTCCCGGGGCAGATGCATGCGCAGTAGAACGAAATTGCAGACTTCTTTGTTAAAGTTTGGCTTTTCGCTTTACTGCGCATGCACAGTCGCGCAAAGAAAAACGAAGCCGGAAGCTGATCGCTCCTTGGTGCTCGCTGGGAGAACCCCGGGCCGGTGCAGTTTTCTGCTGATAGGAGCACTGGCCTGGGGTGTGAGGTAAGTAAATAAAATCACTTGGGGGTGCCTAACTTTTGGGGTCTTCTGTACATGATAATCCTCACTTAACTATTTGCATGCTAATCGAATCTCCAGTGTAGAATACATGTGCAGTGTCAGACTGGGGGGGGGGCTGGGGTTCATTGGGGCCTCAATCATGGGGCCCCAACACACTCTGGTGCCAAAACCTTCTCCTGCGCCACCTTCCTTTCCATTGGAGCTGTGATCATGGGGAGAACAGTAATAGTATGAGGTGGGGAGAGGGTTTGCCCACCAGGACCAGGGCCCACCTGGTTTTTTTCTCCAGTATCCCATCAGCTCAGTCTGACCCTTGTACATGAGGCATAAATAAGACTGGGAATGAAAATAACACATATACAAGTAACCTTTCTTAGCCTAGGCCTGACATATTCCTGGTGGTGGTGGGTTCCCTATCAGCCATACCACACGTGCTTCTATACATATGTGTCCCTCAGGCTCTTTTTCGGAGTCCATCCCAGATGCGCAAGCCTTTGAAGCAAACATAGGGTGAGTCAGTGTTGCATATGAATCCAGACAATTCCCTTTGAGCAGCGTCCAGCACTTTACTCTCGCAGCTGCTTTGTTACGGAGCTCCAGACGTCCTGTTAACATGAAAATTCTGTTCATGTTCTATTTGCACTTATCTCAAACTCTTAGGATCAGTGTTCCAGGATCTCCAGCACAGAGCATGTGTGTGTGTGAGAACAATATGTATATCACAGACTGCACTTATTATAGCACAAGTAGATAATTTATGGAACTGAGAAGTTTATTTTAACCTGAAGGGCTGCTGTGGACTTCAGTATTCAGAGTTCTTTGCATTGGCCCAGTGACACGCATTCCCAGGCTCCATCATGTGCTCTCTCTGGACGTGCCACGCACTGATTATTTGGAGCCAGCTCTTTTTAATGTCTATAACAGCCACACAAGTGCTCTCCCACAGCTGAGACACTCAATAAAGGGTTTAAGGGACATAAATACAGTAAATGCTTATCTAACCCACTGCATTGATCCTGATATGCAGCTTGCAGCTCTTTCAGCTGTAGGTCTCATGGCAGAGACCTGTATTTCAACCTTGAATAAAGTGCTGTCTACACATGGACCCTGAGCTGTAACCCCTAACTGACTATACAGTCCCATTTTGCTTGAGCAGTAATGAACAGGCCAATGACTGTTATTACATCTATCCCTTAATATAAGATTTGTACACCAATGTGGATTACGAGTGCCTGATTATTTAACGCAAATACACTAAAGCAGAATTAAAAAGCTTGGATGGCTTCTTAATACCACTCCACACTTTTTTTTATGGCGCTATCCTGGTTTTACATACCATTTACTTTCCTTTTAATTAGGAAGTAATTTTACCCTTTACTTTGGGAACAATTAAATCAGTATATGGACTGTCTGAACTAGGTTTATTACCAGTAACCGTTTATGATTTTTAAAGTGTAAGAATTGTGGTTTTATTGGGTGGGTATACATTTTACAAATTAGAGAAGGCTGGCCAGCCAAGTTTTAATTGTGGTAATGTGATCAATAAACAGCATAACATCTTGGTACTAATGTGTGGATTCTATATTCATATGCGCAGGTAGGGTAGGCAATTAGGTGTCCCCATTCTCTACAAACCCCCGATCGTATACATCAGAAAAGGCCCAGACTTCCAATCTGTGGATTCTGGCAAATGGCCGACAGGGCTGCTGTAAGATGCCATAGACCTTCACTGTTTATTGGCAGGTGGGGAGGCTGTTTGGACCATTGTGCTTTCCAACTGACTGGCCCACTGGCCAAATAAATGGAGAGCATTCTTGGGATCACACATGGTATGGCTGCATTTCTGTTGTTCCAGTTGGAACCACATGATGTAAATAATAGCTGTAGCACCTATTAACTCATCTACCAGTGCACCATGAACTAGCCAACATGTTTCAATGGCACATTTTAAAACCTGTCCTATCCCTGAACCTACCAATATCCATATACACAGATTTTAGTTGCCATAAAGGACCAGCGTCAACTAGCAGTTAGGCAGGTTATATATAGACTTAAAAGGTTAATTTTGATGGATATGTGTCTTTTTTCAGCCTAACTTACTATGTTACCACTTAAACCTCAAACAGACATCACAAAGCAGAAGAATTAAATCAGTTATTACACAGAATATATGCAGAAACATCAGTGAAATATTCTGCTAGGGCTGCATTTTAAAGACACGCTAATTAAGTGCCCACATTAGAAGTTGAAAACCTGTAAAAATAATATTTCTGCTTATATATTTATCTACGTGTATTAAATATAGTGCGTGGCATCGAAACTGTTTATGGAATGTTAAGCTGCATTCCGCACTTCTGTCACTGGTCCCCAAATGCTGTTATTACAATTATGACTTAAGCTGTTATAACTTTAACATTTTATGACCATTTACAGAAAATACTGAGCAAAAAAATGAATTCATCTTCGTTACCCAGATTACCGAAATACCATATGTGCAGACGTGTATCATGTGCTTTGGCAACTATTGGTCCAAAAGTGAAAGGTGTGAATTCTGGTTTTCAAACTGGATTTTTCCTTAAGCTGCAGCGCTAGGATTTTTCTAATGGTCTATATAAGAAAACAGTACTGCTATGGAGCAGACAATATTCTGCATTCCACTTGTTACAGAACTACAACTCCTAACAACCCCCAATAACCCTAAAAGATGCATAAGTGCAAAGGGCATAATCTCAATAGAATGCAACACAAAGAAAAAAGGGAGGGAAGTTTGCCCAGATCTAGTGTCCAACAGCAACCAATTAAAACTCTTGTTTCATTGTTTTAATTGCAACAGACCAGTAAGTGCAAACTGCCAGGCCATTGATATGATACCACTGGGGCAATGTAATAAAAGTAGCAAAGAGCAAAACAATTTGCACAAATAAGAATAAAAAAAATCACATTTCGCAATGTAATATTCTTCTGTAAACTGTTATTGCATCACAGATTTTAATTACACACTGCCCACTAGAAGTGCTTGAAGGTGTCCTAATCTTTTGGAGCAACATAACAACTTCAGTAAGAAGTTTTCATTACATTCTCTGCGCACTGGCACAAACTATAAAATCCGCAAACCTTCTTCCACTATCAGAAGAGGTCGCTAAACAGTTTTCTGGGTTTGTGAAAGCTATATTAAATTAGTGTAAAGGAAAATTTGTTTGCACAAAGGCATACCGGTAACTTTTTCGCATCGTGAAAAAAAAATTCTGTTATCAACTTTTATTACATTCCCCCATTAATGTGATTATTTTTAATCACATCCAGGAGTGTATCTCACGTCTCCTTTTTACTGTTATCATGTGACACATTCAGATATTCAAATAAAGTGACGTGCAAGAGGATGGGCACATAAAGGCCAGTAATTAATAAGAGTGATCACAATTAGAGGGTATGCATCTCATATTTATGGGTGAAAACACACCGTTGTGTTTATGGCATCACCATATCAAGCAGAACTGGTAGTGTAGCTTTCTGAGAAGAGCACAAATCCATGCACACAGGCCATCATTGTGACTTAACCACTGGTGACCCAATAAGATTAATAAACAGAGTAAAGATAATGTATGTTAGAAAGCAGACCCATTGCATAAAATATATGTTGGCATTTAGCCGAATCCCAAACTGAATTCTGATATGGCATGATCTTCTCTGCGAAATAATCAGAAAAAGATTAGAACAAACATGTGAGATCTGTTTTAGAATGGATTGTCCCATGTAATTAAACATAGTTGAAATGCCATTTACTTTTCAGTTTCCCAATTGAGATCATGTAATCTCTTCTGGAACACCTTTCTGGGAAACATTCTACAGCTCACGGTGCCGTTTTACTATGGCAGAAATTGTCCACACTGCAATAAAAGTATATAGGTTGTATATAGGTAGAAACCGTTAAGAGTAAAGGTGGCCATAGACGTAACCATTACGATCTTTTCAAAAAAGATTGTTAGTTTCAATACAGAGGTGTAGAGCTGAATTGTCAGATATACAGATAGAAACAATAGAATTCGACCTTTAATAAATAAGCCTCCACTACTGAATATTTATTACATTTGTTATGTATATATAACGTATTTTCCTTCTATAAAGGTATGGGACCTGGGGTTTTCTGGATAATGAATTTTTTTGCAATTTGGCTCTTCATACCTTAAGTCTACTTCATGTAAACAGTAAATAAACCCAATAGGCTGGTTCTGCTTCCAATAAGGATTAATTATATCTTAGTTGGGATCAAATACAAGGTACTGTTTTATTTTTAGAGAAAAATGAAATCATTTTTAAAAACTGGGAATATTTGGGTAAAATAGAGTCTATGGGAGATGGCCTTTCATTTATTCTGAGCTTTCTGGATAATGGATTTCCAGGTACCAGATCCATTCTTGTAATAGTTTCTGAGATATTCTTTATGGCTGTGCTCCCTCAACTAAATTCCTGGCCCTGGATAAAGCCAGTTAATGATTATTAGCTCAATGGCAGTATACATTTGATTTAGCCATTCAAGAGATGCAAAAATGCCATTTTCTGTTGAATCAGGCTCATGGCGGAACAAGTGGAGGGGCTGTGGACAGCCATTAGGGGGCATGCAGTACATCTGTCAGGGACCTTATTATTGATAGGGCCCAGAAAAACAAAATTGATCACATTTAGTATGGTGCACATAAAGGATAGCAGTAAATAGGATGTTCTGCCTGGACAGAGCTGATCAAATAGGATCAGATGATGTTGTATTGAACTGTCACCAATATGTGTCACATGTCCAGACAGGCAGTATGGTCAAAATTGACTAAACTGTCAACTAGATCTAAGCATATTCAGCCAAGTCAATTGGTTTTGGTGCAGGAATATGTTCGGTCCAGGTAGCAGGAGTAATTAGATCACACCCAGGAAAATATGTTAGGCTGAGGGAGCACATGAAAATGCAGAAACTGTTGGGAAAAAGCATAATGCTACTGGTTAAACCTTAAAGATCCACTACAACTTTGTGGCTTTGTATTTATGTGTATTTTACTGTGTATTCCTTTTTAAACTCAAGGAGATCCCACATTCAATTCTTGAACTGATTTTATGTTCGTTACTCAGTTCCCGACAGTGCCCTTTGACAGCCGTTAAACACTTTGGTTACCATTAATTCACACAGCCGCTAAATAATTGCCTTTATTGTTAACTTAATAAGGTTATTTACTCTATCCAGTTTTGTCCCATACCAGTCTGTTCATCATTAATGTCCCCCTGTGTGCCAAGGTCAAGCAGAAGATGGTCTGGTCAGTCACAGGAATCTCTAGCAGCAGAAAGTTCATTTACATTCTAATAATATTTACACTAAGCGATACATTCTCTCTGTGGGCACAAGGTAGTTAATTCATTGGCACCTTTGTTAAAGATTGTTAGTCTCGCTGACCGCTCCAGCATTGGCGTTGCGCTTCTGGTTGCTGATGGGGTTAACAGACAGCCCAAAAAAAATATGAATAAACCTGTATAGCTTGTGGCAGTGAACATGCTCAGTTTAATCCCCTTATGGTTAACAGGAGGCTTCCGAGAAATGGCAGTGAAAGAGCAAGAACATTCTGTATGAAAGTGTTTCAGTTTTTCCATGCTTGAGCGAGCTGGCAGAAGGGTTAGTGAGTAATAATTATACAGTACATTGGGATACCCTTTCATTAATGTGTTCCAGTACTGCCCGCTCTCAAGCGACACGATGCCCGGACTGACTGGGCCTATCACTGTATGGAAGTTTGCATTTATACATCCTGGGCATTCCATCAACAGTAGTAATGCTAAGCTCAGGAAACAATTGCTGTTGGGACATAAGACTTCTGGCATTCAATAGGCATTCCTGTCATGCAGTCAATACATAACAGGAAGCTGAACTGTTGCATTATTATTTGAATTAACCTAATACAAAAAAATGTAGCCTTGGTAGAACCTTCACCAGAATATTAGGCTTTGTGTATATAGTAACAGATTTACAGTCTATAGCAGGACTGTCCAACTAGAGATGTGGCCATCCCATCTGATATGGCCCCAGCATGCCCAAGATCTCTCTGTGTTTCTTTGTATGACATGGACTCATTGGCGCATGAATCTTGAATATCACTGGAGTCTACATCATTCTTTAAATCTGTATCTATAGCACTTTACAGACATAGTCACAGACCTGTGAGCTTTGTGATTAGCCTTATACTCATAGACGTATAAGAAATATCTCTTTAAGTGATACTGACACATCTCTGTTAATGCTATCCATGAGTTTTCAGCACATTTTGTCCCTTTATACATTGTTGTTTTTTTTCTAAATACTGTTTGTTTAAAGCCTGGAAGTGATGCCAGGCATATTCTCATCCACATACTCATTGACAGCAATGCTGCACTCCTTAAAGGCTATAGAATGGCACTGCTTTGCTAGGTGCCGTCATTACTTTTAAGCCTTTTAAAATGAAAAAGCACACCAGGAAAGAATGTGCACAGAACACATGAATAATGCTGGCAGGGCTGTAGCAGAATAAAAGAAGTGCAACTGCAGTTATTTGCTTTTGTACATTCTGGATATTGGGATTTTTTTTGCTGATTTCATCAGGTTCCGGGTATTAATCTGAATGAAGGAAATCCCCAGCTTTTCACATACCATCAACGCTTACAAATGCCAGAGCTGAAGTCCATATAGAAGCAGGGAGAGCCTGGCAACACCTGCCCTTTATACCCTGTGTGCTGTTTACAAAAAAAAAGGAAGTGTTACCCCTTTAAGACAGGGGCGTGTATAAATATAAAAAGGAGTTCAGAATATTGTGCGAGGGAGAGAGGCTTATTAGCTGTCATCCTAGTTGGTAAGTGAAAAAGAAGGTCACTGTCCATTTTGGCAGAGGTTGAAGAGCAATACTCTGCAAACACATTGTTCTGTTCACAAGTTCTCAACTAGAGTTTAAATTAATGGGTGCATCAGTACCACTCAAATGTCAGTCCTTTAAAACCCCCTCCCTCTCTTTACCACACAGAAGGTCTATTTCTCCTTTAGGTCCTAGCTTGGGGCACTTCTGGGACCACGTTCTGCCCGAGTGGGCTGCTCATGCGTCCGGCGACTCCGGACCTTCCTCTTATCCTCTAAGTGCTTCCACTTTTGAGCTTTGGTTTTAATATTGAGGAGTGGCACAGCTGGAAGACTTTGTCCTTGGGAACCTGGAATATGAGGGGCCCCCTGAGGTCCTGGTGGGTGCAAGGTTCGGCCCTTTCGGGTCCATATCTCCTCACACATTTGCTCTACAGAGCCTGGCTGCTGTACAAGCTTCATGAAATCTTGGTACCATCGATTGTGGGGAACACGCTGGTGCCCTAAATATTCTTCAGTCCTGGAGGAAGGGATAACCTCTACATGCAGACGGAGAAGGGTCTGTGTAAATCCATGTTCTGAGGAGTAACATATGAATGTGCCTGCATCACGCCGCATTACGTTGCGTACCACGATACCGCGGTCTGTCTGCAGCACACGCTCATCAAACTGAACCTATCAATTAGGGGAAAGAATCATCATCATTTATTTATATAGCACCAGAACGTTATGCAGAACTTTATAATTATTTATTACAAACAAGAGTTTTACAATAATTTAATAAAAAGGGTGTAAAAAATAGGATCAGAGGGCATACTCGCAAGAGCAATCAGAGATGAGATTGAGCAGAGACTGGAAGAAATACATCTAAACAACCATTTGTAAATGGGTCTGATATTTACCTCTGTTCTTGAAGAGTCTGGTACCTTCTGATATGTCCAAGTGACTTGAGCACGCAGCGATTTGGGAAGACACTCAAGGAATATGCTGCTCCCTTCAACCCCAAATAGACGTTTCTCCTGCACGCTGAATCTCTGCTGCTCTGGATGGTGGGCAAATAACAGTTACTGTATATTGCAGTACAACAAGGTAGTCTAATACTACTTTCATGATTACCCAAAATATATACTCAACTGAGCCTAACTGTATACAAGTACATCTGTTCTTATCTCATTAACTCATTATTTGCAGGTAACACCTAATTATATATGGAATTCAAAGGTGTGTCTACTGATTTGGCTTCTGGGTGATTGCATGATGTTTTGGGCCATATATATATATATATATATATATATATATATATATATATATATATATATATATATATATATATATATATATATAAATATATATATATATATAAATATATATATAGGTAAAGAATGGAGGCACTCACAGGATTTTCAGGCAAAAAAGTAGGAACAACTTTTTTTAAATTGATGTTTGGATCCCTCACAGAGATCTTCCTCAGGAGTGTACATAATGCCAGGTCAAGGCAGGTGAAAAGTACAGGTCATAATGTTTTTAATTGACACTCACCTCCTGAACATAAGGTTTTGGGGTCTCCATTCCTCACATCTTGGCGACGAGATCTCCTGTAAAACATCATGTGAGAGGCACATAAGGAAATTAGATGTAATTGATCATTAATGGGAAGAAATAGAAATGCTCAGAGACGGTCATAAATTTTGGGCCTTGCCCATGTTTGCTGGAAAGTATTGTTCCTTACCTCTTAGTGTTTGGCAGGTATCGTGTACAGCTGGCACCATCCCAACCACAATAGGGATCCCTGGCCAAGCAACACTCTGCACATGCCTTGCCATAGATCCCACAGCGGTGCAGGGGCAGTTGGGAGATCCCACTTGCGGATCCTACATATAGCTGTTGCTGTAAGAAAAGTAAAATGGGGCAGCCTCAGACATACAGTCCATCCCATTTACAGAGATTTTCAAAAACATGAATCATAGACTATGACTTACCCGCTTGGAGGAGATCTGCATGGCAGTTATAGGAGATGCATTCTGTAATGGGAACCACAATGAGACAGTTAACAGAAGCATAAGAGAGCAAAACAAGAGCTGGGACAGAAGAGGGAAGGCAGAGAGAGAAAAATATAAACAACGCTTTCACAGATATCCCCTTTTTAATTGAGACAGGTTTCTGTTTACAATTTCCTATCCTTCACTCCCATGGCTAGGTGGGCTCAGAGCCTTGGTTGGGGATGCCAGCCCAAATGCAGCTAGGGACATTTAGGAAAATGCCTTTGTTATTCTAGATACTTCTGAAAGCCCATCTTGGAAGTCAATAAAAGCAAGGCTTGGGATGAATCCTTCTTTGATGTACTAGATGTTCTTGGAACTATGCTTGAATGCAGGTGGCCTGCCACCAGTTTTTTTTTTTTTTCAAAAAAAAATTATTTTTTTTTTTAAATTTTTTTTGGGGCCCCAATTTGTTTTTAACTTGTAAGGGGGCCCCTGCCACCATTTTTTTTTTTTTTCTCCAAATTTTTTTTTTTGGGGCCCCAATTTCTAATGGCGGCCCTGGCCACAAGTTAAAAAAATTTGGGGCCACCAAAAAGAAAATTAATTTTTTTTTAAAAAAAAAAACCCAAAAAAAAACAATGGTGGCAAGGGGCCCCTTACGAGTTAAAAAAAAATTGGGGCCCCAAAAACAAAAGTTTTAAAAAAAAGATTGGTGGCAGGGGCCTATAGAATATTAAAATAATACATTGGTGGCCAGGGGATTAAAAAAAAAAAAAAACACAAACTGGTGTTCAGTAGAATTGAACTCATGGCTTCAGTACTTCAACTTCGCCTCCTTTCGTGACTTCGGGTCTTTTCACCGCTTCAGGACTTCGGCTTCGGCTGTTTTCGTGACTTCGGGTCTTTGCGCTGCTTCAGGACTTCGGCTTCGGCTGTTTTCGTGACTTCGGGTCTTTTCGGCGCTTCGTGACTTCGGGACTTCGGCTTTTTCCGTGACTTCGGGTCTTTTCGTCGCATCGGCTTCGGCTTTTCGGCACTTCCGCATTCGGCACTGAAGAGGCAAGACGTACGGCTCGGGCGCTCGTAAGGGGGGCCCGGATCTTCAAAAAAATGCAGCGCTGCCGGGCCCCCCTTCATGCCCGGGCCCGGTACGCTTGTCCCCCCTGTCCCCCCCTGATGGCGGCCCTGTTAGAAGCTCTAACTGACATGTTGAGAAGGGACAGTTGAGAAGGAACTTCAAGTAACAATTACTTACAAAAGCAGCCCCATCAGCAAAAAACATCAACATCAGCTATAGGTAACTTTTTATGTACATTACTATTTTGAATAATTATTTATTAGTGTCAGTATCACTTTAAGGACTCCACAGACCTTTCTCTAAATAGGCCCCTAGATGTACAGATCTCTGACCTTCTAAAAAGGAAAGCTTAAACCTTAGATCGTGGGCCCACTTTCCAAACTATTATTCCTCCTCTCCTTACTTAACCTCTTTATTCTCCTAGTCTTTTATAGTGTATCTACTTACTATAATCTATTCTTCCATTATTAAGCCTTTTTCCATAATGAAATAGGGAGAGGGACTGTTAGAAGCAAGAGGGCCCACTGACACCTGGGCCCACCGGGAATTTTCCTGGTATATCGGTGAGCCGGCAATGATTATTATTGTTATTCAGTAGTAATGCGCACATATTTTAGTATTAACAGAAGTCAAACTTGCATCTGGAGTGAATTCTTGAGCTGCTAGACCTTCAAAAAGAAAATGTATTTGATACCTTGAAGACCTGTAGCTCCTCCAGTACAACCTGTTCCATGTGATTCCAGCTTTGCTTGGGCACTGATATCACTTTCAAAACGGAACCAACATCTGAAGAGAAAGAGAAGAAGTGCAAAAGTGTTTCAGAATGTTCTGTATGTTGTGCCCAGTCCCAGACACATCACTGATTACTTTTACTCTCCAGCAACAGGCAATGTTCCAGTATACCTCTCTGCTTGATCATTTCATTAGAGATATTCCTTTTTATACTTATTTATTTATGAGGATATACATATGCCAATTATTAGACTTGCCTGGTACTAACAGAGAAGCGCCCAAACAGGGCCTGTAAGCTGAAATCCATCAGTCAGTATTAGTGAGAGTGAGTGCGCCATGGAAATAATGAGAACTTCCAGGTGAAACACCAAGAATAACAAACACTTGCTTTCTATGTAAAGCACTGCAGAAAATACTGGCACTCTATAAGTAAATAATAAAAAGTATAAATGTAATAATACCTTTATTGACACTGGGTATAAAGCTGCTTATGGTTCTTGGTGTCTAAATATATGGACATCAACTTTTTCTTTGGATTGTAACAAAGGTCCTTTGGTTTCATTTTTATTTTGTAACCCTTTTTGTTAAATAAAGACCCTGTTTGTAATAAATGAATGTAGAATACTGTGAATGATGATTGATTCATAACTGTTTTGTAAGTAATGTGCCACACTGCCACTCCCACTGGGTATGTTGATAAGAAGTGCTGAAGAGTCAGATTATAAGAAGGGATTTTTTTTTCAGAGGAACAGCATCTTGAAAGGAATTATTGAATTTAAGAAATTTACCCATACTGCATCTAGCACTGTCAGTGGGGATGAGGACAACCCCTCTATGAAGCCTACCGCCTCTGCCGAACTGGGAAGGAAAACCTCCATGTCATATCTCCCAAGAGGAAGTTACTGTATATGCCAATCTGCCCCAGGACTTGATATATAGTATAGGCAAAAAATAATAATTAATGTGAGGCAAACAGAAGATATAAAGTAGTTTTGGGAGGATTAACATTTTTATTAGGTTCATTCTCCCCAATAGGTTGAAATGGAGGCTTGCCCAATTCCCAGCCTCCATACCAGTGCCTTTACATTCAATGTCTTTAATCCACAGTAGTGTCTGTCAGAGTCACAGCACATGGGTACCAAGGCCTTAAGTTAAGGGAATAGTTTTTATATAACGTTTTTCTCCCATTGGACTCAAAGCACTTTTGTTGCAAGCAAGACAGTCATTATTGGCACATTAAGCAGCCAGGACACCAGGAGATTACCGTATGTGATTTGTCCAGGGTCAAAAGGAGTTGCCACAGGGAATTGAACCAGGGTCTCTAGCATGAAATCACACATCAAAGGCTGATCGCTAGCCCTAACCTTTAGGCCAGCTCCTAGTTAAGAGTTTCAGTGGGGTGGGGAAAGACTGGTGGGGGCAGTTTTTCCACCAAGCCCATGGTTTCCTAGTTACACCACCTACTTCTGTTTCTATGGGGCAAATTCACTAAGCGCCGAAGCGCAGAACGCTAGCGTTACTTCGCTAGCGTTTGTCATTTTCGCTACTGCGCAAATTCACTAACGAACGCTGGCGTAGTTTCGCTAGTGTTACTTCGCACCCTTACGCCTGGCGAAGTTTCGCTAGCGACGTAACTACGCAAATGAACTACGCAAATGAACGCTACCTTTTACGCTAGACTTCCTTCGCCACCTCAGACCTGGCGAAGCGCAATAGAGTAGATAGGGATTGTTTCAAAAAAAGTCAAAATTTTTTCTAAGTCCCAAAAAACGCTGGCGTGTTTTCTACATTATGGGTGATAGGCTGAAAAAGATCGAAAAAATTTTTGGGGCTCCCCTCCTTCCCCCCTACATTTCCTAACTCATGGCAACTTACCTAGACAGTGGGCACATGTGTAGGGCAAAATAAAAATTTTATTTGATGAATTGAAGGTTTTCTAGGCATTTGTAGTGCTGATACGTATTCCTCCATTGAAATTTGAATTTGGCGCCCTATGCAAATTATCCTTCACTAGCGTAACTTCGCTTTACTTAGTGAATCAACGCTAGCGCAACTTCGCAACCTTACGCTACCCCTGTGCGCAACTTCGGATTTTAGTGAATTTGCGAAGCGCTGGCGAAACTACGCCTGGCGAAGTGTGGCAAAGTGCGGCAAAGTTACGCCTGGCGCAACTACGAATCTTAGTGAATTTGCCCCTATGAGTCTGAAGGGGCGGAATCAATTTTAATTTCTGTCAAAAACTTTCATTCATTTATTATACATATGGGACGCCTGTATTTTCAAGAGATGAGTAATCCTCATCCTTCTCATCATCATCATTATCATCATCATCATTTAAATATATAGCGCCAGCATGCTGCCCAGTGTTTTATTGCTCTCTTGTAAAAAATAAAGCATGTGATAATAATGAAGAATAATTTGAAAACCCTAATGTTCTTTTGTCATTGAAATTAGGAAAATACATACATTGTTATACATTTATGTAAGATGTGCAATCATCCAATGACTTAATTTACCTGTTCCAATAAACATGACATCATACTCTCCATCTGCAGCAACAACTCGGTCCACAGCGAGCTGCGTGAAAATGAGGTCTCCATGACTGCGCAGGAAGACAGGCCTGCCCGACCCCGGCACCACAGGGTTAAACATGAGTGGGTGATTCCGAGCAAACTGAAGGACATCATCTGGGAAACTCTTTGTGGACTCAAAGCTTCCAAATGTCTTACTGGGACACTGGAGAGGTTAAAAGAACATCCCATGTTATTATCTGTGTAGGAGGTTATTGGTCTCTCTTACTGTATTCCACTACAGTATATGCCATTTTTATTCTTTGGAACTGTTTGTACACAGCCTTTTTTCGTTCTCTGGAATTGATGGTATCCTATTTATTAGTCATAATCTCCTTGCAATATCCCTCATTTCTCATTGTTCATCAATTAAATCCTGTCCACTATTTTTCTATTTAAACATGTATTATTTTTGGTTACTTACCATCCCAGGACGAGGATATGGCACCCTGCCCTGGTATGAGACCCACTGATAGTTAGGTCCTTCCTTATGAGCAAAGGGTCCCAGGAAAGCTCTACGCACATCATTCATGTTGTAGACACATATAGCAGAGCCATGGAAGACAGAGCTGGGGGAGACAGGCAGATTTGTTGAGAGCATTCCTCTACATCTGTATGACCTTAAAGTGGTGGGCTACTTTTTTTTTTTAGTTAACTTTTAGTATGCTATAGAATTCTAAGCAACATTTCAATTGGTGTTCAGTATTTATTTTTTTTATAGTTTTTGAAATTGTTAGTTATCTTCTAAATCTTTTCAGCTTTCAAATGGGGGGTCACTGACTCCATCTAAAAACAAATGCTCTGTAAGGCTATACATTTATTGTTATTGCTACTTTTTATTACTCACCTTTCGATTCAAGCCTATTGGGTTTAGTTAATGTTTACATCATTTTCTAGTAGACAAAGTATGAAGATCCAAATTATGGAAAGATCTGTTATCCGGAAAACCCTAGGTCCTGAGCATTCTGGATAACAGGTCCAATACCACTCAAAAACCACAAATAATAAAAAAATATGAAAATCTATTGCAAATTGACTCAGAGTATTACTCTCTACATCATACTAAAAGTTAACTCAAAGGTAAACAACCCCTTTTAAAGGGCATGTAAAGTCAAATAGAAAAAGGCTAGAAATGCTGTATTTTGTATACTAAATATAAACATGAACTTACTGCACCACAAGCCTAATCAAACAAATGATTTATGCTTCAAAGTTGGCTACAGGGGGTCACCATCTTGTAACTTTGTTAAACATCTTTGCAAGACTAAGACTGTGCACATGCTCAGTGTGGTCTGGGCTGCTTAGGGATCGTCATAAACAAAGCTGCTTGAGTTCTGCATGGCTGGGAAGTAAGGCGGGGGCTCCCTCTGCTGTTCATAAGTATGATTGTTTCCCTGCTCAGCAGTTAGGGACCATCTGACAATTCCTATCCACAGCAGTAAATGAAGGTAGAGTTTCACTGCATACAGTCAGGTTTCTTATAAAAACGGTACACATTTTTTTATTAAAATATATGGGAGATAGATTTCTTTTTCATTAAAGAAAGTAAAAATGGGATTTTATTGTTTTGCCTTTACATGCCCTTTAAGGACAGCATTCCATTTCACTGCATGCAAATGTTCCTTTCCTCTACACACAGCCAAGCACAGATCATACACTCACCTGTATGTGCTTTATTTCATTACAACTGCCCAAGGTAAAATATTTTGCGACATTCATACTGGGTGCGGGGGGAGGAGGGGATATTATTAAATACAAACTGAGTCTTTCTTACCTGGATGTGGAAAACAAAGCGTAAATGAGTGGGTTTCTTCTGTCCCGGGTTTGTAAAAGAAAGACATCCCCTATTAGATGAAAACAAGAATAAGTTCACTATGTTGGGCAATCGGGCAATATAAAGTCCTATTGTATGATGACAAATTAAAAAATATGTGTTCGTTTTATATATTATTTTCTATCACAAATCAAGTATTCTGGGCTAACCAACTAAATGTTATTTGATAGCCCCTATAACTTATTAATAAATGACAAGATTGAAAGGTAACCTCTGTAGAATTCAGTGAAATTAATGACCATCTACAACATAATTCTGTTCATCCCCACATTAGTGGGTGGCAATATGGAAACTTACGGAGCTCATCAAAATGTGTGTCCCCTCCTATTTCATTCCCAGGTACACTACACACAAGCCGGGCCTTCAGGAAGGTTGTCCATTTGTTCACCAGGCTCCGCTGACCTCCCAAGTCATTCTGTTGAAAATGATAAAATATATTACTAAGGGATCAATGAGGAATCTGAACTCAAACCTGAAGTTACAGGACATTGTATGTGCAGAGAATGTTGCAATAACCTTTTACTTACCTGTAAATGCTATGGGAAAGGAGCATTTTTGAGATATAAAGCCTTAGCAGAATGAAAATGTTATAACTATGCAATATAAAGGATATAAAAAACTGCATTAATAAACTGGTTGATATCCCAGCAGGAAATAATAGCAATGAAATCTCCTTCCCCCAGTCTATGTGACAACAGCACAGGTACAATCGTGGACCTCTCTTCCCATGATGGTCGCTTTGACCTTTATTTGCTGGGATGTTCCACTGTTTTTTATCTCCCTTCCTTGTTAAAATATACATTTGAATACCAGTCTGATTTTCAGGGATATTTTATTTAACAATGTGTTAGTGCATACTACAAGATAGTGCTTTGTGTGTCATTTACCCTGCAGATTTGCCCAATGCGAGCGTACGATTGCTTCACTCCACCAACTCCCTCCACTGGCGTCTCCTTGAAGAAGAAGTAGATTTTATCGTCATCTGGATTTTCACTCTCAGGAATCCAGAAAACTTTCACAAACTTGGGTTCTGGGAATAAAGAATGAATTGCCAGTTAATGCTCGTACGCATCTGTATGGTGTCAAATAATGTACTCACAGCCTACAAGAAAACCACAATTTTATTGAGATACAAGATATTATTGATATAAAATTATGCCCCGACTTTTATGGATCTAATCCTCCCAAGAGGTTGAAATGACCATGGGGTCATTAGTCTACTTCTTGCACCCCAGAACCTTGTTTTGTGCACAGGGGCATATACTGAGGTGGATCTTTCCAAAAAGCACAATGCATGAGAAATAGTCCCAATCCATTATTCTGCCTACAATTTTATTCCTCCATTCAGGAAAGTAGATTTCTCCTGGTATCTACAAAGCCGACACTTGTCCATCAGATTGGCAGGTAATAAAGTGCAACAGTGGCATAAAAAGCAAACACCATTCCTTTCTCGGACCTCCCTCCACCCGCCCGATTAGTCACGACCCCCACTTGTGTCCTGGGGAAGGTAGGAGAGTGGTCGTCTGCAATCCTCTAGTTACTCCACTGAAGTGCAATTAATCACCAAAGTGAATGTGATCTTAGTATCCATGGTAATCCTACTATCAGTAAAATACAATATTATTGTCATACAGGTATGGGATCCGTTATCTGGAAACCTGTACCAGAAAGTTCCAAATTAAGGAAAGGCCGTCTCCCATAGACTCGATTATAATCAAATAATCCAAATTTTTAAAAAATAATTTCCTTTTTCTCTGTGATAACAAAACAGTAGCTTGTACTTGATCCAAACTAAGATATAATTAATCCTTATTGGAAGTAAAACCAATCTATTGGGTTTATTTAATGTTTATTTGATTTTATAGTAGTCTTAAAGTGTGAAGATCCAAATTAAGGAAAGGTCTGTTATCCAGGAAGCCCCAGGTCCCGAGCATTCTGAATAATAGATCCCATACCTACATACAGATATTCCAACATGCATGCGCTGAATACAAAAGCATTTAGAAATGAATAGTCAGTACTGACCATTTAGCCACCGGGAATCATGCTGCTCCGTGCGCAAGGGAGGACGTCTACCCAGACTGCGAAATATCGTGAAATCACGGCCCATAAGGTCTGTTGCAACTCCAGCATATAATTCATCTCCTAAATGTTGGAAAAGAGATAAAAATATTGATTATATACTATTCTGAACAACAGCATGTTGATTTTCAATGATCAGAATTATTTGGTCATATACAGTGTAAAACCATAGATTTCCACATTTTTCATGATCCATGCCAGACTGTTTATCAAACAGGAGCTGACACTAAAAGGATTAAAAAAGTGGTTCATTTTGCTTATATTTTAGCATGTTAAAAGTCTACCTATACTTAAGTTTCCGCTGTTTACATTCCAAAGTCAATAGCCTCAGCACAAACTGCTAAATAGCACAAAAAAATAACTTCCAATTTCCAATCATGTTAAAAGTTCACTTTAGGGCAACAGACCCCTTTAAAGTGAATAAATGTATAAAACGGCCTATAGGGAGCTGAATGCAAAGCATGATATACATTACTGGCTGAGTTCAGCATCTCACCTACTAGTACGGCAGCTGCTGTATGTTTGGGGTCATAAGGACAGCGCCCCTTTCCATCATCCATCCTTCTCAGATCCATTTTAAATATTGTGTCCTGCAAACAGCACCATAGTGAGAATTATTCACATTTCCCCTTTCATAGTTTTCCTGTTGGCAATATCTACGTCACAGTTACCCTTTAATAGGCCTTAGCACCCCTTGTTCCCCATTTATTTACTTCTTGCTTCACACCACCTGTGTGTGCCTCCCAATCCTGTGCCCTTAGCCCCCTTTTATTATTATTATTATTATTATTATTAACATGTATTTATATAGCGCCAACATATTGCATAGCACTGTAAAGTAAATGTGATTATACAACTACATCACATGGATTACATACATAGAATATATGGAGTAACAAACATCACAACCCCCTTGTGTCTCTTACATCTGTTCGCTGCCCAACATGGACGAATCCACAAGTTGGATGGAAAGCTCCAGTCCCACAGGTGAACAAATGAGTCCTGTTGTAGGGCTGCAGGATTTTCACGTAGTTCATACAGTCTGTCTATGAATGCAAAGAATAGAGCAGAGGGTTTGAGCAGTTCTTCTTTATTTCCACCCTCCATCGCATTACCCTTTTTCCTCTCTGGTACCTCACATCCCTACCCTACTATATCCCCCGAACCACAGGACACATATCTGGCATAGGGAGTGAGAATAAGTTTAGAGTGTTGGGGGAGTTGCATATATGCTGGAATTCACTAAATCACAAACACCCCCATTCCTGACCCTGAACTTTTAGCTCTGACTGATAACAGTATACAAATCTCCACTAACACTCTTCCCCGGAATGCAGAAGTCTTAAATACATGCTACTTAGTAAGTTCTATGGCACATAGGAGCCCCATTATGTACACCCTTCTATTGCTCAGCTCTGCATTGCCAACATTGGTGGCAAAGTTAGAGGAGGTGGTGAAGTCCTCAAAAATGATTTTAAAAAACTAGGTTCAAAGCTGAGGGCGAGGACTTCCAAGGTAATTTTCTCAGAGATATTACCTGAGCCACGAGCAACGCTAAGGAGACAGCGGGAGCGTAGGGAGATTAATGCGTGGCTGAAAGATTGGTGTAGGGAGGAGGGTTTTGGGTTTTTGGAGAACTGGGCTGATTTTTCAGTCGGCTACAGGCTCTTTGCTAGGGATGGGCTGCACCTCAATGATGATGGGGCAGCTGTTTTGGGAGAGAAGATGGCTAGAGGGTTGGAGGAGATTTTAAACTAGGTGTGGGGGGAGGGTTCAGTAAAAGATTCAGTGGTAGACAGGTTAGATGAGATAGTGGGCAAAGAAAGGGAAAATGGGGGAGGAGATTTGGCTGGGGATACTGTTAAGGATAGGGAGGACCACATGTCATTTGTTCAATATGGTTCCAGTATTAAATGTATGTTTGCAAATGCAAGGAGTCTGACTGGTAAAATGGGAGAGCTGGAGGTGCTGGCGATGGAAGGAAAATATGATGTGATTGGTGTGGCCGAAACATGGCTGAATAAGTCGCATGACTGGGCAGTTAATATCAGTGGCTATACATTGTTTCGGAGGGACAGAGGCAATAGAAAAGGAGGAGGGGTATGTCTGTATGTTAGGCAGGATTTAAAAGCTCATATAAAGGAGGAGGTTATGTTAGAAAACGAGGGGGCAGAAGTCGTATGGGTGGAGTTCTTCACCAATTGTAAAGAATCCAGCAAATTAATTGTAGGCGTATGCTATAGACCCCCTAATGTAAGTGAGGAGGAAGAGACAAAGCTCCTAATGCAAATAGAAAAGGCTGCTAGTTTAGGTAAAGTAATGATAATGGGGGATTTTAATTACCCAGATATTGACTGGAGCAACGGTACTGCTAGATCAGTTAATGGGAACAAGTTTATAAACTTATTGCATGACAGTTTTTTAGCACAGGTTGTTGAGGAGCCTACCAGAAAAAATGCTATTCTTGATTTAGTGATCTCAAATGACCCAGAACTTATAGCAAATGTGCAAGTCATTGAACCCCTGGGTAATAGTGACCATAATGTTATATCTTTTAATGTCTGGTGCAAAAAACAAATATATACTGGGGCAACAAAAACCATGAATTTTGCAAAAGCTAATTTTAGTGCCTTGAGGGCTGCCCTACAGAGCATTGATTGGGGCATTAGGTTTTCAGCTAAAAACACAGAACAGAAATGGTTGTCCTTTAAAATGATATTAAATCATTACTGTTCTCAATTTATTCCCTTAAGGACTAAACGTAGAAGCTCTAAGAATCATCCTGTGTGGCTTAATACAGAAGTAAAGAAGTTTATGGGAAAGAAGAGAAAGGCATTTAAAAACTACAAATCTGTAGGGACAGAAGCTGCATTTAATGAATATAAACACTGTAATAAATGTTGTAAATCAGCAATCCGGAAGGCTAAGAAAATAAATGAAGAGTTAATTGCGGTGGAGGTGAAAACTAACCCTAAAAAGTTTTTTAAATATATTAATAGTAAAAAGATGCAGGTTGAGAGTGTTGCTCCATTAAATAATGGTACCAGTATGGTTGTAACAGATACAGATAAGGCAAATGTGTTAAATCAGTTATTTTCTTCAGTGTATACAATAGAGGAGTCTGAGTTCACAGGCTCACTTAATAACTGCACGAATGGTTCAGCTCAATCTAGTCAGTGGCTGACTCAGGATATGATTCAAAAAGCTTTAATACAAATTAATGTAAACAAGGCTCCAGGGCCTGATGGCATACACCCCCTGGTTCTAAGAGAGCTTAGTTCAGTTTTAGACCAGCCCTTATTTCTGATTTTCTCAGATTCACTGTCATCTGGTATGGTGCCTATGGATTGGAGAAAATCTGATGTTATTCCAATATTTAAAAAGGGATTACGATCTCAGCCTGGCAATTATAGGCCAGTAATCTTGACATCTGTGGTGGGCAAATTATTTGAAGGCTTGTTAAGGGATCACATTCAAAATTTTGTCCTAATGAATGGCATTATGAGCAACAATCAGCATGGCTTTATGAAGGATAGGTCATGTCAGACGAATTTGATTGCATTTTATGATGTGGTAAGTAAGATTCTGGATAGTGGGGGGGGGCAGTAGATGTGATCTATTTGGATTTTGCCAAAGCGTTTGATACTGTGCCCCACAAACGACTGCTTTCTAAACTAAGGTCTGTTGGGCTTAATGAAGTCGTTTGCACGTGGATAGGAAACTGGCTACAGGATCGGGTACAGAGGGTGGTTGTCAATGGGACATTCTCTACTTGGAGTAAGGTTCTTAGTGGGGTCCCTCAGGTCTTGGTATTAGGTCCACTTTTATTTAACTTGTTCATTAATGACTTAGGGGAGGGTGTTGTAAGTAATGTATCAGTGTTTGCAGATGACACAAAATTATCCAGCCCAATTAATTCCATCCAGGATGTGGCATCCTTGCAACATGATCTTGACAAACTGGCAATCTGGGCAGCTAAGTGGCAAATGAGATTCAATGTTGATAAATGTAAAGTCATGCACCTGGGATGTAAAAATATCCAAGCCACTTATACCCTTAATGGGACTGCACTAGGCAAATCCATTATGGAAAAGGACCTTGGAGTCCTTGTAGATGATAAACTTGGCTGTAGCAAGCAATGCCAGTCAGCAGCATCAAGGGCAAATAAGGTCTTGAGCTGTATTAAAAGGGACATAGAGTCAAGGGAGGAGGGGGTCATTCTTCCACTGTATAGAGCACTGGTAAGGCCCCATCTAGAATATGCCGTACAGTTTTGGTCTCCATCAATCAAACAGGACATTATTGTATTAGAGAGGGTACAGAGAAGGGCAACTAAGCTGGTAAAAGGTATTGAAAATCTTAGCTATGACGAAAGACTGGCCAAATTGGGGATGTTCACGCTGGAGAAGAGGCGCTTAAGGGGTGATATGATAACTATGTATAAATATATAAGGGGATCATATAATAATCTCTCTAATGCTTTATTTACCAGTAGGTCCTTCCAGCTGACACGAGGTCACCCATTCCGATTAGAAGAAAAGAGGTTCCGCCTAAATATTCGGAAGGGGTTTTTTACAGTGAGAGCTGTGAAGATGTGGAAGTCTCTCCCTGAATCAGTTGTACAGGCTGATACATTAGATAGCTTTAAGAAGGGGTTGGATGGCTTTTTAGCAAGTAAGGGAATACAGGGTTATGGGAAATAGCTCATAGTACAAGTTGATCCAGGGACTAGTCCGATTGCCATTTTGGAGTCAGGAAGGAATTTTTCCCCCTCTGGGGCAAATTGGAGAGGCTTCAGATGGGTTTTTTGCCTTTCTCTGGATCAACTGGCAGAGAGGTAGTTAATAAAAAAAAAAAAAAAAGGTTGAACTCGATGGATATGTGTCTTTTTTCAACCTTACTTACTATGTTACTATGTTACTATGTTACTATGTTACTATGTTACTATGTAATACCTATTACAGGTAAGGGACCTGTTTACCAGAATCCTCGGGACCTGGGGTTTTCCGAATAAGGGGTCTTTTTGTAATTTGGATCACCATACTTTAAAGGGATTCTGTCATGATTTTTATGATGTATTTTTTTATTTCTAAATTACACTGTATACACTGCAAATAATTCACTCTACGATATAAAATGTAATTCCTGAACCAGCAAGTGTATTTTTTTAAGTTGTAATATTGGTGTGTAGGCAGCCATCTCGGGTCTTTTTGCCTGGCAATGTGCTTTACAGCAGTAAAGAGTGACTGACGGTTATCAGAGCACGAGTCACGTGACTTGTGAAAGCTGGGAAACTGACAATATGTCTAGCCCCATGTCAGATTTCAAAATAAAATATTAAAAAATCTGTTTTCTCTTTTGAGAAACGGATTTAAGTGCAGAATTCTGCTGGAGCAACACTATTAACTGACTAGGATTGTTTTGCCTTCAATAAGGATTCATTTATCTTAGTTGGGGTCAAGTACAAGGTACTGTTTTATTATTACAGAGAAAAAGGAAATCATTTTTAAAAATCTGGATTATTTTCTTGAAACAGAGTCTATGTGAGATGGCCTTCCTGTAATTTGTCGCTTTCTGGATAGCGGGTTTCTAGATAACAGGTTCCATACCTGTAATAATAATGATATCTTTGCTACCAGCTAATTGGAGGGTGCAGATCTCAGATAAATGATGTATAGAAGCTCTTTGGCAACCAAAAAGAGACAGCTGTGATCTGCACTAACATATGGAAGGATTCTTTCCTTCTACACCCTGGCACTTGTTTATCACAGCAGCTGGAGGGACACGGATTTAGCGTTGGCATAGGAAGTATGGTCTTTATCGCAATGTATTTCTGTGTGACAAAGGCTTTATGTAATCTGATTTGTTGCGCGGCTATTACCCCCATCTGAACAGTTGGATCAGGATCCCATTATTCATTCCTCTGGCACTCACACTCATGGGCACAGTCCAACACTTATTGATGGATGGAATTTAGAATACTGCAGCTCGTGTTTAATCCAGCCAGTAAAATCTCACATTCATCTCTATGTAAGAATGCATGTCTAGTGTATACGTAATGTGCATGGGATTCGCCAGATATAATTTGACATCAGTCACCACTGTATGCTGTATGGAAAGGTCTTTCTAATTAAGATTTGTATGAGGCCAGATAGCATGCAGGTCACCGACAGGGAGCTGACACTCATTGAAATTTAAGATATAAGTTATACCCTATTAATAACATTGGCATTATGAGATAAATAAACTATGAGTGCTATTCTAAGCACTTTTGCAATAGACATTTATTATTTAATTATTTATTTTAACCATTGCACTTGTAGTTGGTGCCTAAATCCGGCCATACACGTTCCGATAAAAACTGCAGACAGACCGAGTCATCGGCCCGTGCGCGGGGCCCTCCAATGGGCTTCGTCGATCGATATCTGATCTATAGTCAGCCAGATGACGATTGGGTAGGGTTAAAAAATCCCGCCAGATCGCGGCGCATCTGTTTGTTGATGCGGTCCCGCGATCCGACCACCCATATTGTCTACATTATGTGGGCATGGCCCCATGAATAAGTACCTTGCAGGTAAGAAACGCGTAAGGCCTATGGAAATACATTTATACTTTTAATTATGATTAATAAAGACTTTTTTAACTAATACTTTTGGCCCTGTGCCGAGTAGTCCTGTCTATTTTCTGTGTATCCCTGAACAGTTGTACCCCATGTACTCTCTGGGTGGCAGCCCTATCACACACCTTAGTGAGTGATGAGAAGAATCAATGTGTAGAACACGATATTCGGGAGGGATATTGGCCTGGTTAGGTGCCTGTGCAAGGTGCACATGATGGTGATCTGTAAATAGCTACACTTCTTTGCATTGCTAGTGTGTGCATCCCTGGTATAAGAGAATGAAAAGCTTGGGTGTCATTTCATGGGTGATTACAATGGGCAGGGTCCCTAGCCAGTTGTGAGTACTAAGATGGCGTCATGCGGGTTCTTAGGTTAGTGCGGCATTCACCTTACGCGGGGGCTTCATGGGTGCTTGTCACTTGATGAGGCTATTTCCAGTAAGGTGACTCCTGATATCCCAGGAGCTTTACTGTGATCGATTGCAATGCCAAGATTTATTTTTGGTGCTAGTTTTTTAAGGTCACCAATCCTTGACATAAAACTCAATATAGATTCCCTGCTTCCAAGCTCAGAGGGGCCACACTTCTATACACTGACCTTCTACAAGTGCCAGCTCTGTCCTGGCCTGTTCTGTATTATATCTAAGAAATATTGTTACTATTCATGCCTTCTGCCCTTCTCCCACTAAATCAGCTCATTTCTTCTCTCGCTTATTTCCCCCTGTCTCTTTCTGTTCTCCCTCACACACCCTTGTTTGCATACAGAATACGCCCTGAGTTATAATGACCTTTGTCACCAATGGAATGGCTGTCACCGTAACAGCTCACAAGCAAAACCAGGCTGACAAATGCCATGGAAAGATTAGGGTCATTGGTCATAACGAGCTTCAGAAACGTCACCTCAGGTGACCATGAATGTGTGTGTGTGACACCTGGGCGTCATGGCATTAAAAGGCTTTTCAGCTTTGAGTTAACTTTTAGTATAATGTAGAGAGCAGACACTTCTGAGAACATTTGCAATTGGTCTTCATTTTTTTTTATTTGTGCTTTTTTTCAGCAACATTCCTGTTTGGAATTTCAACAGCTATCTGGATCCTTGGATTCAAATTACCTTAGTAAACAGGGAATGGTTTGATGTACAGTATTTATAGGAAAGGACTTGAACAGAATAATACCTGATAAAAAGTTAAAACTACATTAAAAATGCAATTTTTTTTACTGCCTGGGAACCCCCATTTGAAAGTAGGACGAAAGAAAAAGAAGGCACATCATTCGAAAACCATAAAAAATAAATGATGAAGACCAGTTGAAAAGTTGCTTAGAATTAGCCATTGTATAACATACTAATAGTTAAAGGGGAACTCTGGCTTATAAAACAAAATTTGATAAAGAGGCCCACATAACACAGAAACTCTTAATATACCCATCACAGTTGCCTGTTTCTTCAAAAAGTATGGATTAATGCAATTTTCTATGCTGAAATCCAGCTGTTTAACAGTTCTTCTCTTTCTGCCTCATTTGAAATCCTGGCAGGGAAGGAGGGACTAAACACTGATGTTACAAATTGTAACAACTCCACAGCTTACAGACAGCATGCAGGAACTACATAACCCACAATGCATTGCACTGTGATGTTCAGTTCCTTATTGAAATCACATGTGCAGGGAATTGTGGGGTTTGGAGGATGCAGGCTAAGGACAGATGGCTGTTGATACAAAGTAACAGTAGTCAGCCAGCTCAGCAAAGTAGTCAGACAGATCAGCAGGAGAGCAGGGGGCTTAGGGAAACCATTAAAAATTATGAAAAATCTGCATATTTTTTAAATGATGTATATTGCAAAGTTGCTTGAAATTATGTTTACTTTGCAAAAAAGCTCAAGTTAAGTTTTTGTGGAGTTCCCCTTTTACTTAAAGGTGAACCACCAACCATGAGAGGTGTCAATCAAAATAATAGCTTCATCTCTATCTGTCGAGAAGACATGGGTCCCAAATAGGGACTATTTATCCTGTAAAAGCAGAAGAAGATGATATGAAAACTTGAATAGTCATACTCACATTGATATCCTTTCCAGCCCAGTTACACTCCTCTCTCCATTCCACTGGTGCCGGCCAGTTAATCTGAAAAGAATGAGATATGTTATCCAGGGAAGTGCCATGTTGGG
The DNA here is from genome assembly GCF_017654675.1 of Xenopus laevis. Taxonomy (NCBI): domain Eukaryota; kingdom Metazoa; phylum Chordata; class Amphibia; order Anura; family Pipidae; genus Xenopus; species Xenopus laevis. The sequence goes on along the minus strand of NC_054378.1, from coordinate 105,929,167 downwards.
GCATCTAATACCTGTATGACTTATTATTATATGATATTACATATTATTATATTATGAATACTTACTGCCAGCTCCTGTTTGCTAATGTTATCCAGGCTGAGAGACATCAGGTAATTTTTCCCCCCTGCAAAGAGACGGCCACGCTCCTCATCCAGCAAGAGAGCATCATAACAGCAAGAACGCTCTAGTGTGAATGTCCTGAGTCCATGCAGAGACATCAGATCTGAAAAGCAGATAAAAGGCCTTAATAACACAGGAAATATTTAATTACTAGCCTTCCTATTGGGTCTGTCTCAGAATGGAAGTAGAAATACTATCTAGTAGTCAGGGTCACAGACTAATTGCAGATTGTCCAAAAATACTACTGTCTACTCCATAGCTAAAAATACATTTCAAGTTGAGCTACTTCTCTAAAGAATAGACGTGCTTGTGTAATACATAGTAACATAGTAAGTCGGGTTGAAAAAAGACACACGTCCATCAAGTTCAACCTTTAAACTCTATTCTAACCTGCCTGACCGAGGGGGAAAACTTCTTCCTGACTCCAAAATGGCAATCGGACTAGTCCCTGGATCAACTTGTACTATGAGCTATCTCCCATAACCCTGTATTCCCTCACTTGCTAAAAAGCCATCCAAACCCTTTGCTTATGGGTTGAGGGTTGAGGAAATGTTCTCTGCTGCAGGATTTAGTGGGGATAGGAGAATAAAGCTGCTTTGGGGAGGATGTGTTTGCATGGGATCATCTTTCCCACATGTCCCTTGTTTTTTTTTTTAGAAAAGTCCCTATTCCCAAAATGCTAGCATGTATTTGGGTTTTTATTTTGGCTGTTCGTGGCCTGCAACTGAAAATGCTAGCTGACTGGCAGGGGAAGAGGTTCACCAACCACACACCTCATCATTCAACAAGAAAACCAGATACTCACCCTGATAGGACAATTTCAGCCGGGGCGTGACCTTGTTGCTCCCAATGATGCCAACACACAGAAGAACGCACAGAGAAAGGAGGCTAAATTGGTGTTTCATCTTTACGTTGAAATGGAACAGTCTCAACCCCAGTAGCACTTGCACTGCAAAAGAGAGCGAGGCAGCAGTGAGAGTGAATAGGGTAACTGTGACTTAACAAGAGATAAATATAGTCAACAATGGAACCTAGTGAAAATGAAATGTTATCATTGAAGACGAGCAGCGACTAGAAAAGTGATACTTAGAAATAAGGTAGGTATATACAAGTTAAGAACATTATTTGGATAACTATGTCATACCGGTGGTTCATGACAAATTTATTTATCTCTGTCTTGCTAGAGCTGCTTTTTAATTAAGACCCTACAAAAACGATCTGGCCATAAGTATGTGAACACTCCTTATATTGATTTTAATTGGCTATTTAAACTACATACATTATTGCTGACACAGGAAGCGCTAAATCATACAATGTTATTCCTGACATGCTCATGCTTCCTACTTGTGGCAATAGTTGGGAGAAGGTTTTTTTCTGCTTCAGCACAAAGTAAGGTCAGGTTTGTTGAGATGAGAGCAGAGCCGGATTTACATAGCAGATGCCCATAGGCCTGCTGCCGTTCATCGCCCCCGTCCCCCTCCCATCATTTGTGTACATATGCAAATTTTAAGCATCGGGTCCACAGTACTGGGGATTGGTGCACAGGAAATTTTAAATACTGTGGTATCCCCTGCAAATCCCCAGTGCATGCCACCACCCTTTAATTCTGCAGCCCTAGACCAAGACCTTTGTGTCCTTGTTGGCCTGGATGGTAGTGGAAGAACTTTACTCAGTTGTGTAGAGCCTTCACCCCAACCCATGTGAGCCATGCTTGATCACCCACCTGTTTATATATAAATTGAAGTAAATTCCACTTCAATGTTCCAACATCTAGTAGAAAGCATTCCTAGAAGACTGCAAATGCATAAAACCACCTCCATATTCATACCCTTTGGAATGAGATGTTTGCCATGCAGAGGTCCACATACTTTTGGATATGTAGTATACCTAAACTACCAAACCCCAGAGTCTGGAGACTGTTACACATGCAGCAGTTTTTTGATAAACTTGCACAAGAATGCCATGTGGACTAACAAGTCACACTCACAAGCTCAAGCTATGCTCTACATTATATTATGAGCAAGGAGACCATTTGGGCCCCGGCAGTTAGAATGCAAGCACCACAAAGTGAGAGTGGCCCTCAGTTTGGGGAGACATTGCAGTAGATAAACGGTCCTAAGGAAATATATACTGTCTGGAATGAATAGTTATGAGTGTGTTATGGAGAATGAACCTTGGACATCTTATACAACACCAATAACATTGCCTTTAGGCTTAATTACTTTAACTGTTTTATCTTTAATCATTCCCTATTGGGCAGCTGTGCCTATAAAGGGAATATAAACCCACGCATCTGATTTTTTTGCCTCCTGAAAGATACATTCTCTTTCAGCTGGCAAAAATTACTCTTTAATATTCATTAATTACAAATTCTTTGAAAGTTATTTGTAAATAAACCTGCAGTTAAAGGCAGTATTTCTCTGCCCCTTCTGCATCCCTGGCTGTTGAAACAATCTGACCATTGAAACAATCTAGCAGAAATCAGTTTTCCTCCTGCTAAGATAGGTCCGTTAATGAGGTGGCTCCTACTGTATTAATATAAATCAGAAGTACCAGTGCAGAGAATAACACAGGAAAAACAAATGCAGCGACAGCAATTACATTTACAGATAAAGATGAAAAACAATTGTAAGGAATGTTTATTGGAAAATTATTTAAAATTACATTTTCTTTCATTAGGCAGCATTGTAATATTGGGTCTGCATGCCCTTTAATTTCCCACTTTCTAAAATGCAGATTATTCTTCATATTTACCTGTAGTCATGTACATTCCTTTCAGTAAGTAATTCCTAATCCTGCACTGGATTGGGTAGATTTCATACTAACAGCACATACTTTTAGTCTCTTGGGATTAATTCCTGGACAGACCCGGCATTCTTCATTTTATAACACTCTATATAATATGTGCTTGATGAATATCACAGTTATTTCAGTTCTGCTACTGGTACATATTGCTGCACAAATCCCTTTATACAACAGTGTTCAGACTGATAATAATATGTGTTGATTTATTAACGTTCCCCCCATAATAATGTAACAATAACACAACCTGCTGCAGAGGTAGATCAGCCAGTTCACAGAGCCAATCTCCAGTGGGACAAAGCTTTTAACCCTTCCCAATTCTTTCTTCTAGCCGTGTCCTTTTCATTGGAGCAGGATGGATAAACTTATTGTGTCTATTGTGCTGTGTGCCCTTTGTGTTAATGTTGTCCATACTGCACAACCATTGGTTCATCATTGGGGCCCTGAATTAATTCAGGTTTTTCTGCTGTCCCAGATTTTATTATGACGGTGTGGGAAGTTGGAGAGATGTCTCCTGTAACTGACTCTGTGCCATTAGAGTTATTATGGTCCACTTATTTATGTTTTCAGGTAAGGTAAAGAGGCATTTGCTTTTAAAACAATCCAGGACTGGATCATCCTCACCCTTTTGACATGGACTTAGTCTGATTATGTACCTGTCTTTCTAAATACTACTAAACATCAACTCAAAACCACACTTCACTGTGAATAGAAGAAGGACAAATGAGAAAAGTGGAAAAATCTCTTTGGGGTTTGGACCTCCTTCCTCCTGTTCATTTACATATTGTACTTGATTTATATATATGAAAATCAGGGTGACATTTCTAGGCATAACTGCACTAAATTCTCCATCATTTTATTCCCTGGAAAAATGATTACTGGGCATCAATTTCCATTAAATAAGTAATGGCAAAGACACGTTTATTGCCAAACAATATTGTATTGGGACATGTGGGTGCAGGGTCCATATAATTACTATTCAGATAAATGGGGAACAATTGCAAACATATTGTCCCCCACCTGAGGAGCTATTAATTGTCTGTTCCAAACTCTTTTGTCCCAATGACTCCCTTGACTTGCAATTAGTCAAATAGCTTTCAGATACAAGCAAAAGTAAAAGGAATTTGCCTCCCAATCACCTACCCAGGGGCATCAGCAGTCTGTTCCAAGTCTGGTATGTGACCTCTTGCCAAGCTTCTATCTTGTCCTCTACCTTTTAACTCTGGTTCTGTCCAGTTGCCTCCTTTCTAGATTTTCTTTAAGTCCTTTCTTCTTATGTTGAGAGACTCTCGCTTTATTACTATGTGACTTGTCTCTCCATGTTCCACATACAGCTGTCTGAGAATTTTTATTGCACAATGTTCCCCTAAGGGCGCTATTTCTCCAAATGTTGCATTTGCAGTTGTACATTTTTGTTCATATCACAGTTGTAAAAGAAAGCTGTTAAACCTCTTGCTCTGCCTGTTCTCTCCATAAACCCCTCTGTGACCAATGCCCCCCAAACTTATAATGGGCAAGTCTCACAGGTGTGCCATAAATACAAATGACTACATCACAAGGGTCCTTAGGATCATAATGGTTAATTACAATAATGCTCAACTATGATTTACAGCAGTGTAATATTTGTAGATCTGACATCTGCTGCTTTATCAGCAGCTGTCAGGTCTAACTCTTCATGAACTTAATTCATAAAGCTGTATTCAAAATCACGCTACATCATGACATCCTTGAAATGAAGCTGCTATGATCTGACTGGTGAAGCTAATTACAAAATTATATATTTTCATATTTCCCCTTCCTTACACTTAAGATAGAGGTGGAATACAGGTCACAGAACAAAAAGCAACTAGACGTAATAACACAAAATAGAGGGCTAAGAAAAGAGCAAAGGTGATTCCAGGAGCATAATTAATAAGCATACTGTACATAACAAGAAAGGATGTGGGAAAACATTATAAGTGAATTACGAAATACTAAAGCAGAATAAGGAAATTGGGTAATGATCACTTTTTTTATGATTTGTGGGAAGACTCTCCTACTTTAATCTGATATTCCTTCCCCTTTTTCCCACCAGGGACATGCAAGGAATGATGATCGAGACGCTATTCATCACGATTTACAGTAAATGGTATCAGCATTGGCATGTTACATTACTTGTGTACATGGTGTTTTAAAGCATTATATAAAGTGCTATAGGTTTTATGCCCTTTGCCCTTATGCCCTTTTGCCTTTGTATGTTCTCCTGCATTGCAGAATGACAGCGTAGGATGAGTAACTGTCAGTTTAGAGCCCATGACTCTGTTGCTTTCTTTTTTTTTTTTGTCCAGTTTTTTACGGACCGAAAAGGGAAAAAACAAGATCTTTTTTTAATAACATGAAAAAACTACTATACGTAAGAACAGAGAGCCTTCGATGCAAAAGTTTGCAGCTCAAAGCAGGTGTAACCAGACCTAGGCAAAGAAATATTGGTGCTCGAGGCAATACTACTTGGCCTGGCACCCTGCTTGGATGAAACCCTTTCCTACCGTTGCATGCTCTCCCCCAACACCCACCCCAATTGCTCTCTTGAAACTTGCCCCTAATACCTACCCCTAGTTCTGCCCCTGTGTGTAACTGGCATGCAGGAGCCTCAGCTGGGGTGACACAAGAGAGTGCAAAGCCAGATGTTTTCTTTTCCTCACTGCACCAGTTGGCAAGTATGGTTTTTGTACAAAATCATTTGCCAAAATGGCAGCTCTTGAAACTTTGTTTGCCCCAACATGCACATTTTCTACGATTCTGTGCATCCCATATATATATATATATATATATATATATATATATATGGATTCCGTTTGGATGTTGGCTGAATCCTAGTCAGTTTTTTGTTGTTCCAAGATTCGGATTCCTTAGGGCCTGGCCGAGCCAAATTTCAACCCTTAATATCATGTGACTTTACACAACTGAAGGTGACATTTTTTTCATATGGTGAATTGTTTTAAAAATGGATTGTGCTTATTTTAATATGCAACTTAATATTTGTTTCTGGATTCGGCTGGTGGATTAAGTATTTGACCAAATCCTAAAACTATTTAATTAATATTTCTTCACAAAGCTTTTAAAATTTAAGTGCTGTAAAAAAAAAAAAAGCTTTAGTGCAGTTTACTGTGGACAGAGAGCATTGAACTGGAGAGAATGTGAAATGAGAAAGAGAAGAAATACAGAAGAGAAAAGCAAGAGATAAGTAAGAATGTGCTATTATGGAGAATAGAATGGCAGGCGTACGTGGGGCACCCTGCAATGGCGATGTGGAATGATCCAGCAAAGTGAAGGGCATAGCTGAGTAATATTACAGAATAGACAGTTGCCAATAGATGGCAGGTCCCTGTAATGTGGTTACTGTTCAGTGAAGTGCAGATGAAGACAAAGTAGCCAGGTATAATCTGGTGGGCAAAATAAAAGACTAAAACAATGGCATGAGATACAAGGAACAATCTGGCAAATCACTCCAAACTGTACTGCTGATCATAAACAAAATATCTAGATAGTTGATCACACTGTTTGGGGTTTCATCTGTTCCACTGAGCAGGGGATCTCATATTGTGGAGAAAAATTAGGAAGTAGAATAAAATGTGAATACACAAGACACGGTACAGTGCTAATCAAAATATACACTGTATGTCTCTACAGCATAATGGACAAAGAAGTACAGGTCTGACAAGGGCTGTATTTGCTCTGTCACTTTCAGATAAGATGAGGGCAGATTGCAAGTAAGTGGCATTTGAAAGTGAGATTGGGGATATTATGAGACCTCTCCGTGTTTGATACTGGTTAACATCACAAAGAAGTGGTTTTTGAGCAGAATACTTGCCTTGGCAGGAACCATTCACATAAAAGCACAATATAAACACAGATACCCATCTTTGGAAGCCTGCAGCTCCCTAAATAAAAGGGTCCCCTTCATATTAACTTGTTGTATGTTGTAATATGGCCAACCTTTCAGTTAGTCTTCATTATAGATTCCCCTTTCTACTTACAGAGTGTAAGCTCTTTTGGGCAGGGCCCTCTTTACCTCTTGTACCAGTTGTGTTTGTTATGTAACCTGCTTGCTCAGCATATATATATATATATATATATATATATATATATATATATATATATATATATCCCACAACCCCCCTGTTTTGATATTGTATATATATATATATATATATATATATATATATATATATATATATATATATATATATATCTATCTATCTATCTATCTATATATATATATATATATATATATATATATATACCCATTTATATACAGTGCTGCAGAATACTGTACAGTATGTTGAATATGTGGCTTATAAATACGTGTTAGACATATTACATTTGGATAAATATTATCTTTCCTATTCTATTTCCAGGCTATTTGTTAGGGTCACTGACCACAGCGACCAAGCAACAACACTAATTGTGAGTCTTCAATTTAATTTATATTCTTCTAGTTATTGATTTGCTTCAGGGTTTCTTCTGACTTAATAGCTGCCCAGTTGCTAGGGTAGTTGTGGGTTAGCAATGAGTTTAAGGAAACTCCTTAAAATGTCTTAAAAAAAAAGAAATTATCTTAAAATACTCCTCTCTGCATCAAAAAGTTTGCTTATGTTTATTTTAATTTATTATTCTGGGGTACGTGCCTCATAACTGCAACATCACAGAATATCCCTACATGTGGGGCATGTAAACTGACACTGGGAACTAATGCATCTCCTAAACTGTGTTTGCCAGGGCAGGGCAATGAAACCGAAAGTTCTTTTATATTGCCTTTGATCCCAGCCCCTTGTAATAGGGATGACCAAGCAACATCCAAAGAGGAGCAGGCATCATCATAAATTATGGGTCACTCTAATAAGTTTACTCTTAAACTGAGCGATTTAGTATAGGGACAAAACTTTGGATCACAAGAGAACACTGAAAGAATTAAAGGGGATGTGAAATCAAAAATAATATTTTCATCATTCTAAGCAACTAAGCAACGTTCCGATCTACATTAATTAACTTTACACTAAGATACGGACAGATCAAATCAGTGCATGTGTATCAAATTTGATTCGTGTGTTTTGTTTTTTTACCTTGCCCCAGACCAAAATAAATATCACATTATACAATATCATTTATGAATTAGATCACTTCCATTAACGTATGAAGATATTAAATGTGGTATGAAAGTCTAAGGATCTCAGATGGAGAACCCAGAGTATTGAGGAATAAACAGCAAAAAATGTAGACCCGGTTGAAGACATCATATGGAACAAAACAATTTGCAATGATTTGGATGATTTTAAGGATGGACTTCATATATAAAATACTAGAGGTCCCATTCAGTCATATGCACTAGCTGCCCAGAACCACATGTATAGGGAATAATGTGCTACCTATTGTAAAATACTGTAGGAGTCACAAAGGAGTTCCAAGACCATATCCTTATATATTCATATCATTGTAAAAGGGGTACATTATTTCTCAAATTACACAAGTTTCATTGAGTGACATGGCACAATGACATCACCAAGCGCTGATTATAGCTTATGACATCACTAAGCAATGTTTATAAGGGCTCTTACAGATGAGCCATTTTAGCTGCGCTCCCCTGCATTCCGGATTCATGCATTCAGCTGCAGGGGAGCGCAGTAGTAGATGCACTGAATTCTTTTCAATGGGGCTGTACTCACACAGGCGCATGTAAGGCTGAATGCAGGAAAAATGCAACATGCTGCGTCCCAACCTGCGTTCGGCGCTTACATGCGTCTGTGTGAGTACAGCCCTATTGAAAGGAATTTAGTGCTACTACTCCTGCGGCTGAATGCATGAAACCGGAACGCAGGGGAGCGCAGCTAAAAACTCTCGTCTGTAAGAGCCCTTAGGATAGATTTTACAAGATATTCATGGCTCATGTGTATAATAAAGCAATATAAGGGAACTACTGCAAAAGGCATCAGATCACATTGAAGACTTGCAGATGTATATGCACCAACAACTACAGTGAAAAGTGGATTTATGGGACAAGTAATATTGACTAATGCATAAGGGATTGGTGTGCGTGTGATGATGGCAGGTGCTAAACAGTTATGAATATAGTCTGATGTAGCAGTGGGAGAAGACGTAAGGTACTTTAAAGGGGTTGTTTACTTTTGAGTTAACTTTTAATATGATGTAGAGAGTGATATTCTGAGACAATTTGCAACTGGTTTTCATTTTTTATTATTTGTGGTTTTTGAGTTATTTAACTTTTATTCAGCAGCTCTGCAGTTTGCAATTTCAGCAATCTGGTTGCTAAGGTCCAAATTACCCTAGCAACCATGCATTGATTTGAATAACAGACCAGGGGAGAGGCCTCAATAGAAAGATGAGCAATAAAAATAACAATAAAAAAAAATGTGTAGCCTTACAGAGCATTTGTTTTTAGATGGGGTCAGTGACCCCCATTTAAAAGCTGGAGAGAATCAGAAGAAGAAGAAGGCAAACAATTAAAAAACTATAAATAAATAATGAAGACCAATTGAAAAGTTGCTTAGAATTGGCCATTCAATAACATACTAAAAGTTAACTTTAAGGGCCCTTACTCACAGGTGTTTGAAGCCCCTGCGTTCCGGTTTTATGCGTTCAGCCGCAGGGGAGCGCAGGAGTAGATGTGCTGAATTTTTTTCAATGCGGCTGTACTCACAAAGACGCATGTAAGCGCCAAAGGCAGGTTGGGACGCAGCATGTTGCATTTTTCCTGCGTTTGCCGCTTACATGCGTCTGTGTGAGTACAGCCCCATTGAAAAGAATTCAGTGTGTCTACTCCAGCTTCAAACGCAGTGAGTAAGGGCCCTTAAAGTTACATACTTTTAGTATGTTATAGAATGGCCAATTCTAAGCAACTTTTCAATTAGTCTTCATTATTTATTTTTTTATATTTTTTTAGTTGCCTTCTTCTTCTTCGTGAGTAATGGTGGCCATACACGGGCAGATAAAGCTGCCGATATCGTTCGTTTGGACCAATTTGACAGCTTATCTGCCCGTGTATGGGGGCTTCCGACGGGTCTTCCCGATCGATATCTGGCCACAATATCGATCGGGAAGGTTGGATTTTTACCCGACCAACCCGTCGGAGCCGCTTGGTGCATCGTAATTCGATATACGTCCGAACGTTTGAATTACCCCCGATATAGCCATGCCGTTAGTGGCATATCGGGGAAAGATCCGCTCGTTTGGCGATGTCACCAAACGAGCGGATCATTGAGTCTATGGCCACCTTAAGGGCCCTAAGGTGAACTGTCCCTTTAAAGGTTTTATCCATCAGAATAATATTAGGAAAATCAGAATAATATAAGTTACTTGTCTCCATGTAAAATAACCCTACTGTGTGTGTATATTATATGGAGTTTATATAGATTGTAAGCTCTGCTGAGGCAGGAACTGATGTGTATGATGTATAATCTCTGCATAAATGTGTCAGATCTATATAAATAACAAGTAATAAATCAAGTTCTAAGCAACATCAAGTCCTTGGTATGGAAATGCATTTGGCCTGGGGGCACCGGTGACTGAGAACACACCTGAAGCAAAGCACACCTGAACTTTCAGCAGTCACAGGTTAGAGGTTAAATAAGAAAAAGGACAGTGAAGGGAATGCACTCGGACATAAATCTGCAGAAAGCTTTGGGTGACAAGTACATTCCTAAAACCAGGTGGCAGAGACCTGTTTAATAGCATTACCCCCCCCCCCCACACACACACACACAGGTGAGCTAGTGCTTAGGCGGGGGTGGGGGTGACACACTCAGAAGGTGACAATCTGCAACTCAGTATATACACTTCTACACGTATTATAAAACAAAATACATACAAGTATGGGACCTATTATCCAGAATGCTCGGGACCTAGGTTTTTCCAGATAACAAATCTTTCCATAAATTAGATCTCCATATATTAAGTCTGCTAAAAAATAATTTTAACAATAACATTGTTTTCCTTCAAATGAGGATTAATTATATCTTAGTTGGGCTCAAGGACAAGGTGCTGTTTTATTATTACAGAGAAATAGGGGGAAAAAATAAATTATTTTATTAAAATGGAGCCTGTGGGAGAGATGGCCTTCCTGTAATACCGAGCTTTCTGGATAACTGATTTCCAGATAACAGATCCCATACCTGTACCATTAAAAATACAACCATCGCATACCAAATCAATACAACCATTAAAACAAACGATAACAACTAATATTCTGTGTATTTCTAAGAATCAATTGCAGAAATACCAGACAATAAATATAGAAGACAAATACTTTTCTCTGAGTTGCATAGTATTCCCCCCTCCCTCCCAACTGTTGCGCTTGTTTAAAGATGCTGAAAAACGACTACACACAATTGTGTGACACACACACACACACACACAAATATTCACACACCATTTCAATATATCAAAGGTGCAGGGTTTACTGATGTCTGTCTTTGACCCTCTGCATATATCTCTATAAATACGTATAAATACAACGTGCTGCTAGCTTCATAGACATAAATAGAGCACCTTGCTACGTCTCTACACAACACACATGGAATACACTGCTAGCACTATGGGGCAAATTTACTTATGGTCGAATATCGAGGGTTAATTAAATCCTTCGACTATCGAAGTCGAAGGATTTACAACAATTCGTTCGATCGAACGATTAAATCCTTAGATTCGAAGGATTTTAATCCATCGATCGAACGATTTTTCTTCGACAAAAAAAAGGTTGCAAAGCCTATGGGGACCTTCCCCATAGGCTAACATTGACTTTGGTAGGTTTTAGGTGGCGAAGTAGGGGGTCGAAGCTTTTTTTAAAGAGACAGTACTTTGACTATCGAATGGTCGAATAGTCGAACGATTTTTAGTCGAAGTCGTAGTCGAAGTAGCCAATTCGATGGTCGAAGTAGCCAAAAAAAACATTCGAAATTCGAAGTTTTTTTTATTCTATTCCTTCACTCGAAACTAAGTAAATGGGCCCCTATGTGTAGAATATAGCTGGGACTGTACATGGTACAGCGCTGATTCAGATTCAATTGTGCATATGTATTTATGGACAAGCCCTTGTGTAGACACTGACAACTCTGTGTGTTTACTAAGAAGCACAACTGCATAGGATTTAGACTTAATTCATACACATAATATTTAGATATAGTGCAGTAAAGTTTTATTGGCTAACAGCATCTTTAGATATAAAAAAAAAACACCTTTTAAACATTGCCTGCACTAGCTATTGCCACATCGCCTTTTCGTTTGTATTGTACACAGTCCCTGATATAAAAATTCAACACATCCCCAGCAAGGGATTAGGAACACAAACACTGTCACATAATAAGAAAATACACACAGACACACAACGGCATCACCTTGGGCAGCCAATTCACCTGTAAGTCTCTGCTGCCTCAGGTAACCAGTAAAGTTCATGCTCAGCTGTAGGTTCAAGTTCTGCCCAAGCTCTCACAGTCACTCACTGATAATGTGGCATATTGTAGGAATGGCAAGTGCATCTCCAGAGAACACAACTGACCTGTTAGTATATTCCACTCGGGAAGGCAAAGTGTCCACCACAGCTGGGGAGTAAGAAATGATACATGTCCCCTGATAGCAATTGCAGTTGAGCTCCGCTGCTATGTGCCAGAGAGGTGAGCGCTTTCTCCCCTGCACTGTGTACTTCTCTCCCCTCCCACTTTCACTCACAGCTCTGGGAGCAGAAGGGAGGAGATGTGGGTGTGTGGAGAGGTTAGACCACAGAACGTCATATTGTGATGCAACATTTCTCTGGACTTCAAGGAAAACCCATTCCCGTATCCTTCTCTGTTACCATGACATTCTGCCATCTCCACCTTAAAGGAAATAATCAAACCCCCCCCCAAAAAAAATGTTGTGCCTAATAAAAGAAAACATAATTCTAAACAAGTTTGCATTCATTACCATTCTTCTGAGTTTTAAAGTTATTTGTATACGTAATAGTATTGAATAGTGATGGGCGAATTTCTACCAGTTTCCCGTGAGATTCGTGAAACGGCAAAAACTTTGCGAAACTTTGACGCCCATAAAGTTTCGTGAATTTATTCCATTCCATGTGAATTCCCTGCTGCTGAATTTATTCGCCCATCACTACTATTGAAAGCAGTGTCTGTCCATTTCTTTTCTCTGTCCTGGTGGCTCAGACTGTTGATACAATGTAAAGGTGGCCACACACATAGAGATTCGCTTGTTTGGCAATTTCGTCAAACGAGTGGGTCTCTCCCGATATGCCCATATTGAGGTGGTCCATATCAGGATCATAATGCAGGCAATTAGTGATGGGCGAATTTGCGCCATTTCACTTCGCCCATAAATTTGCGAATTTCCCACGAAATTCGCAAAACAGTGAAAAATTCGCAAAACAATGCCAGCGTCCATTTTTTAAATTTTTTTGACGCAACCGAATTTTCACCAGCGAATTTTCGCGCCCGTTTCGCGAATTTATTCGCCTGCGGCGAATCACGCGAATTCGCACCTGGCGAATAAATTCACCCATCACTACAGGCAATATGGGCGGTCAGATCGTGGGACCGCATCAGTGAACAGATCCAAGGGGGGTTTTTAACCCCGCCTGATCGACATCTGGTTGACTTTCACCCAGATATCGATCGGGGAAGCCCATCGGAGGGCCCCCCACACGGGCCAATAAACTGCCAACTCGGTCTGTCGGCAGCTTTTATCGGCCCATATATGGCCAGCTTCAGACAAGGCAGCTGATTAACAGACCTGTCTGTTAATTACCATGTTCATTTTACAAAATTTGGCAGTTTATGAAAGTTTGAACATATTTCTGTGTTTTTTTTTCAGTTATTACTGTTTTGCTAATGAAGGTGAATTGCCCTTTAAGCTGTAAGACTAACTTCACCCAAGAGACCGGTTATCTTATATTGTTATTACTTATTTGCTTGTCTCAAAATTGTTACAAAAATATTTTATCTGCAGCTGTGGCTGTTCTGGGCTCTCTGCCAAAAGCCAATTAAGTTAGAAACTTTGTTTCTTTTTCTGCCTGTTCAGTGCAGAGAAAATCGGGACTTTCCAGTACAAACGAGGGACTGCAGGTTGAGCTGTCAAAAGAGGGACTGTCTCTCTAGAAACTACCATGTAGTATCAGTTTAACAACAAAATATCTTTATTTGTTTTGTGTCCAGCACTTATTCATAATTAAATTGTACATTTACTCATCATTACTCACATCATTACCTGACCCAGCAGAGCTTACATTCTAAGGTCATCACATATTCACAACACATTAGGTTCAGTTTTAGTACTGCCTGTTTGTGTTTTATTTTCTTTTGTACTGTCCCCTCAGAACATATATAATAAAGTGGACCAGGGACAGAATTGCTGTGGGGGGCTCGGGGTTTGACTGAGCCACTCCCCACCCTCTCAATGGGGTCCACCATTAGGACATTCTTAAAGGGTTTGTTCAGATTTGCGTTAACTTTTAGGGGCAGATATACTAAGGGTCGAAGTGAATTTTCGAAGTTAAAAACTTTGAATTTCAAACAATTTTTTGGGTACTTCGACCATTGAATACGCCTAAATTCGACTTTGACTCAAAGTACTGTACCTTTAAAAAAGTTTGACTTCGACACTTCGCCATCTTAAACCTGCCGAATTGCTTTGTTAGACTATGGGGACCTCCTAGAACCCATAGCTAACATTTGGCTAAGTCTTTCGAAGTCGAAGGAAAATCGTTCAATGAAATCGTTCGAATTGTTCGATTCCAAGGATTTCCGATTGAACGATTTTCATTCGACCGAAAATGGCCAAATTTGATAAAAAAAACCTTAGACTTCAGCATTCGAAGTCGAAGCAATCCAATTCGATGGTCGAATTTCGAAGTTTTTTCTCTTGATAAATCTGCCCCTTAGTATGATGTAGAGAGTGATATTCTGAAACAATTTGCAGTTGGTTTTCAATGTTTGTTATTTTGAGTTTTTCTGCGTTATTTAGCTTTTACTCAGCAGCTCTCTAGTTTGCAATTTCAACAATCTGGTTGCTAAAGTCTAAATTACCCTAGCAACAATGCATTGATTTGAATAAGAGACTGAAATATGATTAAGAGAGGGCCTGAATAGAAAGATGTGTAATAAAAAGTAATAATCAATTTGAAGTCCTACAGAGCCTTTGTTTTTACATGGGGTCAGTCAGGGGCGATCCTGGCCCCTCCGCCCCCCTCCCAGTGCACTTACCTTTTTGTGCCTGAGGGGGTCCGGGGAGGTCCACCAGGGAAGCAGAGAGGGCCAGTGCACTAGCGCAGAGAGCCTCTCTGCGCTAGAAGAGTCGAATTTCCGGCTCTTAATGTACCAGGAGAGGAGCGGCATTTTTGCCGCTCCTGGTACCTAGTGGGGCGCTGCCGCCTGAGGCGACAGTCTTAAGTCGCCTCATTGGCGAAGCACCCCTGGGGTCAGTGACTCCCATTTGAAAGCAGGAAAGAGTCAGAAAAAAAATGATTAAAAAAAAAAACTATAAAAAATAAATAATGAAGACCAATTTAATAGTTGCTTAGAAATGGCCATTCTATAATGTTGTGGCATTGCAATGGCCTGGGAGCCACATCATAAACATTATTTTAAGCAAGGTGGATTGGATGTGGTGCTAAGAGGTGGGGTGTTTTATATTGGGGCCCTTAGGTCCACCCATTACTGTCCTTTCTGCCTCATTGCCTTTTTTAAATATTTAACAGTTCTTATGCCCTGTAATGCAATTCTAATTTTAAGGGGGAATTTTCGACTTCCAAACCAAAATTTGATAAAGAGGCCCAAATAACACAGAAACCCCTAATATAGACATCACAGTTACCTGTTTCTTCAAAAAATGCAATTTTCTATGCTGAAATCCAGCTGTTTAACAGTTTTTTTCTTCCTGCATCATTTGCAATCCTGGCAGGGAAGGAGGGACTAAACACTGATGTTACAAATTGTAACAACTTCTCCACATCTTACAGACAGCATGCAGGAACTACATAACCCACAATGCATTGCACTGTGATGTTCTGTTCCTTATACGTGTGCAGGGAATTGTGGGGTTTGGAGGATGCAGGCTGAGGACAGCTGGCTGTTGATACAAAGTAACAGTAGTCAGCCAGCTCAGCAAAGTAGTCAGATAGATCAGCAGTAGAGCAGGGGGCTAAGCTTAGGTAACTGTCAGAAAACATTAAAAATCGTTAAAAGACTGCATATTTTTTAAATGATGTATATTGCAAAGTTGCTTGAAATTATGTTTACTTTTCAAAAAGCTTACGTTATGTTTTTGTGGAGTTCCCCTAATTCCCTTGCCTACAACATACACCTCTCTCTTTTATTGGATAAACTTATTACATGCAGGATGTGTTAGTCTTGCAGGTTTTATACTTTAGGTGTTAGAATTAACTCTTTCCTGGATTTTATGGTAGAATTCAAATATATATATATAAAGCCATACAATGCAGAAAGATAAATATTGCGCCATATAATAAAAGAAACATAATGTATAAAATCACACTATTGGACAGTTGAGGAGATAAAGTGACTGTGCTAAAATCCGTGTCAGCAGTCGCACTGGACAGAAAAGAAACATACATTCCTCAGAGTGACAAGCATGGGCCTCATTCAAAAGCAACACAAAGGGAAGAGAAAGCACAAGGGATGGGAAAAAAGCAGAAAGGGGGGCTGTTGTTAAGAAGAGACAAAAAGAATGAAAGTGCACAAAGTTATATGACTGCACAGAGTGGGAGGGAGAAAAGAAAGGGAACAAGAAGGCGGAAAGGTTGGCTGAAGTGGAGGGCACACGGGCACAGAAGAGAATATTCAATTTTGGGAGTGGTGGGTCACTCAGCACTAAGGTAAAATTGCCATTATACTGTATACCATTCCTGTGAGCCTGGAAACAACACCACCATTTGGACCCAAGAGAGATATATATATATATTATATTTCTTTCTTTTGTCACAGGTCATTGGCAGCACAATTACCGCATTGTCACCTAAATGAGCCGTGGCACTCAGTGGAAGGAGAGGTTGCCCTGCTCAGTGACCCTGCGCTCCCTTCATCCAGAGGGAATGTATTAAGTGCTGGAGGCTGAAAGGTGTGTGAGGACATGGTGGCTTCATCAATGACTATATTATTTTCAGCAGGGGCGTAAATCTATTAAGGTGTCGGCTTTATTGTCAGTTCTATGAGTGTATTCACATTTGTGACTTCTCCTTATTGCCTCGTAACACCTCCCACCCTCACTATATTCTTTCAATAACAATTTTTTTCTTCAAACCCCCTCCTTTTTTCCTTAATTCCCCAATATCTTCTGCACTGGCTCCCACCCTCGCTCCAGCTGTCTCACACATGCCTGGCCCTCCCCCAGCTCCTTACAAATAACATTCTTATGATGCCTTGGATTTTCCAGCCTCTGATTTTTAAGTGGCGACTGTTGTGTTCCCCCCCAACTAACAAGTGCAATTCACTGAAACCTCCCCCCCCTTTTACTAGAGAAGTGACTTATTTCTAATAGTGCCAACACCTGCCCGCGCAGTGACATCAGTGCCAGGTCCCTTTTAAGTGAAATCCAACAGTCTCTGTATAATTGTCTCATTGTTCCTTCCTCCGTGCCTTTTAGCTCCCGGCTTATAAGGGCAAAGTTCAAAGTCAGGGACAGTCAGTAGTCATGATGCACAAGGATGGTAAAGACTGATGTCACCCACACTGAGTCAGTGGCCTTGATATGGGTGCAAGGAATAGCATATATTTAATGCCTTTATTCATTGATAGAATAGCAAAGCCAGGGCTGAAGAAAGATGAGTGTTTCCGCCTGCAGCAAAGGGTCACTAGTGGGTTCTATAGCACAATCAAATATAGGGAACCACAGCTAAATGTAAACAATTGTCTAATGAAGGAAAATGTAATTCCAATAAACTTTTCAATAAACATTGCAATGTTTCAATGGTATTAAATATCTGTCCCTTTTTGGTTTCAGCCCTGCTGGTTCTGCCTTTGAAACAATGTAGCCAGCTGACCTGTAAAGAAGAATTCAAGGCTGACTTCTGCTACGTTGCATCAAGTAACAAAACCAGCAAAGGCAGATACTGGCAGTACCCGACCCGAGACCCGCGCCGATCTGCCCAGCTGATGACGTCACAAAAGGGATATAAAAGCGGAAGCCGCAAATGGGGTGCGATGCCGGCTCAAACCTGCTCAACCAAGGGTCCCGCGGGTATCGGGCCGGCCCGCACATCACTAACTGCCAGGGTTGGACTGTGCAAGGTCCATCAGACTGCTACCTGAAAGGCCCCCCATACCCCCTCTAGGACCCCCACCACGCATTCATCCACCAGCAGCCCTTTCACCCAAACCCCACGCACCTTATGCTTACTTTTGCCACAATTGGGAGAGGGAGGTCAGTGGGGAGCAATGGCAGATCGGTTCTGGGTAGCCAGGACCCACCATGTTTTTTTCTGGTGTCCCTCTGGCCTTAACCAACCCTGGATAATGCTTTCAAAAGGCTTGTCTTAGAAGCTTTCACAGTCCTAGTATGTGTGATTCCATTTATCTCCATAGTACTAAATACTATTATTAATATTAAAGGGGATGTAAGTGTAAAACTAAAAATGTGCCTATAGGCAATGGCACATGGAACATTTTGTCTCCCTTATAACCTTAGCTCAGGCGACAAGTAGTCCCTTGTATCCTTCCCACCAGCTAAAATACAAATCACGTTTCTTAAATCTACTAAAAAACATTTAAAAGTTAAACAAACCCAATAGGAATATTTTGGCATCAATATAAATTTATGCAGCTTAGTTACCATCAAGTACAAGGTGCTGCTTTTTTATTACAGAGAAAATGATTTGCTGAAATTGGACCTGTCACCCAGACACAAAAAAATCTGTTTAACAAAAGTCCTTTTCAAATTAAACATGAAATCCGGGGGCGGAGCCAAGATGGCGTTCTGAGCACAAGTGTCTTTGCAGAGCTCCGTATGCTAAGCTGATCCTACACACTATCCTGCCATTCAAGCACTTCTCTCCGGCCAGAGGGGATACATAAATACCCCCAAGACAGGATGGGCAAGTATGGGCCAAAGACTCCTGCGGCAAGTATGGAAAAATACTTATCTCCTGCGCCGCCGTCGGGCGCGCCAGATACCAGTGCGGACCAGGCCGCAACTACGCACCAGACAATATCGAGTGATACAGGGCCAACGCCAACGGAGCCCTCAAATAATGACCTGCTGTCAGCGATTAATAAAGCACACTCCAGCATGTCATCCCAACTAGAGACTATCACAATCGACATCTCCCTCCTTAGACAGGATGTGCAAAACCTAAGGGAGCGGACGACAGAGGTAGAGCACCGGGTCTCGGCCCTGGAGGACTCCACGAGGCCTATCCCGACGGAGTTAACAAGACTCACTAAACAGCTGACGGAGGTATCCACAAGAGCAGAGGACCTTGAAAACCGTCTCCGCAGAAACAATGTAAGGCTGGTGGGCCTACCTGAAAAGGCAGAGGGGAAAGATCCTGAAAAGTTCGTGGAAGACTGGCTTAAACTCAACCTGGGGGCCGACATTTTCTCCCCTCAGCTGGTCATAGAGCGAGCGCATCGTGTGCCGACCCGACCCCTACCACCGGGTGCCAACCCAAGGTCCTTTATTATGAGGTTTCTTAGTTATCGGGACCGAGACGCAGCGCTGACGGCGGCCAGACAGAAGGGCCAGATCCTACATAACGGGGCACCGGTTTCCCTTTACCCGGATTATTCGGCGCAAGTACAGAAACAACGCGCATCCTTTTTGGGAGTTAAACGGAGGCTGCGAGAGGCGGGCTACAGCTACTCGATCCTTTTCCCAGCGAAACTACGCGTCATAGACGAAGAACAGACCAGATTCTTCACGACCCCAGAAGAGGCTGACAAATGGCTCGAAGCCAGCAAACGCAGAGCGGGCCCACGAAACAACCCACCCAGGCACTAAACTACAGCGACTACTGTAAGTACACTTCAGGCCCCCTCATGGATGACATCCCCCTACAGAGCCTCTCCCGAGTGGCGAGTGTGCCCGTCTGTTTCTCCTTCCCGAAGGGAAATCGGTCACCTCTATGCCATTGATATCTGGACTATTTTATTAGTATAATGGCTCAAATCCTGGCTGTAACTGTCCCTTGATAGATCTCAGTGAATTATTCCTACCCCCCCCAAGACTGCTTCCTTGAGAGGACCCCAACAAGCAACAAATGGCAACTGGGGGGGGGTTTCCCCTTTTCTGGCCATTATTCACCTTTGCTTTAATAGTTCTGAATGGTAACACTATGAACGTGGTGGAGCTCACACAGGGACAAGAAACGGTAAACAGTGCAAATACCACTACTCCTCCTTAGTTGAAAGTTTTCATCAAGTTAAGGGTTTAGGCCCACCACGATCGGTGGCTGGGCAAGGGTGGGACTGGGGGAAATGGGTACTATGTTGTTGATTTGCTCTTTTCTTCTCGCTACTTTAGTGAATGTTTTTCTTTCTTCTCTATCTTCTCCACTTTCTGAAACCAACATGTCGATGCATGTAATTAAATTGCCATGCTCATTAAGCTGCATTTATAATACGAGGTATGTGTTTGCTCAGTGGGCGAAATGTCTGAATGCGGGTCATCCTCCAGAACAATTTCACTACCCCCTATAATGCAGTCTCTCTCACTAATATCCTGGAATGTAAGGGGATTGAACTCAAAGTTTAAAAGGGCACAACTGTTTAACTACCTCAAACAGTACCACCCCTCCCTTCTCCTACTCCAAGAGACGCACCTTACAGGCCAGAGACTACTGTCTCTTAAAAAAGCATGGGTGGCCCATGCCTACCACGCCCCCTTCTCCACTCACTCCAGGGGAGTATCAGTCATCATTAGGAAAGGAGTACTATTCGAACTGTTACAGATACGGACCGATCACTATGGGAGATATATTATCATCCAATGCAAATTAAACAATAACCTACTTACTCTTGTGAATGTTTACCTCCCGCCACCCTTTGCAATGCCGCTGCTGGACCAGATTATCAAAATCCTAGCCACCTTCCCTCCAGCTCCCTTGTGCATTCTGGGGGATTTCAATAATACCCTGGACCCAAAGCTAGATAGATTGCACCAGGGAGGCAACCACAGTCACCAGCTGCTACATTGGGCAGAAGCACTATCTCTCAGAGAGGTGTGGAGGTGGAAGCATCCACGGGAAAAACAGTATTCATGCCACTCAGTAACGCATGGCACGCTGTCCAGAATAGATCTGGCCCTGGCTTCGGCTGAGTTCTGTCGAATTGTGGATGCCGCTTTATACTTACCCAGAGCGTTCTCGGACCACTCCCCCCTAATGCTAAAGATCCTGCCGGAAAGCGGTAAGAAACACAAAACCTGGCGCTTATCCCCTCTGTGGCTGACAATGCCAGAGATCAGGGAACAAGCTCAACTTGAGTATCAGGAATACTGGGAATCCAACCAGGACTCTGCATCACAGAGTACGGTATGGGAGGCCTCAAAAGCAGTGGCCCGAGGCAATTTGATAGCATCAATAGCCAAGGCTAAATGTGGGGTCAAAGACAAAATAAAAGAGGCAGAAGATAAGTTATCAGGTGCGGAGGAAGCACATAAATCCTGCCCCTCACTGGACACTAACTCTGCCTTAGCTAAGGCCCAAAGAGACCTAGAACTGACCTACACTCAACTTACCAAAAAAGGATTATTGTACACAAATTATCGAATTTTTGATCAGGGTGATAAAGCAGGGAAACTACTGGCCTGGCTGGCAAAATCAAAAGATTCGCAAACAAACATACCGAGAATCCTAGATGAAAAAAGTCAAGTTAAAACCACATCCCAGGAGATACGGGAGACCTTTCGTAAATATTATGCCGAGCTGTATAAGTCCAAAGCCACCTACTCCCAACAGGACCTATTGGGCTACCTCGATGGGGTGGTATTTCCCAGACTGACACAGGAAGAGGCAGCCTCACTGGACGCTCCAATCACATTGCAACAGGTCCGAGACACAGTGGCGTCTCTCCCACAGGGTAAAACACCAGGCCCCGATGGATTTCCAGCAGCATGGTTCAAACTCCACATCGAAAGCCTCCCGGGTCATCTCCACAAAACTCTCCTAGACGCAATGGTTCAAGAGACCTTACCACCTTCATTTTATGAAGCGCAGATAATACTGATACACTGCGAGTCATACCGACCGATTTCCCTAATTAATACGGACACCAAGATATTTGCCAAGATTCTGGCTTCCAGACTGGCTAAATTAATAGAACTAATGGTACACCCGGCTCAATCTGGCTTCATACCGAGCAAATCAACATCTACAAACCTAAGAAGAGTCCACACCCACCTACAGATCGAACATGATAACCCTGGGTCTAGAGTCTTGGTCTCGCTAGACGCCACCAAGGCGTTCGACTCGGTGGAATGGCCGTATTTGTGGGAAATCATGCAGAGATTTGGAATTGGTCCTAAATTTGTCAACTGGGTCAAACTCCTATACCAGAAGCCGACAGCCAGAATAAAAATCAATGGCTCAGTCTCGGAACCATTTCCGTTAGCCAGAGGAACACGGCAGGGTTGTCCCCTATCTCCCCTATTATTCGCCCTAGCGATCGAACCCGTAGCGATCCTGTTAAGACAATCTATCCGAGTTGAGGGCTTGAGAAGAGGCCCAATAGAAGACAAACTGGCCCTATACGCGGATGACCTTCTCTTGTTCTTGGCAGACCCTTTCGATTCCCTTAAAGCTGCTCTGGCAATCCTGGAAAGATTTGCGGACTACTCGGGTCTCAAAATTAATAAATCTAAGTCGGTTCTGATGCCGATCGATCCGATCCCGGCCCCTCCTCCGCAAAAAAGTGAGATACCATGGGTCACGAACTTTAAATATCTTGGCATAGTGATCTCTCTCCAGATCCCAAGATATCTGATGGATAATCTTGAACCTCTCCAGCTTCAGCTAAAAACGACCCTGGCCAGATGGACAACCCTCCCGATTACTCTCTGGGGTAGGGTAAATTTATATAAAATGATCTTCCTCCCAAAGTTTCTGTATCGACTGCTTAACTCACCAGTGTGGGTGCCCCAAAAATTTTTCAGTCAAATCACCTCAATGCTGACCTCCTTCCTCTGGGCTAATAAGGCTCCCCGTATGTCCTGGAAATGTCTGACGGCGTCAGTCGAGAATGGGGGGCTGGCGCTCCCAGACCTTCGGTTATACTTCATAGCCAGCCAATTATATCACGTCCACACCTGGTTCCACTTGAAAGATGAAGATCCAGGTATGGTCCTTTTGGCGACTCTGGTGGGATCATGGGCGGGGATTCAGAACCTCCCATATAGATGTCTAGCTGACTATACTAAAGTACCGTCCACGGTGGTAACTCCTTTCAAAGCCTGGAGATCGGCAGGCAAGATAACAAGATGCGATCCTCCGGTCCTTTCCCCTTTTCTGCCACTCTGGCTAAACAGCAACCTCCCCCATCTCAGAGACCTGCAGGACTTTAGTTATTGGCCGCATAGAGGCATTAAAACCCTGGGAGACCTATTAACAGACACACAGTTTCCCAACCTAGCACAAATTAGGGACAAAACTGGACATCAAGATATCCAGCTATACAGATACATGCAACTCCGGCATGCGTTCCGAGCTCAATTCTCAGGCCTAACACTCCAATATGTCACTCCACCATTCGAGATGATACTTAGAAACCCCCAACGTACCAAATTGACCTCGAGAATCTATACGGCATTGAGCAAAACAGATAACACACCTTTTGATAAAGCAATGATAAAATGGCAAGCTATTATTCCAACAATGACAAAAGAGTCATGGGAAGAGGCCAGTGATTCAGTCTACTCTGGTCTTATTGCATTAAAAGACAAGCTCATCCAGTTCAAATTTCTGCACCAAATTTACATCACACCCAGTATAATGGAGAAAATGGGCAGAAACCAAGGGGCTATTTGTCCCAAGTGCAGGGAGGGGAACGCAGGATTCCTACATATGACCTGGTCATGTTCCCAGATCAGACCCTATTGGACCTCTATTGTAAAATACCTGGCCGATGAACTGGCCTTCCCAGACATTTGTACACCGGAAATCTGTTTGTTGGGACTGGTAGACGAACTACTACCTCTAAACAAATCCAGATTACTCTTCCGAGCACTGATGTTTTATGCGAAGAAAACTCTCATGATTAAATGGATGAGCCCGCACCCGCCCAAGAAACAAACGTGGATTCAATTAGTTAATAAAACACTCCCTTTGATCAAATTGACATATGAAGGTCGTGGTTGCCCGGAGAAGTTTGAACGGATCTGGACATCATGGCTCGAAGTGAATCCTGAGTGTGATTTAACTGTCTAAGGGTCCGTCCGATGTCCTCCCCCCCTTGGATGTGAGACCCACTGTGCCTTCAGGCCTTAGGGGTACTATGACTCGCCCACTGAGCTATTGCTAAGAAATACTAATACGGAACATAATGTTTGCTTTATTGTCTAATGATACAATGTAAGATATGATGGTATGCTTCTTATTTCTCTTATCATCTGTTGTAAGTTAAAAATGGAAAATAAAACTTGTTAAAAAAACATGAAATCCAGTTTCTATTTTTTATTAAAGCATTCATAGCTGTTGTAAGCTCATGTAAAAATCTCAGCTGTCAATCAAATATTGTCTGCCCTGCCTTAGAGAGGTATAGAGGTGGGGCAGACAATTACTTTCACTTTCCATTCAGCACTTCCTAGATGTCACTGCTCTCCCCACATTCCCCAGTTTTCTTTACCATTTAATTGTGTAGCCAGGGCATAGGGTTGGACATCAGGTCCCCCATTCTGGTGCACAAACAAGATTCTGAGATGATACAAGACTTGTCTTAATAACAGTGTCCACAATATGGCTCCTGCCTGCTTGCTATAATTATGAATTCCCAGACTGAAGGAAACAGGATTCAAATAATTTATATAGTGTAATTAAAGTTCATTTTGCTTGACTAATGTGATAAAATAGGATTTTGAATAATTTGTTTGGGTGACGGTCCCCTTTAAACGGAGAACAAAGGATATAATCACAGTGATTATAATCTCTGCTGCTCCTGTTCAATAACAACTGCACCAGCCCGGGGTATTTCTGTAGGAGCTCCTCACCGCCATCTTCATTGGCTTCTTCTTTCTTCTCTCTTTTTTGGTCGGGTCAGGAGAATTCACAGTTGAGTGAAACCCAAACTTAAATGCAAAAAGCCGGCCTTTTCACTTTACTGTGCATGTGCCTAGGTCTCAAGAAGCAAAGGAAGCTCCTACAGAAATATCCAGAGCTGGTGCAGTTGTAAGGGAACAGGAGCACCGGCCTGGGGTATCGGGTAAATGTTGGGTGTCACTGGGGTGTCTTAGGTTTGGCACTCCCTAGTGGTTTTACCTTTCCGTTTCCTTTTAAAATGGATGCTATGGGAGATGGCCTAAATGAGAGATTTCTGGATATTGGGATTCCACATTAGAGATCTCATACCTATATGTATATGTTTAATATATCCATACATGTGTTTGCCTGTTATTGTATCAAACTGTCAGAAGTGAATGGCACATAAAATAAAAAAGTGCCAGTCTGAAGGATTCTTTTCAGTTGCTACGGGTTGTGCTGAAGGTCGCTGTGAGGCAGACAAAGTCAGGACAGTAGCCCAAATAACTTCCAGGGCCACAATGAGCCGCCAGACACACTTTGTATTCTGTCTTATTGATGCTCAGCAGTACTGTATGGTTTTCAAGACAAAAGACCTGGTTAGCGTTAGAAGCAAATAGCATTACTAGCATTTGTATAAGGAATTATTTACTTTTTTTTCCTGCTACCACGGCAAACTATAACCTCTTTTTATAGAGCCGCGTTAATCGCTTCACTGTAAATTCTTTTATTCTTGATAAAAATCAGTATATACTGCCATAATGTAATTAGCTGGATACTTACATCCAAGGTTACGGAGTGTTATTTTTAGTTGCCATAATACAGAACTGAGACGTCTATGAAACTCATTGTCATATATATATATATATTGAATCTTTGTATTTGCCTATTATTGTACTTTATGAATCACTATACATGTATCACATTGTCAAATAATGATTCACAGTGAATGAAAATAGCCCTCTTATGATCCTAGTCTGAGCTTCATATGGAAGAGGAGTAGGGTTCTGCTCGGAGCATGCTGATTATTGTATATATTATATATAATAGTTGTACAGTATATGATGTGAGGATTGTGCTTCTAATTGTTTTAATTGCCTATTTAAGCTGATACACAGCTGCTATTACATCATATGGATATTCTTGACAATTCCATATGTCTTTGGTTAATGTAACATAGTCAGGATTGACTGGGCCAATGGGACACGATAAAAAAATTTGCTGGTCCTGGTCCTTGAAGAGCCATCAACCCAGACATGCCTAAAACCCTTAGCGCTGCACCCCAATCTTCCCCCTGTTCAGTATATGCGGGGGGTTGCAACTGGGGCAGGGGGCCCAAGGGGTGTGTGGCAGCCCAGATGGGCCCTTGAGGAGCCCAGGCCCCCCAGGCCGATGTTGAGCACAATGTGCAATGCACGAAGTAAGGTCAATATAGAAAGGGTTTGCAGAAATGGGAGTGAATAAACTTAACTGGCCTGCACAGAACTCAGATCTCAACCCAACTAAACACCTGCAGGATGCATTGAAATGTCAGTTTAAGCCAGGCCTGACCCCCAACATCAGTGATCAGTGTCTATACTGCTTACATGTGAATGGAAGCAAATCCCTCCAACAGTGTTCCAACATCCAGTAGAAATCATTCCAAGAAAAGTAGATAAGCAACGTTTTTATAGTAGAAAAGTGAGTACCTACTTCATATTAAAGGGACAGTAACACAATGCAATGACTACATAATATAGAGTTGCCCTGTACTGGTAAAACTAAGGGTGTTTTCTTTAGAAGCACTACTATAGTTTATATAAACAAGCTGCTCTGTTGTCATGGGGGCAGCCATTCAAGCACAGGATACACAGTAGATCACAGATAAGTTCCTGAAGAATCCCATTGTATACTAAAGAGCTTATCTGCTGCTGTGTATCCTGTGCCTTTTCTCCTTTTTCAGCTTTGAATGGCTGCCCCCATGGCTACACAGCAGCTTGTTTATATAAACTATAGTAGAGTTTCTGAAGCAACCACATCAGTTGAACCAGTACAGATCAACAGTACATTATATTTTCATTACTTTACTTTCATTTTTTGGTTTTACTGATTCTTTAATACCCTCATAGACATTGTATTCTTCTCCCTTTGGCTAGTATAATAATGTCTCTACAAAGCTGCCTGTACTGTATGTGCCCAGATTACTTTGGGCAGATTAGTCAGTTAAAACTGCACTATGCAACTTTCTGGGCATATATGTTATTTTAGCAGGAAATATCAACAGTTTATCCGGTAAGCCTATCAGATTGCAGTTGGTCTATTAAAGCTGAAACTCTCACCTGCAGATGAACCTACTAGGTGGCTGAAGATGAGAAAGTAGTTGAAACTATGGCTTCTCCTCATCTCCTGTCAGGCCCCTTGTACATAATCAGTCAATGCATCTTAATTTCATTGCATGGCAGGATTAAAAAAAACAGCATCAATTTAATATATAATCACTTCAGGAGACACAGTGAATTAATGCAGTGCCAACTGTGAGTGTAATACCTCCCTTGTGTATGTTGTAGGAAATTTCATCGGAGATGCATCTATAGGACCAATGGAAGGTACAGTATATAAAACACAGATTGCACAAGGAACATAACAACTAATGGGGTACTAAAGAGCACAGAGGACCCAGAGGAGAGCATGACTGATGCACAACTTCCATATATCTCTATTTCTGTAAAAATGATCTATTTTAAGGTTTGCTGTGGGGTTCAGAAGTTTTAATCAGTAAGGACACCACCAGTAGATTTCTCAGTGGACTCTGGGAAACAGTGGCCTGTGATGTGGTGCACTAGTAGCGGTGTACACCAGCTGAGAGCTGCATTGGGAGTCTCAATGTGGTTATGCACAATTTTAATTGCCACTTTGAATCTCTAATCAGTCTCTAATCAGTCTCCTGAGCACATTCCTGTAAGAGCTGACCTTATTAAAAAGAGCTTTCATGTGTCAGTGCTGTCAATAACCCAAATCTGTGCTGGGGAACTTAACCATTTCTGTACCTTTTATAGGAGTAAATGGGCCTGTTCCAATCCTAAAGCAATAGCTGTATAGATCCCCAGGCAGCCCAGTAAGATTCTGAAATGCAGCCAAAAACAGACATTTGTCTAGAACGGTTGTAAAATCAAAGGGTTAGTGTGCCTATAAACAGGGTTCACTGGGGTCTAATTTATGAAGTTCCTTTGGTGGTGGTTTAGCCCATTGGCATACCAGGGAAATGTAACTGAGCACATTTGCAACAGGTATGGGCCCCTGTCATGGAGGACCAACTCTTACAGCATAGCAGGAGACATCACTAAATGTAATAGGTGTACAGCGGTGATTTTAAACCAGGAGCTGCCTGAAGCTCCTGCGGTACCCCCCCCCCCAACGCTTACCTTTCCTGCACCAGTGGGGTTCGGGAGGTGTCCACATCGCTAACGCAGAAAACTCAATAGCTAAACTCTGCACTAAAACAGTTGAGTTTCCAGAAAACTGGAAATGTGGCTCTTAAAATTACAAGGAGCATCACTTTGTCACCCCTTGTCACATGTTCAGTGCTGCCACCACCAGGGCTGCCATTAGAAATCACAGGGCGCCATACACCCACATTTTTGGGGCCCCCTTGAGCCTCAAGCCTGCCCCAGCTCCCACGCACTCCACATCCCATTTAAAAGACCACACCAACATCAGCGCTAAAAAAGTAACCCCTCCCCCCACACACACAAGTTATAATAAGCTAATGGGGACCAGGGCCCCCCCATAAGTTAAAAAAAAGCATTGGTGCCAGGACTCCCCTTACAAGTAAAAAAAAACATTGGGCCCCAAAGAATATTTTTTTTTAAAAAAAACATTGGCGCTAGGGCTCCCCTTACAAGTTAAAAAAAATTGGGGCCCCAAAGAATATTTTTTCAAAAATTTGTTGGCAGGGACGTATGGCCAGGGGATTAAAACAAATTAAAAAACACACATGACTTTGTGACTTTGGGTCTTTTCGCTGCTTCAGGACTTTAATTTCGGCTGTTTTCATGACTTTGGGTCTTGTCACCGCTTCAGGACTTTCGGCCAGGCCCTGTACACTTGTACCCCCTGTGCCCCCCTGATGGCAGCCCTGGCCACCACAGCTGAGTTCCTCGATTCACTTCATTGGCGCAGTGGACCTGTAGGTGTAGGGTTGCCACCTGGCTGATATTTCAATGTCCTAATTGTTACAATTTTGGGCAAAGCTGGGACTGGTATTATTTTCTGGCAATGTACTTGGGATACATTTGTAATCTCTAGTCATTCTGCCCCGGTCTGCCTGTGTTCTGCCCCTGCTCCCCTCTTCCCCCCCCAACATCTCTGTAACCCTGCCTAGTCATCAGATCTCTGCCCATACTGCCCACACCTTTATGTCACTTATCTGCCAGCCCCCTCTCTTTCCCATGTTGGTTGAAAGGCGATTGGGTCTGGTGGCTGGTTGAGAGGGAAAAGGGGCATTGGATCCAGTGTTTGGTTGGAGTGGGGGAAGGGGGATCAGGTCTGTTGGCTGGTTGTGAGGAAGAAGGGGGATTGCCAGTGGTTTAGCGCCGGAGCCTTGGGTGTAGGTAGCTGTCAGCCTGATTTTGCCTGGGCCCCCAGGGAGATCCTCTTGTAATCTGACGGGGCCAGTTGGACCATGGGTGGACCCCTATGACCCAGTTTGTGTTATAAAGAGCTCTAGGACCCTCAACATTTGAAAGCAAGAATCAAACTATTGCCAACTTTGGGTGACTTTTGGAAACCCACAGTGAAGTGTAAGTTTTCCCACTGGCAATTTACAATATTGGCAGTGGGAAAGCATTCTGATGGGATTAGTCGCCTGGGCTTGATGAAATGAATCGTGGGGCACTAATCTCCTTTTGTATCAGGGCCCTTACAGTCTAAGGTCCCTACATTTACTATGGTACATTTTATCAGGAGCCAATTACCCTGCCTGTGTGTTTATGGAGTGTGGGAGAAAGCTGGAGTGCACGGAGGAAACACGCAAGCACAGGAACAATAAACAAACTCCTTGCATATTGCGCTAGTTCAGAGGGCATCGGAATTGAGCACGGATAATTGTTTAGTTGCTTGTGAGAGAAAGTGGTAGATGCAATAATAATAATAAAAAAAAGGTAGCGGCAGTAGAATTAATAGCATTAATGGGATTATGTAAGAAATATCAGTTATAGGCATCAGTGTAATATTGAGCAGTTACTGAGCCCCACTTCCAAAAGACCCCACATTCCCCAAACTGCCTTATTCATACTATATATATCCCTACACAGCAATCAGCCCCTTATCTTGCTAGCACCTGGAACTATTGCAGACTTTACATTTAGGTGCTGTAATTCGCCACATGTGCATGCACCTGGATTGACACAAAAGTTTTGGGTGCCGGCAAGTTTAGGGCTGATTGAGGCATAGGGGCTCATTCTCATCCTGCGATTTTCAGCAGGCCTAGTTTCAGCCCCATGTGGCATTAGCCTAATGCTCATATTTTAAGGGCAGTTTTACTTTAACGCAAGTACTAACGCATTCTTTATTCCTTATCTAATAATATGCAAGCACACTTATCTCTATGCAGTATTTGCAAGTTTCATTATAATGACAGGAATTCATATATAAATATATATATTACTGATTGTGCTGTTTCTGTACCCTGCAGCTCCCACCTTCCATTCAACTCTTTAACAAATAACATGTATTTCTAAGACATGGTATCTACCAGGCATGGAATTTTTATATCTGGGGACTTTAACACCTCTAATGAATTCAGCTGAGGATGCTGTGACACTTTAAACCACTGACGCTGATGTTCCAAGCTGTTTGTAACTCTATTTCCCATATCTCTGAGCTAATCTTCAGGTATGCTCCAAACCGCTCATTATCTTCTTCTAATGATCTACCACTCAACTCCACTCATTACCTCTTCACATACACACATTCAATGTTACCTAGAGCTGAACCTCTTTCTCTGGAATTCACTTCCACGTTCCATCCAACTTTCTCCCAATCTCTTAAAGCACTTTTCTTTAGAGAAGCTTACCCTCATCTAGCCCAGCATTCCTTTATAATACAGTATAAGCCTCTGCCACCTGCTACATGCACTGCCACGTCTCTCACATTGCTGACTCCCGGTCTTGCCCGTAGCCACACCTTGTG
Source organism: Xenopus laevis (assembly GCF_017654675.1). Taxonomy (NCBI): domain Eukaryota; kingdom Metazoa; phylum Chordata; class Amphibia; order Anura; family Pipidae; genus Xenopus; species Xenopus laevis. The sequence goes on along the minus strand of NC_054378.1, from coordinate 105,897,858 downwards.
TCTCTGGCCACCTTCTCCTTTTAGATGGCAAGCTCCAATGAGCAAAGACCTCTTCCCATTCTAAATCAGTCAGTATTTATGTGTAATCTGTATGTCTGATGGACCCTTCAGTTGTACAGCACTGCAGATTATGTTGCAACTTTATAAATACTTGTCAATTAGAAATGTGCTGTTTTCCAAGATTTTATGCTAAAGCCCTTGGTATATTTATTAGGATACATACTGATGGTCTGTATTAAGAGAAAGACATGGTGGATGGCTAGACTCTTATCTGCCAGCAGCTCTCATGTTTATGTTTCATTTCATTGCCTCCCACCCTGAGCAATGTTATCCTTGGTTTGAGCTGCTGAATGCATCAGTTACACATTAATAAAATTATGTAAATTGCTCTTTCAAGAGCTGTGATTAATTATGGCTGAGGCTTTTTCAGTACATGACCGGAGACCGCAATCACTGCCATGTGACAGAATGACAATGACGCCTTCCTGTTTTACTGCATTTGACATCGAAATGTCACACAGGCCCATTGTGTTCACACCAGCTTGTGCTGAAAGTGCTTTAGTGACACAGCTTGCTCTTGTTATTATAGAGCATTTTGTCATATTCACATACTTGTTAATACTAATCCCTTAAGCCTGATGGGAGAAGGGGGGGGGGGTAAACATCACAACAATGTGTATGGGGCACTGAGTGACAGTTTGAAAGGTGTGCAGGGCAGTTGTAAAGTGAACATCCTTATGTATTTGTTCTTCAAACACTGTTTGACAACTGGAAGGATGTGCAAGAACTGAAAGAAGTGCAGTGGAGCTGGGGCACTTTAATAAATGACAAAGGGGTATTTGCCCAGGGTTCAACAGGACATTGGTTCCCTGCTCAATGCCCATGCATCCACTTTATGCACCAGACAAGCAACAACACGGAGCTCACCACTGCTCTTTTATAGACTATAGCAAAAAGGACAGTTTCAGACCATAAGGTGGGGGTTCAACCAGGGCCAGAACTAGGGGTAGGCAGAATAGGCACGTGCCTAGGGCACAAAGCTGGGGGGGTGCCAAGCACCAGCTCCGGACTGAGAATTAAAATAGGCCCTGGCATTTCAGGTACACAGAGGCCCAATCAGCCCACACAGAGGCCCAATCAGCCCACATAGAGGCCCAAACAGTCTCCACCAGCCTTATAGCAGGCTCTCTGGCATTTGCCAGAACCCACAGATTGCCAGTCCGGGCCTGCCAGGCACGTACCTGCTCTGACACCTACCCCATTGTCCGGTCCTGTCTCTCCCCGACTGGCACGAATATTTTTTTGTAATAATGCACTTCTGCGCATGTGCGCACGTACTTTCGCGCATGCGCGTTCGAGTGCACTTTCGTGCATGCGCACCAGAGCATGGTTTCACGCATGCGCACCCAAGCATGCACTCAGCACTCGTGCCCGGCCAGGTTGCCTAGGGCGCCTGGCTGGGTTGGCCCGGCTCTGGGTTCAACGATGGTGTTATGGGCAGTGAGCACATCTTTCCCTTTTTTTATAGTTTATACAGGAGCAGTGGCCAGCTCCGTGTTATAGCTCCCATCATTCCCAGCTGCAGTCATGTGATCCCAGTGGTGGCCAATATAAGGGTAACCATTTGGCAGTTTTGACCTTGTCTCTGTGAAAAATGTATAATAAAGCAATAGAATCAGGTTAGTGCAGGTGTTGGACAGGACTGGCCAGACCAGGGATGACTTTGACATAGTTGGGCAGCTTAAATATCTTGCAATAAATGAACAATCTCTGTTATGTTTAAAGGAGAGGACACTTTGAGTAACTTCATTCACAAGATGTTCCAGGTCCCTATTTATCATGCTGTATAAAACAGTGGAGAGAAACATCACCTGTGATGTTGCCCATAGCAACCAATCAGATCTTCGTTTTTGTTTTCTATCTTGTAGGTGACAAATCTAATTGCTGATTGGTTGCTTCCCCTTAAAGGAACAGTAACATCAAAAAATGAAATTGTTTTAACGCAATACAAATATAATGCAGTGTTGCCCTGCACTGGTAAAACTGCTGTGTTTGCTTCAGAAACACTACTATTGTTTATATAAATAATCTGCTGTGTAGCAATGGGGGCAGCCATTCAAAGGAGAAAAGACTCAGGTAACACAGCAGATAAACTATGTAGAACACAATGGTGTTATCTGTTATCCACTATTTAACCTGTGCCATATAGACTTTGCTACACAGCAGCTTGTTTATATGAACTATAGTAGTGTTTCTGAAGCAAACAGGTTGGTTTTACCAGTGCAGGGCAACACTACATGATATTTACATACATTACTTTAAAATACTTTCATTTATTTGGTGTTACTGTTTGTTTAATGTCCTTAATATATCGAGTGCAGAGGATCTCTTTTCTTTGTGTCTGCCCAGTCTGGCCACCCATTATCTGGGTCAAATCAGACTCATCCTATCACTGGCTTGGGAACAACAATGTAGTCATATTGCAGGCCTACAGAGACATGTTGGGTTAGTATGGTGTTGATGCATCAGCAGAATATTCAAAAATGCAGGTTTTGGATGCTCCGCTATATGGTCCATTAATCTGCGAACTTTTTTGGGGAGTTATGATCCTGTTTAAATAAATTCTTGCTAAAGCTGACTGTGTGTTTGGAGATTTCGATCATACTGGCCAACCAGCAGAGTATCAACAAGCATCGAGTATTAACAGTCTTGCCAGAATATTTCCATTGGTCGGCCAAAAGAGGAGCTGCAACTGGAAGAATACAAAACTATCCACAAAAGCTGCTGCATTACAGCTGGAACTGCCTTTGGAACCTTGTCAATCAGTTCATAAAGAGTCAAACTGATGGGTTCATATCTTATCAATTTATCAGAATTTAAAAAATAAGTAAAAATAACAAAAAACAGCAGTTATTCATTCATGCTCTATAGGTGTCATCCTTACTAGGGATGTAGCGAACGTCGGAAAAAATGTTCGCGAACATGTTCGCGAACTTCCGGACAAAAATGCGAACCCCATAGACTTCAATGGGAAGGCGAATTTTAAAAGCTAGAAAAGACATTTCTGGCCAGAAAAATGATTTTAAAGTTGTTTAAAGGGTGCAACGACCTGGACAGTGGCATGCCAGAGGGGGATCAAGGGCAAAAATGTTTCTGAAAAATACATTGTTGACACAGCGCTGCGTTTTGTGCTGTAAAGGGCAGAAATCACACTACGTCACTCGGGTGGTGTTTCTGGACACGGAATGTGAAAAAGCTCACACAGCTAGGTGGCACTTGGTTAAAGACTGGGCAAACAATGCCTGCAAGGGCAACGTATACAGTAGTGGATACGGAATATATTATTGCTGCTGTAAAAACATCACTCAGGTGATGTTTACGGACACGGAATTATTATTGTTATTTAGACAGAATGTGAAAAAGCTCACACAGCTAGGTGGCACTTGCATACCTCCAAACTGTCCCTCTTTTGAACACTCAACCCCCTGTCCCTCTTTTGTACTGGAAAGTCCCTCTTTTCTCTGCACTGAACAGCCAGAAAAAAAACAGTTTCTAACTTAATTGGCTTTTGGCAGAGAGCTCAGAACAGCTAACAGGTGCAAATAAGATACTTTGTAACAATTTTGACTCTGGTTGGTGCTGGTGGTGGTGAACTACTAGGAGGAGCAGCACATCAGTCCCTCTTTTCTCTGCACTGAACAGCCAGAAAAAAAACAGTTTCTAACTTAATTAGCTTTTGGCAGAGAGCTCAGAACAGCTAACAGGTGCAAATAAGATACTTTGTAACAATTTTGACTCTGGTTGGTGCTGGTAGTGGTGAACTACTAGGAGGAGCAGCACACCAGTCCCACTCCCCAACACAGCTAGACTAATAGCACTGGGCTCTTATAGTAGCAAAGTAAAAAAACAAAAAATAAAATAAAAGCAGTCCTTACAAGGACTATTGGGTTATTACAGCAGTCAGCAGATGAGATCAGAAGCAGTGCCCACAGCAGCTACATACAGAGCACTGCAGTAGAAGGTAGATTACTAGTCAGCAAAGCTAACTAACCTAAACTCACTGTCCCTCAAATCCCTGCAGAGTTCTGTCCCTACAATACAGAGCAGTATCAAGTAGATTACTAGCCAGCAAAGTTACTATCAACTGTCCCTCAAATCACTAACAGCTCTCTCCCTACACTAGCTCTTCCAAGCACACACAGGCAGAATGAAAAAACGCTGCAGGGCTTCAGTTTATATATGGAAGGGGAGTGGTCCAGGGGGTGTGGGGGTGGTCCAGGAGGGAGAGCTTCCTGATTGGCTGCCATGTATCTGCTGGTCTGGGGTGAGAGGGCAAAAATAAGCGCCAGCTAAGGCGAACCCAAATTGGCGAACGTCGCGCGACGTTCGCGAACATTCGGCGGACGCGAACGGCCGATGTTCGCGCGAATTAGTTCGCGGGCGAACAGTCCACGACATCCCTAATCCTTACCCATCTATTTGCAGCTGCCCAACCTGTGTATAACAATCATACATTTATACGCAGGGGAACAGGAACTGACTCATATCACAAAGGGTCTAAAATAAAAGAAATCAATGCGGCATCACTTCCTTATATTCCACCCTTCCCTGTACTTTCCCAAATGATCATTTGAACCAACATAATAACTAGGGGGAAGGTCTTGTGGATTTTGCAAGCTGATCCAAATATTCTGTGATTCACTGTTACACTTATCTATAATGATTGTGCTGTGGGTTCCTCTCTAATGTGGTTGCACCATACTGTAACCGTATCAATACAAAGGTATGCGTCATGGAAAGAGAGTGAGCTTGTAAGAATAAAAGGGGAGATTATCGTTGGCACCGGAAAGAGGCCACTGACATGAGAGGTAGCAGGTAGACATTTGGGTGTGCCCATTGCTTTCTCTTACACACACCTACTTTGCACACGTTGAGAAGGTGTCGGCACTAGTTACAGCTCCTCTTATCCCAGCTTGGAGCTCTTGCAGGAATGTTAGCATAAGGAGGGAAGGAGGGCTGAGTGGGTGGTATATTTATATTCATTTTGGGAATGATGAAACTAGAAATTTTGGGGTTATTTAATACTAAAAACTCAAAAAAATCAAGTTTTTTTTACTATAAAATCAGAATTTTTTGTGGAAAATGAAAACTCTAACTTTTCGAGATTTATTATACCCTGAGGCTGCAAAAAGTCTGAATCCGAAAATCCGGCATCTCAGGCCTGCCAAGGATGTATATAAGTCAATGGGAGAGGTCCCTATCCTAATCGGAAGTTATCGTGGTCAGCGCTGGGTTTAGCCTGAAAATCTAAACATTTTGAGGCTCTTCGGGCGATACTCTCGATTTTATTTTTCCGGGTTTTTTCACCGAACTGATTAATTCCTGCTTTTTAAATAATAAATACTGTAAAGCCAAATAGTGAATTCTAGTTTTGGTTGGACTTTTTTTTATTAAAATAATGAGAAAAATTCGGATTTTGATAAATAACCCCTTTTGTGTGCAGTTAATTTACAAACACAACTGCAAGTGCGGTCATGCTAAATATGTGTGCAAATGCTGAGTATGTTGATGCCATTCATTATAGGTACTTGTGTCCATGCAGATGCTTTGTGTACTTCCGTATAGTAGTGATAAGCACCATTGCTTCTATCCTGCCTCTTCTACTGAAACATGTGCAACTGCACCTGAACTTGCCTGAGATTCCCACATCAAGTGGCCTCAATAGGTGACGCAACAAGTGTTATTTTAACACTGACCACTGGAATTAATTCAGCCCAAAACTTTCCTCCAATTTCAATCATGCACATACATGTGTAATAGTTTTGAGAAAAAATTCTGCATTAGGGTAAAATACGGAACCAGTACTTTATAAACACTGGGCAGATTTGCACATGTGCAGTAACCCATAGCAACCAATCAGTGATTGAATTTTTGCAGGCAGCTTCAGGTTGAACAAATATCTGAGTGGTTGTCATGGGTTATTGTCCAGTATTTATAAATGAGCCCCAGTGATTTGCATCCACTTTGCACACTGCCCTGTGTTCTTTAATGAGTTGACTCTAAGCACAAATGGCACATCTGCTGAGCTGCTGTCTCCTGTGCTTTCATCCTATGCAATAATTATTTATTATATGTACTTTACTGACATATCCTGAGCCATCCTGTTCCAAAACATCTTTTACGCAATGATATACAGATACAAGTCACATAATCACGTAACAGCTGGCCTTGTCCTTGTGCCTTACAACATCCCAGTTCTCCATTGCCCCCTAAAGTGCATCACTAATCCCGCTGTGTCTTTAATACTACAGGCAATGTGGTATACAGGGAAAACGGTGGCATTGTGGATTTCTCTACCTCAATCATTCATACAGGCTGAGACATTGGATAGGGGTTGGATGGCATTTTAGCAATTGAGGGAATCAGGCCCAGATTCGGACTTGGGCAGCCAAAGGCTGAAGGGTCCTAGTGTATGTATGCATCAGAACTCTGGAGATTATGTGTTCAGCACTACATGTCCCCAGTGCTCTTTAGAATGCGGCTGGGTGACATGCCGACCCTCAAATCTTGCCTAGGCCAGGACCTTTGAGACCTCGCCACAAATCCTGGCCTGGAGGGAATACAGGGTTATGGAAGATACAAGTTGATCCAGGGACTGGTCCGATTGCTATCTTGGAGTCAGGAAGGAATTTTTTACCCCTCTGAGGTAGATTGGAGAGGATTTTTACTGACTAGAGAACTGGACAGCACCTGCTAAAACCAGACTGTCTACTCTTGATGTGTAAAAACTCTAGAGTGTACGTTTAAGGCTTCTTGATCTTGTCCACCATTGGGAAATAGAGCTACTTTCTTAGAAGTTTATTTATAATAAGTGCTTACATTTACTTTTTTGCCATCACTTTTGAAAAGAACATATTGGAAAAGATTATATGAGGTCCTTTGTTTGCAGCACTGACATACTTGTGGTTATTCTTAAATGTGGAAGCAGCATGGTTGCTTTGAGCTCAAAATCTCTTAAAGACTTGAATGAAATAGCACTGAGTGTTCTCCAGGCTCTCAAACATGGCAGGACCCTTTTATTTTACCCAGCAAGATAATAGAACAATACAGTTTTGTTATCTAAACACATAACTGGCCTGTGCAATATTCCTTTAGGGTAGGGACACACTGGGCGATTTGGGGAGATTTAGTCGCCTGGCGACTAATCGCCGCGACTTTCCACGACCAATCTTCCCCGAATGCCTCTCCTCGCTCTGCGCCTGACTAAAATGAAAAATCGCCTGCGCTAATCACACGCGGCGATTCGTTTTCCGAAGTCGCCGAAGTTTCCTCGTGAGGCAACTTCGGGCGATTTCGGAAAACGAATCGCCGTGTGTGATTAGCGCCGGCGACTTTTCATTTTATCCAGGCGCAGAGTGAGGGGAGGCATTCGGGGAGAAAAGTCGCTGCGATTAGTAGCCAAGCGACTAAATCTCCCCAAATCGCCCAGTGTGTCCCTACCCTTAGACTGACCTTATCTTGCTCCTTGTCCTCTTGTTTTTGTCTCTTGTATATGCCTCCTACTACTGCCCCTCCCTGCTGGGGCTACAGGGTGGTCAGGTAGGTTCTGACTGTGACTAGGTTTGCCAACTTTTCTGGAAAAAAATACCGGCCTTCCTATATTCTTGCAGTTTTTTCCTATTAATAACATTGGCATCAAGCATTGTTTTTACCGGCCAGGTGGCAACCCTAACTGTGACAGGCTGGCTTTGTACTGCCTGGGGGAGAAAGGTTTGACCCTATTTTGCAATAGGGTGAGATGTCTGGGTCCCATAGCTTTTGGCTGCTCAGCTCCCAGTTTAACTACAGCCATTTGTTCTGATCCCGAACTAAATTTTAGCTGGGAATTTATAATGTTAAATAAAAGTATTTTTTGGATTATTGTTTATTAATATTTAATCAATAGGTGTACAGTACATGCAGTAAGTGTGTGCAGAAGAGGGTACAGGGATAGTTTTCAATGGCAAGTCTGAAAAGTCTTTTCAGAATGTCTATGCGTCCACTGGCTTAGTTAGTGATAGTTAGTTCTTGTTAGTTTCTATTTTATTTTACATATTACTTCATTGTAAATTATACATTCGGTATAATATGTCATTGTATTAATCTTCTCATTCTGCATACTATTTGTTATCATATTGATTTTTATGGTTTATTGTGAAAACCAAATAAAATATTTCAAACCAAAAAAGTCTTGTTACTGGCTGGTGTGACCCTGGAAGGGTTAATAAACACAAGTCCCAAGGCCTCTTTGCTAAAGGCATAACAAAAAGTGCTTGGGAGGCACAAGGTCAGGAGAAATGATGACAAAGGTGCAATGTAAAATAGAGAAAAAGCAGATAAACATGAGAAAAGGGGGAAAAAAAGAAGGGAATGGAAAAAGCACGAGTGAGAGGCAGCCAGAGGTTTGTGCTTGGTTTGACTCTGGGCACTCGGAGACCTGAGGGTGTGATGAGTGTAACAGATTTTCTGAGAAATCCCCTCCAATTCACTCCTCTCCTGCCGCTGATGCTTCTCTTGCTCTCCTTTCACCCTCTCCTCTCTCCCCTCTTCACCTATTATTTCCTCGCTCCATCCTGAAATCGCTCACAATATTTGAATATTTGACACATGCTGAAAACACATCACTTGTGTGTTCATGACATCAGTATATAAGTATTCATGTGCCCCACTGAGCATCACTCATGTAACCCTTTCCATGTGCAAACATGTCAGTTACAGAGAAATCACCAGTGTTAGGTAGATCATGTGTAATACCAGTCAGGCATTGCTGGCAGCCCTAATTTACAGTGACCATTGGCAATGGAGCTAAAGACGTTTGTTGTAGCGACGCCCTGCTGTTTTATAAGCAGTGACTTATTATGATAAGCAGGGCCGCCATCAGGGGGGCACAGGGGGTACTGTTGTACCGGGCCTAAAGAGGTCCCGGCTGCGCTACACTTTTTCAAATTAGCCGGGCCCCCTTGACAGTGCTAAAGCCGTGCCACACCTGCCTACGTCCCAAAGAGCTGAAGTCCCAAAGAGCTGAACTTGAAATCCTGAAGCCGTGAAAAGACCCGAAGCCAAGAAGGAGCCAAATTGAAATCCTGAAGCCGCGAAAAGACCCGGGGCCAAGAAAGGAGCCGAAGTTGAAATCCTGAAGCCGTGAAAAGACCCGAAGCCAAGAAGGGAGCCGAAGTTGAAGTTCTGAAGCCACGAAAAGACCCACAGCTAAGAAAGGAGCCGAAGTTGAAGTCCTGAAGCCACGAAAAAACCCGAAGCCAAGAAAGGAGCTGAAGTGGAAATCCTGAAGCCGTGAAAAGACCCGAAGCCCAGAAAGGAGCCAAAGTTGAAGTCCTGAAGCCGCAAAAAGACCCGAAGCCTAGAAAGGAGCCGAAGTTGAAATCCTATAGCCGCGAATAGACCCAAAGCCAAGAAAGGAGCCGAAGTTGAAGTTCTGAAGCCACGAAAAGACCCACAGCCAAGAAAGGAGCCCAAGTTGAAGTCCTGAAGCCACGAAAAGACCCGAAGCCAAGAAAGGAGCCGAAGTTGAAATCCTGAAGCCGCGAAAAGACCCGAAGCCCAGAATGGAGCCGAAGTGAAGTCCTGAAGCCACGAAAAGACCCGAAGCCAAGAAAGGAGCCGAAGTTGAAATCCTGAAGCCGCGAAAAGACCCGAAGCCCAGAATGGAGCCGAAGTGAAGTCCTGAAGCCGCGAGTTCAGTTCTACTGGACACCAATGTGTTTTTTTTAAAATTCTATTAAACCCCTGGCCACCAATGTATTATTTAAATACTCTATAGGCCCCTGCCACCAATATTTTTTTTTAAATATTCTTTGGGACCCCAATGTTTCTTTTAACTTTTAAGGGTGGGCCCTGGCGCCAATGTTTCTTTTTAACTTATGGGGGACCCTGACCACCAATAATTTTTTAAAAAACTTATATGGGGGGGGCCCTGGCGGCAGTTTTTTTTAACTTATAAGGGGACCCTCACCATCAATGGCTTTTTATAACTTGTGTGGGGGGGGAAGTTTAGCGTTTTTAGTGCTGATGTCTGTGTGGTCTTTTAACTGTGGGCGGGGTCTGGGGCCCAGAAAATTTTGTGTTATGGGGCCTCGTGATTTCTAATGGTGGCCCTTATGATGAGTGCATTGCTGGTTGGTTCAGACTGATTTAGATCACTTGAAAACAGTGTATGGGATACTTTGACTGCTGCTACCACTATGGAGCTTTTCATTTTATAACATTGGGTCAGTTATAGGTGGACTGGGGCAATTTGACTACCATGAGGTGGAAAACTAAATTACTCCTGTGCCATAACCAATTCTCAACTGTGCAGTTTCTGGCTAAAATCTGCCCTGCCTGAGTAATGCCAGGTAAATCCCCTCATGCCTATTATATACATAGGGCAGCACCGGGCAACTTTGGCAGCTTCTCCAATTTCAATTGTAAAGAAAGCACACTGGTCATGCTGATTTATAAAGACCTGGCAAATTTGCAACTGGGCAGTATCTCATAACAACCAACCAGTGGTTAGATTTTTTCAGCCAGCTTCAGGAAGAACAATGAAAGCAAACATCTGATTGGTTGCCATGGATTACTGCCATGGTGCAAATTTGCCCAGTGTTTATAAATGAGCTTTAAAGCACAGGCATGGGACCTGTTATACAGAACTCTCAGGACCTGGGGCTTTCTAGATTACGGATCTTTCTGTAATTTGGAACTTTGTGCTGTAAGTTTACTAGAAAATGTAAAATGTAAACATTAAATAAACCTAATAGGCTGGTTCTGCTTCCAATAAGGATCAAGTACAATGTACCATTTTATTAATACAGAGAAAAAGGAAATCATTTTTAAAATGTGGATTATTTTGATAAAATGGAGTCTATGGGAGATGGCCTGTACGTAATGTGGAGCTTTCAGGATAATGGGTTTCAGATAACTGATCTCATACTTGTACCTAAAACTGTAGGAATTAAACATATATGGGGGAATGTAATATGTTTCGTTGAATGTTACAGACCATGTTTGCGTCCTTTTTGACCAATTACAGACCTCAATGACTTCCTCGCAAAGTTTGCAACCAAATGGCTTTTTCCATCATTTATGTAATAATATGTATATGTAATACATTTTCTAAATCAAAGAGTAAATTGAAGGACCTCGATTTGTACACTACAGAGCTTACCTGTTATCTGCTGTGTATCCTGAGCCTTTTCTAATTTTTCAGCTTTGAATGGCTGCCCCCATGGCTACACAGCAGCTTGTTTATATAAACTATTGTAGAGTTTCTGAAGCAAATACACCAGTATTACCAGTGCAGGGCCACAGTTAGGGGCACATTTACTAAGCTCGAGTGAAGGATTCGAATGAAAAAAACTTCGACCATCGAATAGGCTACTATGACCTTCGAATTCGAACGATTCAAACTAAAAATCGTTCGACTATTCGACCATTCAATAGTCTAAGTATTGTCTCTTTAAAAAACACTTTGACTATATACTTCGGCAGTTTAAACCTACCGAGGTACAATGTTAGCCCATGGGGACCTTCCCCAGCACTTTTCTAGCCTTTTTTTGATCACAGAAAAATCCTTCCATCGATCGCTTAAAGTCGTTCGAATTGTTCGATTTCATCGAACAATTTTTACTTCGATCGATCGCAGGATTTGCACAAAATCCTTCCAATTCGATATTCAAATTCGAAGGATTTAAATTCGAGGGTTGAATTCGAAGGTTAATTAACCCTCGATATTCGACCCTTGATAAATGTGCCCCTTAGAGTTGCCACCTGGCCGGTAAAAATGATGGCTGATCCCAATGTTATTAATAGGGAAAAAAGTTAAATGTATAGGAAGGCCTGTATTTTTTTCCATAAAAGGGGGCAACCCTAGCCACAGTACATGATTTGTTCTTTACTTAATATCATTTTTTTGTTGTTAATGTCTCTTTAACGAAACTCCAGAGGTATTAATGGTAACCTTTGCTTAGCAATGTAATTCGCCAGGAAAGGATTTTACTTTGCGAGCAGCGCTAAACATTCGCAAAAATGGCATTTTAAACATCATTTGCAATTTTTAATTACATTCCCCCCCAACTGAGAACATTCACAATTCACTTTGACCATCTTGATTTCCCTGAGATACATACCTCCCAACTGTCCCATTTTCTGCAGGACAGTCCCGATTTTGACAGCTAAACAACAGTCCCGGTTTTCTTACTGAAATTTTCCACATTTGTCCAGATTTTCTCTTTGCTTTCCTGCACTGATGCCAGAAAAAGATACAACATTTTCTGAAATGTAATTAAATAAGAGGCTTTATGGCATAAAGCCCAGAACAGCCAGCTGCTGCATTTAGATACTTTTGTAACAATTTAAGATAAGCAAAGATACAATTGTAACTATTTAAGATAAGCAGGTCTCTTGGGAGAACTGAGACTAGCAGTTTAAAGGGCAAACTGTAATAACACATAAAACATAGCACTAAAACTCCCAGAAATGATAGAGATGGTAATTAGGGGGTGTGGCCATAAAACAGACATGGTCAAAAACAAATTTCATCGAGAAGGCGGAATCAATATCACAGTTCCTGATGTGACTTATGTTCTTGCTTTTTGCCTGGGATGTCTTGCACATAAGCTGCATTGTCTTTAACATAAAGGGGAACTTCTAGTTAGGCTGGAGAATTGTGATTATTCGAGATATGTAAGTATGACATAGCCTGCAGATTGTTGGGTTAGATCACATACACATTCCAGAGCCCGAGGGAAGCTCATTTGTTCTTTGCTGGACCAGTTTCGTCTTGTAGAACAGGACAAATAGAGGGTGAAAAGTGCATTTATAGAGCAGAACCTGCAGGGCTAGCATTCCTGCAAAGGAATTATCAATCAGTTCAATGACACTGGCCAATCACAGCGCTGCGTTCTCAGATAACTGCGGCTGCATGTCTGCTGGCCTATCTACCTTTCTGTATCTATATATAGGCATCCATTCTTTCCATTCCTTCGCATATATGCAAGTAAACCATGCCATAGCCTCCGAACAATACATGTTCACAGCATTTTGTGCATTAATCCTATTTATTCGGTTATATAAATGGATGGATTAACAGCAAGCACAGGGATTTAACTACTTAAAGGGCATGTAAAGTCTAAAATAGAATAAGGCTAGAAATGCTGTATTTTGTATACTAAATATAAACATGAACTTACTGCACCACAAGCCTAATCAAACAAATAATTTATGCTTTCAAAGTTGGCTACAGGGGGTCACCATCTTGTAACTTTGTTATACATCTTTGCAAGACTAAGACTGTGCACATGCTCAGTGTGGTCTGGGCTGCTTAGGGATCGTCATAAACAAAGCTGCTTGAGTTCTGCATGGCTGGGAAGTAAGGCGGGGGCTCCCCCTGCTGTACATAAGTATGATTGTTTCCCTGCTCAGCAGTTAGGGACCATCTGACAATTCCTATCCACAGCAGTAAATGAAGGGAGAATTTCACTGCATACTTATAAAAACGGTACACATTTTTTTTATTAAAGTATATTGGAGATAGGTTTCTTTTTCATAAAAGAAAGTAAAAAATGGATTTTATTTTTTTTGCCTTAACATGCCCTTTAACTAACTACTACAGCACCCAGGAGATACTGTAATTCCTCTATATCCACTCCATGGGAGCACAATAGGAAGTCTATGGGGCAGATTTACTAAAGGGCGAAGTGGCCGTTGCTAGTGAAAACTCACCAAAACAGCAATTCGCAGGGACATTGCCAATTTACTAACAGGCGTTAGTGAGCTCAGGCGAACGATCGCTACTCTACAAATTCATCAAAGTGTGAATGTTCCAGTTCCTTTTCGCCATTGTTTGCTTCACCAGATTATAGCTGACGAACTGATAAGATGAAGCTACATTCTCACCAATCTTATGTCAGTGTCATCATATCCTGTATGCCGAAAAATCTTAAAATTATATTTTTGGTAATTTTTTTTTTATCCATTTGAAGCTCATGCCACATTTGTTTTAGGGTGGACTCATGTCTAGGACAATGGAGGATCTGTGTATTCCCTGAGGATGTAGTTAAGGCAGTAGAGCACCTCCAGGCAGAAATATCTCACATGTGGTCTGGATCTCACCCAGTGGAGTGGTCAGGGAGGAGAACCTAAAGCCTCACACCCTATCCAATGTGTCCCTTCACTGTAGGCAAATCTTACAGCCTGGAAAGCTACTCCCTGCTACACCTTCTTGATGGAGCACAAAACTGCTCTTTCTCTCTTCACTCACTGTCTTACTCTCCTAGAAAGTCTATAACAATTATATTCCTGTCACTCACTAGCCTAATTCATGGGGTCCCTGCTCCCCAACTTCCACACTAGAGGTACTGGCCCCTCTAGGGAAAACGTGGCTTTACTTGGCCTTGTTGTACGCAGGCTCCCTGGATACATCCGGATGGGTCAGACACCAGGAGCCAAAGAGGAAGTTCCAGCCTCTGTTCTCTGTAATAATAAAACTGTACCTTGTACTTGATCCCAACAGACGAATTCTTATTGGAGGCAAAACAATCCTATAGGGATTAATTAATGTTTAAATAATTTTTTAGTAGAAGTATTGAGATCCAAATTACAAAAAGATTCCTTATTGGAAAAATCCCACGTGCCGTGAATTCTGGATTACAGGTCCAAAACTGCATCCCTAAACAAAACTGGAATCAATTGATTACATTTAATGGTTGGAGGATGGGAGTTCCCTCCTCTTTACTATATCCCAGTGGATTGAATTAATAGATAAAACTCTACTAATTAAGCAAACTTGGCCAGAGTATCGCTCGGAAATTGGACAAAATCTGGCTTCCTTGGCTGGAGCCCAATCCCGAGGCTGCTTTTCTTCAGTCCCTGAGGCTGACACGAGAATGACTAGTACTCTGTTAATTAATAACAATGAATAATTTTGTTTTAGAAGGATCTCAGTTGGTACATAGCACATAGTAGGTATTTTCTGAATATGAAAGCTGCGTTTCTTATATGCAAAGAAGAAGAATGAATTACAAACAAAGGAAATTGAAAGAAATTGAAAGCACCATTATTTTATTGAGCAATAAAATCTACTGGATAAATAATGTCACAATGGAACAGTATAATGGCCCATTGGCCGGATATGATTATTTATTGCAGCAATGCTGAACTGGAGGGGCAATACAAACTCATCTATACAAAGGCCATATGGCAGGGGGGAGCCTGTTCTTGAGTATAAAGTGCCTTTTGTTTGTTTCATGGTCAGAAGCCTAATTTGTGTGACAGGATTGCTGAGAGATAAGTAGCCTTGCATTGCAGCCGGTGCCAGTAAGGGCTGAAAGTGGCAGGGTTTCCTTGGAGCATTTCCAGTTGGCACCTTTATGTGGGTTCACTTGAGTTCATATTTGCAGATACCCTTGGTGACTGTTGGGAACCTACTCCCCTTGCTGTTAACTGGGACTCCCCCTGAGGCACCATGGGCACCAAACAGACAGTGCCCCTCCTTCCCTCTCATTAATCACTTAAAATAAGACCGTGTAGGGTGTTAGGAAGGAGGGGGATTCCTATACCCCCCTTCACATCTCTATGGCACCACATCCCATTGCACTGAACAGCAGCTCTCCCCGGACCAATCATCAGCTGGGACAGGAACATGCGAGAGGTTTGGGGAGCTTAGAGGAGACAGAGCAATGAATAGGGCTGGCGGGACACTCCCACACCTGCACAACACTGCACTGTTACCATCTCGGGCATCATATTGGAAGAATACATGATCATTTCACCCAAAGCCTGTAGAACATCACAAACCATCACCCATCTACCAATCATTTTAACCATCATCGAAATCTGAGCTTTGGCAGAGTGTAAAAGCTGTAAATTTGCTTTGTCCTGTTTCCCATTTCATTGATACTTCTGCACATTTTACACTGACTGACAGCAACCTCAAAATATAATAGCACCCCACTACAGAAGTATTGAATATGGCAGCCCATAAGCTTACTGAGCTCACTAGGGTAGATCTTCTAATATCATGAACTGGCTTATTAACTAGCATGCTGCAGACCCCCCCCTGGTTGACCAGGAGAAACCTAAGGAGAACTGTACGTATTGCCTACAGATCTTACCAGATTTGAGCATTTTCCTTATTGATTTACAAATTAAAGGGATACTGTCACGATTTTTATGGTGCCGGTTTTATTTCAAAATTACATTGTTTTCATTGTTTACATTGTTTCTTGTAATGTTGGTGTGTAAACAGCCATATCCGGTCATTTGCCTGAACCTGTGCTTTCAGAAAGAGCCTACACTTCACAATGGAGCTGCTTTCAGATAGGCTATTGTTCCTTGTACTAAATGTAACTGGAGAAATCGCAGTAGGACTTGGATTTTTACTATTGAGTGCTGATCTTATGTCTACCGGGGAGCTGTTATCTTGTGTCAGGGAGCTGTTATCTGGTTACCTTCCCATTGTTCTATTCTGGGGGGGGGGGTGACCATTCCAACTTGCAGTGCAGCAGTAAAGAATGACTGAAGTTTATCAGAGCACAAGTCACATCACTGGGGGCACCTGGGAAAGTGACAATATGCTTGGCCCTGTGTCAAATTTTAAAATTAAATGTATTATTATTTATTGTTTGCTGTTTTGAGTGCAGACTGATGTGTTTTGAAAAAACATGTTTTCATGTGACAGAATCCCTTTAAATCGGCAGATGCCCGTTAACTCTCATCATAGCCCCTCCTTATTGTTCAATCATTGACCCAGGGGCTAAATGATTGGATCTCCTCAGTATGACCCACCATGTGAGTGGCCACATTGGACAACGACTTATTATATTATATATGTTTGATTGTTAATTTGTTAATCGCAGCGTTTAAACTTGATTAAGTAACCTACTCTCTGGCCACCCGCATATAATTGTTTCTCTAATAAGCAGTAAATGCCTGAGTCACGGTTCCATATCGCTAGAGAGGTATTGTACGGAGCAGAGGAAGATGAAGAATGATATACAGTAACAAAAGAGAAGCAATGACCCAGGAAAAGAGGTGCTTTTCACTCCGTGACCCCTCAGTCTGTCCCTTACAGTGGAAAGAAAGAGTGAACGGACAGTACCGGGGGTTGTGGTTTGTGGGTGGCAATGAAGGAGGAAAAACTCCCAGAGGGAAGGGGGAGAGGAGCATTGGAAAGACTTTAGCTGAAAAGAACAGGCAGACTTCAGATAAAAGATGCCCCTGTACCCTCAGTCTTTATAAGTAGAGCTGCTGGAATTGCACTGGGGGCAGGGAGGGGAGACCCTATTTGTCTGCTTCTCTTTTTGCACATTGGAACCATGAACAACAACATGAATAACATGTTACTTGTTTAGAGGTCTTTTCGGGCAAAACTCATTGTGACTGGGTACAAAGGGCCACACAGTTGCTTTGCTGCAATGTTTTGATTTAAGCCACACAGGGGGCTGCTCCTGGTTTGTTCCAGGCATGCAAGTGAAAGGTGTGCTGCCTGGTATTTGTGTGCTGCCTGGTATTTGTGTGTTGTGCAGCAGATGGTAACTGGGATGCAGGAATGTGACCTATTTGTTCCCCTCTCTCAGTGGCCAATAAAGATTTCTTAGCTTTCCCTTGATAAAACCCCTAACAAAGAGGCTTATGTGACAGGTGTTGGGGATGCAGCCTTGCCTTTCGCTCCGACAAACGGCCTCTCTGATCTTACCATGTCCAGGCTAATCTTCTGTTAAAAAGAGAATTTGGAGAAGGGTCTCACACATTCAAACCCTTTGTCATTATGAGTGGGTGCCAAGGAGTCTTACAATATTTTATTTTAAATCACAGCAAGAAGGCATTAACAGTTAAGCTAAGATGCTACACATGCCACGCCATGTAGCGTGTTCCATCAAAAGCTTATGGTATAGTTCCCAAACTGTGGGACTGGCACCTCTTGGGATGATGGAAGCAGCGGGGTCCAGCTTTTCTAGTTAGGGGAAGAGTTGAGGACAATGGTTATTTGCTCTCCCAGGTATAATGGAAAGTGCAGCTTGAAGGCAAATTAGGGTGAGATATGGGCAGCGTCAGACTGGTAATTGAGCACTAGATTGGCAACTAAGTGGGTAGCAGGAGTGGGTCTGGGTTGCCGGTTTCTGGTGTCCCACTAGCCTAGCCTGACCCAGCATATGGAGCAACTGCATTTTCTGTCCAAGATACTCTTGAAGTCATGACTATGCTGTATGTGATATATAAATGGGTGGTTTTATTTATCTGTATGTGCTCCAATTTTTTTTTTACAATATACTAGTATGCAGGGCTTGACGAGACCGACCGGCGCCCCAAGCAACTGAGCCGGCCGCGACTCCTCACACTCCCGTGTGCGTGCAAACAAAGGTGCAAATTTGTGCATTTTGCAGGACTGGTTCAGCCGGACTAGGGGTAGGCAGCAGGGAAAGTATGTGCCTGGTGCCCCCCAAAGCTTTGGGCCCTAGATACCTGCCTCTTCTGCCTACCGCTAGTTCCGACCATGCTGGTTATGGGACCTGCTCAATACATGGGGTTTCAGGACAAGGGATCTTTCCGTAATTTGGATTTTAGCTGGGATTAATTATATTTTAGCTGGGATCAAGCACAAGGTACTGTTTTATTATTACAGAGAAAAATAAAATTATATTTACAGAAATTGTTCAGTATAAAAATAAAAACTGAAATGTTTTCAATATAGTTAGTTAGCCAAAAATGTAATGTATAAAGGCTGGAGTGACTGGATGTCTAATATAACAGAACACTACTTCCTGCTTTTGCAGCTCTTTTGGTTTTCATTGATTGGTTACCAGGCAGTAACCAATCAGAGACTTGAGGGGGGGCCACATGGGTCATATCTAGGGGTGCACCGAATCCAGGATTCAGTTCGGGATTCGGCCAGGATTTGGCCTTTTTCAGCACGATTCGGATTCGGCCGAATCCTTCTGCCCGGCCGAACCGAATCCGAATCCTAATGTGCATATGCAAATTATTGGCGGGAGGGAAATCGCATGACTTTTTGTCAGAAAACAAGGAAATTAAAAATGTTTTCCCCTTCCCACCCCTAATTTGCATATGCAAACTAGGGTTCGGATTCGGTTCGGTATTCGGCCGAATCTTTCACGAAGGAATTGGGGGTTCGGCCGAATCCAAAATAGTTTATTCGGTGCATCCCTAGTCATATCTGTTGGTTTTGAATCTGAGCTGAATGCTGAGGATCAATTACAAACTCATTTAACAGATATGTCCCATGTGGCTCCCCTTATGGTCACTGTAACTCAGAGTAATAGACCTGAAAAGCAGGAAGTTGGATTCTAGCTATTATGTTAGACATCCAGTCACTCCAGCCTTTATACATTACATTTTTGCCTAACTAACTATATTAGAAACATTTTTCAATTTTGCACAGCTTATCTATTTACCCAGTTTTTATTTATACACGGAACTGTTCCTTTAACATTTTAATTATTTGATTAAAATTGAGTCTATGGGAGAAGGCCGTCCTATAATTCTTAACTTTCTGGATAATGGATTTCCGGATAACAGATCCCATACCTGTAGTAAAAGTAAAATTGGGGAATCAAATTCAATAAATAAAACAACTCATCTGAACATTAATATGATTCAGGTATTCAAATGTTGCCCTAAATCCACTAAACTGTGGTTAAACAAAATAATTGTCCAAGGACTGACTTGAGAACCCCTACAGTGACACTCATCTCCTATTTCTTAAGCATCAAAGCAGTAATATGTACAGCTGCAATACAAGCTGACAAGGAACCCGTCAAAGTAGGAATTGCCTATTTATAAAGCTTCGGAACTTTCCAAAGAAGTCAAAGGGATCGTGGAATACAGGATGTAGTCATGGAAACTTTGCCAAAGTAGTAAAACATTAACATTGTGCCATTCACTGAGAAAGGAAATAGCGATTCTTATATTATTATTAGTACTAGTAGGATTTGTGTTATTATCATACAATGGGAGCTAATAAGTAAGATGTGCTATAAAGTATTAAAGATTCTGCAAGAGGAGTTTACAGCACCTTCATACATACTGGGGAGCATAGGATAAAAGAAGAACAATAAATTATTATAATAGGTAGGGGATCCTTTATCTGGAAACCCATTACCCAGAAAGCTCCGAATGATGGAAAGGCTTCATTTATAGACTTCATTTTATTGAAATAATCCATATTTTACAAAAATGTAATAATAAAACAGTAGCTTGTACTTGATCCCAACTAAGATATAATTAATCCTTGTTGGAAGCAAAACCAGCGTATTTGGGTTTATTTGGGGCAGAGACACGCTGCGATTCGGGGAGATTAGTCGCCCAGCGACAAATCTTCTATTCGGGGCGACTAATCTCCCCAAACTGCCTCCCCTGCCTTCCCGGTGGCTAAATGAAAATCCCCGGCGGGATGGCACTCGGAAAGCTTCGTTTTCCAAAGTCGCCTCACTATTATTATTATTGTTGTTAATCTAGTTAAGTCTGCTTTGTGCAGGGGACAGGCCCCACTCCCGTCTCATTGTGATTGGTTGTTGGCAAGCAGCCCCTGGTTTATTTGACAATTTGGCTCCCACGGCCATGTCCAGCAAAACAGAGTAAGCTGCAATCCTGTGTCATCCACTGTCAGTGTTGTTGACCTTTGGATTCATTAACAGATGGTGCCACTTGTGTATGTTTTTGCACTGATAATGCCACACTTAGGGTAAGTCCACACAGGGCGTTTTAGGGAGATTTGGTTGCCTGGCGTCTAATCGCCTCGTTTTTGCGGCGAGCAATCTCCCCAAATGCCTTCCCTGTTCCTGCGCCGGCTAAAATGAAAAAAAAAAACGCCAGCGCTAATCACACGCAGCGTTTTGTTTTCTGAAGTCGCCCGAAGTCGAGGAAACTTCGGGCGACTTCGGAAAAAGAATCGCCGTGTGTGATTAGCGCCGGCGTTTTTTCATTTTAGCCGGCGCATATTCAGGGAAGGCGTTTTGGGGAGATTGAAATCTCCCCAAAACGCCCTGTGTGGCCTGACCCTTAAACAGTAAATAAGGTCCTGCCTATTGTTTTCAGCCAGAAACACAAATGTAATTCTTAATGGCAGTAGGGATCATTTTATTACAGCTCCACTAGTGAGGGAGTACTAAGGTGTGCAAAAGTGTATGTGCCCGATACATATAGGGTTGCCACCTTTTCTGGAAAGAAAATACCGGCCTTCCTATATATTTATCTTTTTTCCCTATTAAAGGGGTTGTTCACCTTCCAAAACACTTTTTCAATTGAGTTTATTTCAGATTGTTCGCCAGAAATAAAGACTTTTTTCCAATTGTTTTCTATTTTTTTACCATTTTTCCAAAATCTAAGTTTAAAGTTGAAGGTTCCTGTCTCTGGTGTTTGAGTCTGGCAGCTCAGTAATTCAGGTGCAGATTCTGAACTGTTACAATTTTAGCAACATTTAGTTGATCCATTTCTCAGCAGTATCTCTGGAATATTAGCAACTATTGTATCACTTCTAACAGCTGCCTGTAATGAAACTCAGGGATTCTGCTCAGCAGGGACAGAGATAAGAAATGTATAAACAAAATTTATCAATTTAGAGCGGTTTAGAGGGTCGGCGACCCCCTTCCCCAAGCTAGTTTTGAAAGTTGAAAAATAAGACTTACATTTCAATATTACAAAATGGTCACACATAAAAAATAGAAAGTAATTGAAAAAAGTCTTTATTTCTGGTGAACAATCTGAAACCAAATGAACTGAAAAAAGTGTTGGAAGGTGAGCAATATTCAACCAGCTAGGCCAGTAAAATAGTGGGCAAGTGGCAACCCCAGGGCTGCCATCAGGGGGGGACAGGGGGGACAAGTGTCCCGGGCCCGGGCATGAAGGGGGGCCCAGCAGTGCTGCAGTTTTGAAAAGAATCGGGCCCCCCTTGCGAGCGCTGAAGCCGTGCATGAACAGCCGAAGGACCCGAAGCCACGAAAACAACCGAACTCCCGAAGTGGTGAAAAGACCCTAAGTCACGAAAAAACCCGAAATTGAAGTCCTGAAGCGGCGAAAAGACCCAAAGTCACAAAAGGAGGCGAAGTTGAAGTGCTGAAGCCACAAGTTCAATTTTACTGAACACCAATGTTTTTTTTTTTTTAATCCCCTGGCCACCAATGTATTATTTTAATATTCTATAGGCCCCTGCCACCAATGTTTTTTTTTAACTTATAAGGGGGCCCTGACCATCAATAGATTTTTATAACTTGTGTGTGGGGTTACTTTTTTAGTGCTAATGTCTGTGTGGTATTTGGGCGGGATGGAGTAGGCGGGATCTGGGGTGGGGCTTGGGCGCTAGTGTGGGCGGGGCCCAGGGGGCCCCGTGATTTCTAATGATGGCCCTGGGCAACCCTATTGTGTAGCGTTAGCGAGTTCAAGGCAGCCCTGCCCTTATGGTTCACTGTGCTCCATAATGTGCATATCTGAATGATGACACCAACCTCTCATGTATATGGAGCTGACCTATGCATGGGAGGGTGATACAGTTTTGGAGCTCAAGGACCTGTGGTGCAAAGAAAACATGGTGGATGGCACCTATTTTCTGCCCTTTGCACCCTGCCCTGCACCTAATAAATTACCCCTGTGTATCTTGAATGAATCAGTGTGAATGGAGCCTTGCAGTACAAAATAATAGGGCCATGGGGGCAGCGTGGCGGTTGTGCAGGAGAGATTTCACATAATATATATATATATATATATATATATATACAGTATATAACCAGATTCAGTGAGAGAATGTTGCACTAAATCATCACTGGGGTGAGATAGTGTTTTACATGGAAGCTGTTAATAATTAATGAACATTTTTGTCATACAGCTCCCATTATGACATAAAGAGGACGTTATTAAACTATCAGAGTACACTATAGGACCCTCATTAATATGACATTGTGTATCACGTACAAACACACAACCGGTTCAGTTCTCACATTTGTGCAAGCGGATCACAATAAAACTATAATGCACCGAGAGTTCCATGCATTCCCTTCAGTCTCCATTCTGGGTGCCCCATGTCTCATATCCTTGGGAGTGTATATATATGTGTGTGGGGAGAGTGACAATAGTTTCTTTTGTTCTTTCAGATGGCTCTGTTCCAAGAGGCAGAGAATAACCCCTGTCCAAGTCTGGGGACAGAGCTGCCCATTGTCACCCTGGGCATGTGACTTTGAACTGCCCTCCCCCACTAGCCTCTTGTCTGAAGGGGAGGTCAAACAACTCTGATAGTGATCAGCACCGTGCCCATATACAGCACTGGGAAACTTATATCCTGCTTGGTGTCAATAACGATAGCCGGACATGCGGCAGCATTGCTAGGATACATACTTTGATCTCCAGACCGACTTATAACATAACAGAAATAATTGCTAAATACTGAAATTGACCAGCTGCACAAAGTAAACTGTATTGGTATTTAGAAAATAGAGCTGGAACCTGTGCATCTCAGCTGTTGCCAAGCTCCTCTCATCCCTTATAGCAGAGTTCTCTTTAGGGGTGGGGAGTAGCGGAGGCTGCCCTCGGTCACAATCTTCATAAGGTCAGAGGGAACTTTGCACCGAGTGCAAAGATTTTGGCAGCACGATGCAACCTAGGACACAGTACTTTCGCCAAACTCCAGCTGTGCTGGAGTTAGGGTTGCCACTTGGCCGGTATTTTACCGGCCTGGCCAGTAAAAATGATGGTTGATCCCAATGTTATTAAAAGGGAAAAAAGATAAATATATAGGAAGGCCGGTATTTTTTTTCAGAAAAGGTGGCAACCCTAGCTGGAGTCTCTTATTAGTTTGGCTTTTTCAACATTTTGAGACACCCTTATGATTTTCAGGTAACTGGAGCGAGGCAAAGATATTAACCAGATCACTAGGCTCCACCTGGATTTATATATATATGTCACAATTTTCCATGTGCTGCCCGCCATTTTGGAGTGTTTGGGCAAGGGTGCAGGATTTCTCAGTAAAGCTACAGCTTTCTTTCCCATTATTCCCACCCATACCCCTGTCTTATGATATCATCCAATGTTGCTAACAATTTCTCGTCTTTCAGGCTTACAACGTGGGCAGGTATGGGATCTCTCCAGAATTATGTCATAGAGAATGCCACCCTGAGAACGCAAATTTGAAAAATATTATTAGTAGTTATTAAAACAATTTATTATATTATTAGAGAACAAACATTTATGTCAAAATGTAGCCATGCAAACTGATATGCCCAGATTAAATGATGCAGATCCCATCATTTTGGCCCCAAGCAAATGATTAGATGACACAGGAGGCTTGTGCAGACCCATGAGGAGTAGTGGACAGCACCCATGGATGTATTCAATCCTCACCCAAGGGGATTTGTCAGCCAAGCTGGGCCAGTATTTGTAGACTTGATCAAGAGTTGGCAGCCAATGTCAACCACGTATGGTTACTGGGAGGTTTCAGCACTGATAGGAGAAAAGCAAGCCTACTGAGTAACCATCATGGCTATCCATATGATGGGTGAGAAAATACAGGGAGAAATATAACTGACTACTTGCTAGTGTTACAAAGTATAAACATTAGTACAGACTGCCTTTATACGATGCATCTATTATGCTAGAACTCATTAGCCAAGTAGTAATTCTAGCCAGGCATGTGATTCTCGGACTGGGTTGTGTTTGCATTCCTTTAATTTCCTTTAGTCTGAAGTTGTAAACCCAGCAGTAAGAAAGAAATGTCTGTTTACCTGGGTGGATTTCTTGGGGATATCAGTTTCCTTGCATCTCTAGTGGAAGAAAGATTTTATCAGGAAACGTCCCCTCTCTGAGTGTAGCGTTCTCAGTTCATTCTGGAATTCATGTAAGATCATTTGTAGAACTTTCTTGCTGCAAAAACTCTGAGGCTAAAACAGTAATAAAACAGTAATCTTGTTCCTTTTCCTTTTGCATGTAAGTTCATGTAAGAAAAGAAGCTCAGTCCCCTGTCCTCTGAAATTTAGGAGACATTTTAAGGGCACGTAAAGGCAAAAAAACAAAAACCCATTTTCACTTTCTTTAATGAAAAAGAAACCTATCTCCAATATACTTTAATAAAAAAAATGTGTACCGTTTTTATAAGAAACCTGACTGTATGCAGTGAAATTCTCCCTTCATTTACTGCTGTGGATAGGAATTGTCAGACGGTCCCTTACTGCTGAGCAGGGAAACAATCATACTTATGTACAGCAGGGGGAGCCCCCGCCTTACTTCCCAGCCATGCAGAACTCAAGCAGCTTTGTTTGTGACGTTCCCTAAGCAGCCCAGACCACACTGAGCATGTGCACAGTCTTAGTCTTGCAAAGATGTTTAACAAAGTTACAAGATGGTGACCCCCTGTAGCCAACTTTGAAAGCATAAATTATTTGTTTGATTAGGCTTGTGGTGCAGTAAGTTCATGTTTATATTTAGTATACAAAATACAGCATTTCTAGCCTTATTCTACTTTAGACTTTACATGTCCTGCCTGAGATGCGCTACTCCTTAATCTCTCTCCCACCCGATCATTAGGGTTGCCACCTTTTCTGGAAAAAAATACTGGCCTTCCTATATATTTATCTTTTCTCCCTATTAATAACATTGGGATCAGCCATAATTTTTACTGGCCAGGCCAGTAAAACACGGGCCAGGTGGCAACCCGATAACAGATAAACAGGTATGTGTTGAGGGGGCCTAGGGGGGGTTGTGGGCCCCTGATGTGAAAGACCGTGTGGGCCTGGATACCCCCATTCCGACATTGAGAACATATAAGGGCTATTTACTATTGCAGTTATGCTAAAATGGAACCAAATGTTGTCCTAAAGCAGAGTGTTGGACTGGGACAACAGGGGCCCACCCAAAAACCTTAGACCAGGGGCCCACTATAAAACCTTAGACCAGGGGCTCACTCTCAGTACTACTATTCTTCATCTCCGAATCAACCTCTATTCTCCTAGTTTATTTTCTTTACATACTATAATCTATCATTCCATCTATTTAGCCTCTTTGTTCCCATATAATAGGGAATGGACTTGAAATAGGCCAAAAGTTTAGCAACATGAGGGCCCACTGACACCTTGGCCCACCGGGAGTTTGCCTGGTATCCCGGTGGGCCAGTCCGACACTGCTACAGCGGCCATATCGAGTGTATCTGATTGTTTGGCCCAAGTGCAAGGGCCAAGGACTTTTTCACTTGATGGGATTTTTAAACCTGATTTTTGGCCACATATCAGTTGGGGAAGCCCCTTGGAGGGCCCTATACATGAGTCAATCATTTGTTAACACTGTCTGCTGGTAACTTTTATTGGCCCATGTATGGCCACCTTTACTGATGCCATTCATATTTGTGTCCAAACACAATTCTTGCACTTTTGTACAGTTGCCTCTTCTGCTGAATTGTGTGCTAATATACCTGTGTGCAAATGCAAGTGCAACACTGGGGAATCCTGGAGTTAATGTCACCCTGAACATGACGGACACATCTCCAGGTTCCCAGACACAGCACACACACAACTTACAATTTACATCTGATTTGAGACAACACTCACGTGCACTTGCATCCCCTTTGACCATTGGGTGCAATTGTATGGGCACAATTCCCTGCTTGGTTGCGATTACACTGGAATTAAGTGGAAAACACTGATTTATAAGAAAAAACACAGCAATTTGTATCTGAAATTACACTCCTATGAGGCCATAAATGACCCTTTATGTACATACTTTCTCTGAGCAATGTCACAAAACATTCAGTATTGTATCATGTTATTAGAACAAGAAGTTCATATTGTCTGCTCCAATATTATCTAATCCATTTAACAAGAAACATTATTTTTTCATTGCTTAATAACATTTGGATGTCTCCTTCCGTATGGAAATTCTCTGCAACAGATTCTCACATCTGTGTAACTGGTGCATTTGCCAATGGGCAAGTTTACATGTAAGTGTTATTGCTTAATCTCTGCATTATCTGAATGATTGTTGTCACTTTGGAAACTGTAGGAATGTGCTTTAATTGTAGAGGAATCTGTGACCTGGTTTGGTTCAAGTAACCTGAAAGAGGTGTTGTCTCTAAGTGGCTTTGTGATGGCATTGTGTTTGCTCACAGAAGTTTCCCTTTACTTTTTGTCTTGGATTTTTTTATTGTTGTAGAAAGGAAGATCGTAAGTCACTGTCTGAATACTTTGGTTTCCTCTGTTAAGGGCTAATCATCTGAATTTAATTGTTCTCATTGTGTATATAATACAAGGCTTTGAGTGTTCCCGGTGAAACTGAGAATCAACCAATGCAATGTGAAGCTCAGCAAAATATTGTATCAAAAT
Source organism: Xenopus laevis (assembly GCF_017654675.1). Taxonomy (NCBI): domain Eukaryota; kingdom Metazoa; phylum Chordata; class Amphibia; order Anura; family Pipidae; genus Xenopus; species Xenopus laevis. The sequence goes on along the minus strand of NC_054378.1, from coordinate 105,870,511 downwards.
TATGTTTAGCAAAATGAAGTTTAGCAATTAGTTTTCAGCAGTCTGGTTGCTAGGGTCCAAATTACCCTAGCAACCATGCACTGATTTGATTAAGAGACTGGAATATGAATAGAGGAGGGTCTGAATAGAAAGATGAGTCATACAAGGTAGCAATAACAAAATTATTGTAGCCTTACAGAACATTTGTTTTTAGATGGGGTCAGTGACCCCCATTTGAAAGCTGGAAAGCTGAAAGAGTGACATGAAAAAGGCAAATAATTAAAAAACTATAAAAAATAAATAAGGCAGATTATAATCAGCCATTCTATAACATATTTAAAGTTAACTTAAAGGTGAACCACCCCTTTAATATGTAACTGCAAACCAATATTCGACTAAGAGAACTCAACCCACACCACATATGTGTATGACATGGTCAAAAAGGGAAGCATAAAGGCCTAATTATAGTCACTAAATAGTATGTAATCATTATCAACAGCAAAGCAGTAATCAGTTCTGCTTCTTGTCTGAGCTGGGATACAGTGGCATATTCTAGTGCAGAGCACCCCCTGCTGGTCTTGATAGAAAAATACAATTATGTCACAGAAACATTGATTTAAGGAACACTAATCTGTTGGAAAAAATTGAATTTGGACGCCAATGACAACTTTTTCACGGCAAATCCGCAAATTTGCCAGCGCCGAAATTTGATGCGAATTCGTGCCTGGCAAAAAAATTCGCCAATCACTAATTATCACTAGTCTATCTGTAGTGCAGTTATGGGACCTGTTTTTCAGAATGCTTGGGACCTGGGTTTTTCCGGATAATGAAATCATGTTAAAATTAAATAAACCCAATAGGCTGGTTTGCTTTCAATAATGATTAATTATATATATATATATATATATATATATATATATATATATATATATATATATATATATATATATTACCCAGGTACAGGGGACCAATTCAGTTGAGGGCAGTGGGGGTGATATGGAAGAACAGGTGTAAACATTTAAAAATCTTTAGGAAAGGGGCAGAGGGTGCTGCCCTCTCTTAAAAATAATCTTTCTGACGGGAGTATCTAAACCCCATTTACCAATCAGCATGTTACATTTAGGCTAAGGAAATACTTAGGGGTTATTTATCAAAATCCGAATTTTTAAGATTTTTTAAAATATAAATGTCCAACCAAATTAGAATACACGATTTGAATTTTTTTATTATAAAAAAAAAACAAAACACGATTTAATCGGATTGGGGAAAAACTCGATAACATTGAGTAAAAACCCGAATCGTATGATCTTTTTCAGAGCTTTTTCCCATTTTTGGGCTAATTCCAGTGCAGACCACAGAAAATTCCAAATAGTTACATAGTTAAATTGGGTTGAAAAAAGGCAAAGTCCATCCAAGTTCAACCCCTCCAAATGAAAACCCAGCATCCATACACACACCCTCCCTACTTTTACATAAATTCTATATACCCATACCTATACTAACTATAGATCTTAGTATCACAATAGCCTTTGATATTATGTCTGTCCAAAAAATCATCCAAGCCATTCTTAAAGGCATTAACTGAATCAGCATCACAACATCACCCGGCAGTGCATTCCACAACCTCACTGTCCTGACTGTGAAGAACCACCTACGTTGCTTCAAATGAAAGTTCTTTTCTTCTAGTCTAAAGGGTAAAAAGGTTCCCTGCTATTTGTCTATAATGTCCTCTAATGTACTTGTAAAGTGTAATCATGTCCCCTCACAAGCGCCTTTTTTCCAGAGAAAACAACCCCAACCTTGACAGTCTACCCTCATAATTTACAGTAAGTCTTCCATCCCTCTAACCAGTTTAGTTGCACTTAGTCTCTGCACTCTCTCCAGCTCATTTATATCCCTCTTAGGGACTGAAGTCCAAAACTGAACTGCATACTCCAGATGAGGCCTTACCAGGGACCTATAAAGAGGCATAATTATGTTTTCATCCCTTGAGTTAATGTCCTTTTTTATGCAAGACAGAACTTTATTTGCTTTAGTAGCCACAGAATAACACTGCCCAGAATTAGACAACGTGTTATCTACAAAGACACCTAGATCCTTCTCATTTAAGGAAACTCCCAACACACTGACTGCCATTTAGTGTATAAATTGCATTTATATTATTTTTGCATAGGGACCTCTCCCATTGACTTATACACAACCTTGGCAGGTCTGAGATGCCGGATTTAGGATTCTGACTTTTTGCTGCCTCAGGGTATAATAAATCTCGAAAAAAAGTTTTCCCACTAAAAATTAGGATTTTATATTAAAAAAAACCTTGAATTTTTTGAGTTTTTAGCATTTGGACTAAATAAATAACCCCCTTATTTAGCATTTGGACTAAATAAATAACGCCCTTAGCATTAACACATTGTCCATCTTTAGACAATGAATAATCTGAGAATATTTGCAATTCTGTTTGTTTGTGCTATTTTTCAGTTCACATTTTTGTTCTGCCTCTCAATTGCACGCTGGACATGGTGCCCACTGGTAGAGACCATTGCTGGTCAGCGCACCCTTATCTGCCTCTCAGCATTACAGTATTAGTGTTAGTAAAGGAATGGGGTAGTATGGTGTAAGACAACTTGCAGTAACTATTTTTTCTTATTAGATAGATAGATAGATATACACATAATTTCTCACGGCCCATCAGCAGTCGCAATTATATCACATATCTTGGAAACCAGTACAAAGTTACACAACTTGCACAGCTGGTAGAATTGTGTAACATAATTCCTTCCCTATTTCACAAACGCCACTGGTTCCCAAGTGTACTAAACTTGTGCTGTTCTGTTCCCATACACTGCTGGTGGCAGCCCATTAATGTGTGCACTTCTGGTGTTAATCCTGCCATAATCCCACAGTCCGGGAGTTATTTTTGTGTATTTGGAGAGGCTCATTGAAGTCATTTTCGAGACAGATTCATACTACCATCATACTACCCCGGGGTCAGTTCCACAAACAATAGCCCGGAACATACTGCAGGATAATCGCAGTGGCAATTTAATGTACAATGAAAACTCCATTTTATATACCCTGATTTTAAGTTTTCCCATATTTTACATAGTTTCTTTTATGGTCCCACCAATTTATAATGCATTTCACTAGGTGTTTTTCCTGGAGTTTACATATATATATACATATATATATATATATATATATATATATATACTGTATATCATCCTTGAAAAAGGTCCCAGTGGTAGATACTATGTAATAATAAAAATTACATTTTTTCACTTAAGGGAGTGCTGGTTTGGAAACTATTGGTGTATGCAAAATTACCGTGCACCCCTCTTTTCTATATTGCCTTGGAGTGCGGATACTCATTGGAGAATTATATATATATATATATATATATATATATATATATACACACTCTGTCCTAATGCTAAAATGCTAACCAGAGGCATACTTTACACTTCATACAGTATTGCACCAATCACTCTGGTGCTTATGAACTTGAAGAATAAGTTGTTTTACACGTTTCCCAGATTTTACATCATTTTTTCCTGCTCCCCTGAAAAATGTAAAATAAGGGTTCTACTGTGTAATATAACAGAACATAACAAGTGAAATTCAGTGCCAGTTCCTTGTAGAATGTCCCAAGAATGAATGGAAGGAAAAAGGCAGGGCCAGCTTTATGTATAGTAACCCATGGAGACATGGCAGGATAAATACAGTGCCAGGTTCATGGATAATACCTCCATCCTGCTTGTGGCAAAAAATGAATTGGTGGTGGTCTGGGGAGGCTAAAGTTGGCCCATACACGTAGAGATCCGCTCGTTTGGCGACATCGCTCCCCGATACACCCACATTGGGCTGATCCGAGCGTGGGCCCTAGGGCCCAATGACCAGATCATAATGTAGCCAACACGGGCGGTCAGAACGCAGGACCACATCAACGAATCGATGCAGGATTTTTAATCCGACTTTCGGGCAGATATCGATCCGGAAAGCCCGTTGATTCTGGCATATGCAGGACTATATTTAGCTTGGATCGCAAGCTCTGGACCCCCATCCAAAGCCCCCTGAAGCAAAACCCTCTTTAACCCATCATGTTATCCATTCTAGATTAAACTAGCAATGATCTTATGATGTTGATCAACCAGTGGATGTACACTCTCTCCTTAACCGCTCGTCTTAAAAGCAGTCACTCACTCACTGGGGAAAACAATATGGAGATGTCCCATGATGCACAGTGGGCTCACTGCACTTAGAATGGATTCACTGCATTCACAGTATTCTTTCATCAGGACTTTTTTTCCCCTTAAAGTTGTATTGAGCATTGCAGCAGCTTGACAACTTGCTGTCCCAGGCCCGGGCATATGTATTTTTATAACAGTGCACACAGAATTTATGCCAAGAGGGGAAGCTTGGTAGCTGCAGCTTTATATACAGATATTTAATTCCGCACATTTGTGTAAAATAAATGACAAACTTTTTTATTTATGCCCCAAAGTTCTAGTGCTGAAGTCACTGTGGCTCATTTATAAACACTGGGCAAATTTGCTACTGGGCAATAACCCATGGCAACCAACATGTTTTCAGTATTCAACGTGCAGCTGACTAATAACAGCTAATCACTGATTGGTTGCTATGGGTAACTGCCCAGGTGCACATTTGCCCAGTGTTTATAAATGACCCCCACTGTCATGGATATGGTTTCAGTTCCACGGTTTGAATTCCCTGTACTTCCGGCACCAAATGCACATTGTAGGCAAACAGACCATGAGCCGAGTATAATTTGTAGTGCCACATAAGAACAGAAATGGTGATACAGGTATGGGATCTGTTATCCAGAAAGCTCCGAATTACGGAATGGCTGTCTCCCATAGACTCTATTTTATCTGAATAATCAATCTTTTTTAAAAATGATTTCCTTTTTCTCTGTAATAATAAAAACATTACCTTGTACTTGATCCCAACTAAGATATAATTAATCCTTATTGGAAGCAAAACCAGCCTATTGGGTTTATTTAATATTTACATGATTTTCTAGTAGACTTAAGGTATGAAGATCCAAATTACAGAAAGATCCGGTATTCCGGAAAATCCCCAGGCCCCCGAGCATTCTGGATAACAGGTCCCGTACCTGTGATAAGAAAATAATAATACAGGTACCATTGCAATCCATTTTCCTGCTGAAATGCTGAAGCTGTAGATAAGGAATCCCACTCCAATGTTCTCCAATGTGTAGCCGGAGAGGAGAAGGAACTGACGGACAAGGAAAAACAAACAGACAGAGAACCAGAGGCAATTTCTACATTTTATTATTTAAAATGTGAACAATTTTAGAGAAAAAGACTAGTGAGAAAAGATACAGGCTGTGGTCCTTGCGAGGGAGTTAAAAAGCAGTTTACATCAGGCGCCGCCCATCACCACAGGACGAAGGCTAAGCTTGTTTCCCCAACAAACCTAATCTGGGAATGATTGGCTTAACAAAAGCAAGTCTACCTGCTGTTCCTCTGCCTCGACGGGCGCTGTTCCCATGGATATGTGTCACCTTTGCTCTGTTACATGTTCCCTGGGTGTGTGTTTTATTTCTCAAACTCTATGAACCATCCCCCCCAAAAAATCCGTAGGGTGTCTCGTAAGACAATGCGAGAGTTAAGAGGGACTTTGTGTCTTTGTGGATATAGCTATTTAAAATTCTATTTTTTTTTTTAGGTTTGTGATACACAGACTAATGATAACAGAACAAAGAAGCCATAGCCAGAAGGCAGTCAATGGAGCAAAGATGAGTTAAAGAGATCCGGTCATGATTTTTATGGTGTAGTTTTTATTTCTAAATTACACGTTTACACTGCAAATAATTCACTCTACCGTGTAAAATGTCATTTCTAACCCAATAAGTGTATTTTTTTGTTGTTGTAATATTGGTATGTGGGCAGCCATCTTAGCTAATTTTGCCTGGTCATGTGCTTTCAGAAAGAGCCAGCACTTCAGGATGGAATTGCTTTCAGGCAGACTATTGTTTCTCCTACTCAATGTAACTGATGGCGTCTCAGTGGGACTTGGATTTTTAATATTGACTGCTGTTTTTATATCTACCAGGGAGCCGTTATCTGGTTACCTAACCAATGTCAGGCCCGGATTCCAGTCTTTGCCGCCCCAAGGCCAATTCGCACCGCAGGGGCTTAGTGCCCTGGCAATGGCGTGCCACGGACTCTTAACCCCCGTTAACATCGCACACAACCCCATGCAGATTAACGCCTTTTAGAATGCAGCTGGATGGCATGCCGCCCCTATCGTCTTGCCACCCTAGGCCTGGGCCTGCCAATTGTTCTGCTGATAGGCTGCTGGGGGGGGGGGAGATCACTCCAACTTGCAGTGCAGCAGTAAAGAGTGACTGAAGTTTATCAGAGCACAAGTCACATGACTGGGGGCACCTGGGAAACTGACAATATATCTAGCCCCAGTGGCATAACTACCGTTAGTGCAACTAGGGCCAGCGCCCGCACCCCCGCATGGCCCCCCCAGCAGATCGTGCGCGCTGCAGCTGGCCGGAGTCGGCTGCAGCCGCAAAGAAAATGCCCACGACGAGGGTGGGTGGGGACGTTTGCCCGGCTGCACGGCACGACCCACCTAGTGTTCTGTTACTGTCTAGCCCCATATCAAATTTCAAAATTAAATATAAAAGAATCAGTTTTCCCATGACAATATCCCTTTAAATCTCCTTACTGCATTTTATTGTTATGGTGATGGAAGGACAAGCGAGTTCTACTCTGTCTGCCGATGGCTTTTTCGCATGGACGAGATAATTAGACTAATTATACAATAAATACAATTCAATGTGCCACTCGAACTGCCTGAAATTTGCTGCTGTGCTTATTAGGTGTGTGAGTGCCATGGAGGTCTATGTTATTTGGTCTTTGAGTAGCGCTGGCAATTGTTACTGTATATGCCCTTTATCTTTATAGAGGACACAGTCCATGTATTAATCTGGCATAGGGAATGACAATAGGAACAGTATAGGCCAGAATAATCACAGCTAAATCAGGCAGAGTCACTGAATACATGTGTTTTATAGAGATCAATACACATCAATATATATAAGAATTTGTTGCAGGGAGCTACAGCTTTAAGAAATTATAAATCACATCAATTGTGTCTGTGTTGTTGCCATGACAGAGAGGCTCAGGATTATGTGGCCTCTCTCTTTTGCAGGACAAACTATATCCAATGATGGGAAAGGTAAGGGCCTGTGGGCTATTTTCGATGGGTTAGGACCACGGACCTGCCATTGCCCCCTCGCCACTATCTTTCTTTTGGGACCTAACAAATCAAATGGGTTTTCTCACTCTGAAGGAAGGAAGGGGGACAGTAAGCGGAACTCAGCATTACATTTTCATTGTTACAAAAATAATTTAAACCAATAAAAATAAAGTTTCCCACATCTTTAGAAACAGTGCGGTCCACGATAATGAGAGGACGGGACAATTTTAACTCCTTTGCTGCCACAAAATCACAGCAGTTTATGTTGGCGGGCGGAAGTGCTTATGGGAGAGAAAAGAAGGAGAGAGTGGAGCCGTAGCGTATTTAGAAGAACAGAGAAAGGAGAATAAGTAGGAAATATAGAAGTAGGAGAAGAAAAAAGCATTAATAAAGAGCTTAATATTAATGAGTTTTTGTACTGAGCTAAAGTTACAATAATTAATAAAACAAAAATAAAATATAATAACACACAGATCAGCCAAAGGCACAAAAAGCTACTGGTGGAAACCTTCTGGGACGGGACCCTCCGTATATCCCCCCACTTTACCAGGTAGAAGGTTCCACCCTCAGCTAATTACTCTACTTATCATTTGCATTTCATGGTTTCCTTATTTATATTTCTCTCTCTCTGAAAAGGAATGTAAATCAGCAGAGAAGAGTTAACCCTTCATACTGTGCCTTCTCCTGCTCTCTCGTGTAGCATTTGGGCAAAAACAAGAATGGAAGGAGTCCTCTGCTGCAGACAATTGACGCTGAGCTGGAGTCTACTCTGGCGGCCAGTAATCAAGTAGAATGTTATGAAGGTAGGAACGCTGGTGGCCAAAGGCTTTTATTGTACTGGATTACTGAAGGCCCAACGAGCAGGGAAAGCCTGAAGTATAGAATCAGATGGGGGGGGGGATCCTTTGCCACTGGTTGGGCCTGCAGATGTGAAGTCTTTGTGACCAAGGAGCTAACAATCACCATTAACCAACTGCATGCACATGCACAAAGAGGCATCAAAAATCAAAGGCTGGTGCTTTTATATAAGCAACATGAACGTGTCCAAAACAGCCCCTGGTTTAAAGGATGTAGGGGTATCCAGAAGTGATATGAATTGCCCACCAGAGAAATAGCATTGGCTGCTGGGATTCAGGAATGATTCAGGATGGCCTTGGACTTCTTTAAAAGACACTGGAAGTTTCCAAAATGCTCCCCCCCCCCCCGGCAGCACAGGCAACATTCCAGGTTTATAAAAAGTGAAAATCGGTAAGAACTGTACACTGTCCAGCACAGGGCCTGAGAAGAACAGCTTTTGAAAAAGTATTGCTCCATTCAGCACACTTTGCTCCAGCAGGAGAAAGGTTAAATTACCAAATGCAACAAACTTGGAATAAAAACTATAAAATCCACAGACGCCTGGAAGGTGCTTCCCTCCCCAATATGCACACATCAATGGCTCAACCCTGCGGAGGCAAAAAAACAGAGATAATAAGCATAACCGGTTAGAATCCCATACCTTGAGGGTTAATCGTAACAGTACAACTGGATCATGCTCAGCAAACAGAGGCATTTCAAAGGGCAAGCATTTGCAGTTTTCTACATGGAGTGTGTATTAACCCTTTCTTAGGGGGTATTTCAAAAACAAAAGAGCAATTTGAATTGTCTGAGTGCTATTTAAAGGGATACTGTCATAGGAAAACATGTTTTTCCCCCGAAATGCATCAGTTAATAGTGCTGCTCCAGCAGAATTCTGCACTGAAATCCATTTTTCAAAAGAGCAAACAGATTTTTTTATATTCAATTTTGAAATCTGACATGGGGCACATTGTCAGTTTCCCAGCTGCCCCCAGTCATGTGACTTGTGCTCTGATAAACTTCAGTCACTCTTTGCTGTACTGCAAGTTTGAGTGATATCTCCCCCCCCCCAGCCTAACAAAAGGACAATGGAAAGATAACCAAATAGGAGTTCTCTAAAGCTGGCCACAGATGCAAAGATTCCGATCAAATAAAGTACAAAAGAACAGATCAGCCAATGTTCTGCCCCTGACAGCAATCATATGAAAGTTATGTCCAACCAGTCTCTCGCTGAAAATCGTACGATCGGCAATACATGCAGAGATATTACTCGACCAAACGACTGATCTCCGCCAGACGAAAAATGACGGTCCGAAAATCAGACGAATCCTCGATTCGTACGATCAGATCTTTGCATCCATGGCCAGCTTAACACAAGATAACAGCTCCCTGGTAGATCTAAGAACAGCACTCAATAGTAAAAGCCATGTCTCACTGAGACTGAATCAGTTACATTAAGTAGGAAAGATAACAGCCTGCCAGAAAGTAGTTCCATCCTAAAGTGCCGGCACAAGTCACGACTGGGGGCAGCTGGGAAACTGACAATATGTCTAGCCCCAGGTCAGATTTCAAAATTGAATATAAAAAAATCTGTTTGCTCTTTTGAGAAATGGATTTCAGTGCAGAATTCTGCTGGAGCAGCACTATTAACTGATGCGTTTTGAAAAAAAACAAAACATGTTTTCCCATGACAGTATTCCTTTAAATTCATTTTATGAAGTTTTAAGTTTACATTTAAAGGAGGTAGCTCACCCCTTTAATTATTGTAGACATACATGTGCCAAGACCATCTGCAATTGGCTTTCATTTAAATTCCAAACCTGATAACTGCAAAAAAAAAAAGAAAAAAAAAAGTAAACTGGTTACTAGGACATAATTACCCCATCAACTACGCAACAGCTTGGTGATGAATAGAAGCAGGTCCAAAAAGCAATAAAAAGTAAGATTAACAATGAAGTTAAGCTTCACAGTCAATCTGTTTTTGTTGCCAAGGTCGGTATGTCAATCCATCAAATATTAAAAGTTCACTTTTAAGTTATGGATTAGGGATGAAATCCTAGCAACTTTTCAATTGGTTTTAATTTCTTTGTATAGATTGTAAATGATTTGCATTCCTCTTATGCTAGCAATTAGTTGTTTTTTTTTGCAGGGGGGGGGTCACAAACCCTGGAAGTCAGAACACAATTTCTCTGTGAGGCTACAATTGTATTGTTGCTATATTAACTAATTTATTTTGAAGATTTAGCTTTCTATTCAGGCCCTTTCCTATTGGTCTTCAAGTCTCTTTCATTTGCTAGGGTAAATTGGACCCTACCAACCAGAATTATAAAAACATGAAAATAAATGACCAATTGCAAATTGCCTGTACACGTGTGCCAAAATCAGTCCTATTGTTATCTGCAGTTGTTTGTTGAATGAGAAATAGGACATTCTATACAGGTATAGGATCTGTTTTCTGAAAACCTGTTATCTAGAATGCTCAGAATCATGGGAAGGCCATCAACCATAAACTTAATTATAATCAAATAATTTAAATTTTAACACCTGGTTTGCTTTTTCTCTGTAATAGTAAACCAGTACCTTGTAGAATGTATCCAAAATGCCAAAAACCCCAGGTCCCAAGCATTCTGGATAACAGGTCATGTATATGCACAGAACATCCATTACCTGTTGGGTTAGAAAAGGCCACAGTCTTTCAGGTTATTCTTGATGATAACGTCCGTCACAGCATCAAACACAAACTGTACGTTTTTCGTGTCGGTGGCACATGTGAAATGTGTATATATCTCCTTTGTGTCACGCCTTTTGTTTAAATCCTCAAATTTAGTCTGGATGTAACTAGCAGCCTCATCGTACTGATTGGCACCTGAAGGGGATACAACAAAAAAAGGAGTGAGGGACATGGCAAAGAATAAAGCAACCAAGGCGAGAGAGGAATTTTACAGCTGTAACAGAGAAAAATGTAATAAAAGAGAGGAAAGGAAATCATATTGTTGAGACCAAACCACAGGCACTTACCAGAGTACTCAGGGAAGCAGATATTCAGAGGGCTGCGGGTGATCTTCTCCTCAAAGAGATCCTTTTTGTTGAGGAAGAGGATGATGGAAGTCTCAGTGAACCATTTGTTGTTACAGATACTGTCAAATAATTTCATGCTCTCGTGCATCCGATTCTGAAAGGGGAAAGTGCATGGGATTAGTAGCAACAAACATGTAATTCTAAGTAATCAATAGTTTTAGAGTTACTTTTAAATGCATTTGTTATGTTTGTTTATCCCTTTCTCAACTCCTGGCTCCGACTTTTCAAACAATTTTCCAAAAGCCAGGTCTCCTCCAGCAAAGACAGGTCTGGTAATCTACTGGCTTGTGCGACATTGTTTTGAAGTCAGAACCAGAAGTGCAGAGAACAGAAAGGGACAGACAAATGATCAGGGGCCCACTCTCAGTACTATTATTCTTCCTCTCCTCACTTAACCTCTATTCTCCTAGTCTCTTTTCTTTACATACTATAATCTATGATTCCATCTATTTAGCCTCTTTGTTCTCAGAAATAGGGAATGACCATGAAATAGGCCAAATGTTAAGCAGCATGAGGGCCCACCGGGAGTTTTCCTGTGGGCAAGTCCAACACTGGTCATCAATGTGTATTGAAAAGCTGCTTAAAACTCTTACTTTCATTATTTCTTTCCTTAGGCATAATTTATTTTTGAGTTAATATCCCCATTGAAAATCAGTGCCAGCAATTTCATATAGCAGGCAGACTCATTAGAAACATATATGTTAGTTGCAGTCAAGCGGGAGAGTTTATAGATCATCTGATTTCTTGCCTGTGATGTCATATTCCAACAGCTCAGCCTTCCAGCCACTGGCCAAGTCTGTTTTAGCTTTGTGTATATACAGCGACTGTCTGTTGGTCTCACTCCTACTTAAAAGTGAATCAGATGCAGGTTCAGTGATGCTTGCTTTAATGGACTTTTACTTGTGTTACAACACCAAAACATTAGAATCACCTACATCATCTTCAATGAACTGGATATCAATTAACATCCCAGTAGAAAAAGCCAATACATTATTTTGGAATTGTTTAAAGACTCTATGGTACCAATTTACAATCTAATATGTGCATGTTCAGGTGTGCCCTATGCCAAGTTAGAAATGTAAATGTTCCAGATGCACCTTGTGAATAATACTTGTAATTGGCATCCACCTACCCACCTATGTGCAAGCCCTTGTATTGAAATGTGTGTGTCTGACAGTGGCAGGTACAAAAGAGCAGGGACCAGGAGCAATGTGGATACAAAACATGGTGCTCTGTACCAGTTCAAATTGGGGAGAAGAATTGGCAAGCACTCCGGACGCCACTCATAGGGTAAAAGACAACTTTATTTCAGCAAATTAAAAACATCTATTGCTGACGCATTTCATATCTCAAGATTAGGGTTGCCGCCTTTTCTGGATAAAAATACCGGCCTTCCTATATATTTATCTTTTTCCCCTATTAATAACATTGGGATCAACCATCATTTTTACTGGCCAAGTGGAAACCCTACTTAAGATACGTAGTCATAGGCATATATGAGTGGTGTCCGGAGTGCTTGTTGATTCTTCTCCACAATTTGCACAGGCACCTTCTGCTACGGGTTCGGGGCGATGCACCCGGGCCACTCGATACGCTGGGTGAGTGCTTTTCCTTTCAATGTCTCAGCTTTTTAAAGATTTGTTTAATACAAAAGTGTCGGACCTGGGGTTTACACACCCAGGTCACAGCAATTACAGGGTGAGCGCTTTTAAGTTTGAGGCTCAATAGCTACAATAAATTGATTGATTAAGTAGCAACCCATTTGAGTAAGGGGTATTTGGCACTGAGCAGCTTTTATTCACAATTTACATTGCTCTGTACCAGTTGTTTACTCTTTGCTCCTTCCCCCACTCCAGTCAATAAGCTACATGCTGTAGTGCAGGGGATCAACCTTTTTAACCGACCCTAACCCAACCCCTGAGAACCTGCACCCAACCCTAACCCTTGGTATGCTCGTAATTATATATCCATGCCCACCCCGCTGTGTCATCACGAAAGGGGGTAGGGCAAGCCAGGGCACAAATATACAAAAGAAGCATGCCCTGCAGAAGTAGGGCACTAGGAGGTTGCAGCTGGGGTGGGTGCAGAGCCTATAACTAAGTATTTGTAACACGAAACAAAAAAATATTTTTCTTTGCTTCAACAACCTGGTGGAAGATTACCTTCATTTGAGTGCCTGCTGTAAAGTATTTTCGATTTATCCGCTCCCTATGCCGAGGGCTCAGGGCGGCACACCTGAGCCTCTTCCCTTAAGTGGCAAGTAACAACTTTAAGATTTGGAGAACACTATTTAAGTTTCACAAAATTTCAGCCCGGCATGCAAACTTTGTACAGCAGTCAACCCAAACCCATCGCTCACAAAAATTTTGTGAGCCATACAAGCATAAAAAAAAGTTCCTGAGGGTGTGATTGACTATTTGGTAGCCCCTATGTGGACTGTCAGCCTACAGGAGGCTTTTTTTGGCAGTACACATGGTTTTTTTGCAACCAAAACTTTAACCAAAACCCGGAATTTAAAAATAAGCACCTGCTTTGAGGCAACTGGGAGGAACATCCAAGAGCTTGGTGAGCAACATGTTGCTTACGAGCAACTGGTTGGAGATCACTGCTATGGAGTATTTGGACACAAGAGGTAAGGTAAATTCTATAATGAAAAGACCACAAAAGTTATTCTTACCATCTCCTCATCCTCTGCCAACACCAGGTCGTAGGCACTGAGTGCCACGCAAAAAATAATTGCAGTCACTCCCTCAAAGCAGTGGATCCATTTCTTTCGCTCAGATCGCTGTCCCCCGACATCAAACATTCTGGAAAGATGAAAGAGAGTCTGCTTCAGTTTCTGCGCAATTATCATTTCCACATAAAGTTTTCTCCTTTACGGCCCGACATAACCATTGACAGTAATATCTAAGTTTATTACTTAGGCAAAGATGGTGCAGCTGTCTTGTCTATAAGACAGGAGAATTGTTTTTTATAAGGAACAAGGATAGATGCTATGAAAGTCCCAAATACCCAGTTAGAGCTTAGAAAGGGATCAGGAGGAGATGGAAAAAGGGAAAACTCAGATTATAAGAAAGGTAAGGTGTTAAATAAATTAATAAATCAATGAATTTGTGTCTGTGCTTAGGCACGGGCCAGATTTTGGTGCTGAAATGCAAAGATTCGTGATGAAATCCGCCATGTGTGCCTGCACCCGGGCTGATGCAATGGTTCTGGTAAAGGCAGGGTAAGGGGCTGATTGCTGTGTAGGAACTGACACTAGGCCTGTGTTTTTCAGCATTTTTCAGCAGGCTGAGTTTCAGCCCCATGTGGCATAAGACTTTAAGTGTTTGTTTACTAATGAAGGACTCACTGGACTAGCATTATGATGTTATTGATGTTGCTTATTTGGAAGTAATTACAGAATGTTATACCCAGTGTAGGTGAAATGTAGTTAACCAAAAAGGAAGGGGAAATTTATGGAGCAGAACACCGTGTGCAGAAAAGGCAGCAATTGGATGATTTTGTTAGACTCTGCACACTGTGTTCTGCCTTTCCTATAATCTGCTGTTCTCTGTGACAGACCTGTAGCCCCTCCCACAAACACAGCACATAGTGCATTAGTGAGAGGCGTGCAAGGTTGGCATCCCACCCCCTACCTGTCCCCTAACTTGCATGTCATTCAGGGGTTGTCTGCACCTTCAGGCCCAGTGCTCATCTCCTTGCACCGGTTTTTCAGTCTGGCGCAAGGAGCAGGGCAGGGCCGGTTCAAGCCGACAGGTGCAAGTAGGCATGCACTATAGTAGAATAGCAGGGAGGGGACAGAGACAAAGGGAAGTGGAGGGACTGACGGAGGTAGAGGGGGGGGTGACGGAGGTGGGGGGGAGTGATGGAGGTAGGGGGAGTGAAGGCGGTAGGGGGGGAGTGAAGGCGGTGGGGGGAGTGACGGATGTAGTGGAAAGGGGGGGAGAGTGACAGAGGTGGGGGGGAATGACAGAGTTAGGGAGGGAGTGACGGAGGTGGGGGGGAGTGACAGAAGCAGGGGGGGAGTGATGGAGGTAAGGGGGTGACGGAGGTAGGGGGAGTGACGGAAGGGAGAGGAGGAGAAAGAAGGGAGGGGAGTAGAAAGAAGGGTGGGAGGAGCAGCTGGGGAGCGAACCACCCGAACTAGGGGTAGGCAGAAGTCCTTTGACCAGGTGCCTGCCCAGTTCCCCCACATCGTTACGCCCTAGGCAGGTGCCTCTTCTGCCTACCCCTAGTTCCGGCCCTGGAGCAGAGTTCAGCTTTACCCAGGGTACACTAAGGGACACCTTTGTGCCCTAAATCTACATACTTGAAGTGCAGGTCTTTGAAGGTGAAGTGGGTCTCCACAATCCCAGTAGTTTTCACACGTGTTCTCAAAACATCTTGCTGAGTGGGAACGTAATCAGACCGAGCAATGCGCTCCAGATCATTGAGATAACTGTGGTGGGAAGAAAATTAAACTAGTTTATACAATCAACAAGTACTAGGAGTAGCCCATAAAAGCATATACAAGTAGAAGTTTATTGGAATGCAGTAGGATCCCAGACTTTTTAGGGCCCTGCATACTATTAAACTAGTTATGCATTTTTTTGTTGTCTTGGCAAGGTCACCAAACAAGCGGATCTTTGCCCAATTTGTCCACCAACATCTGGGTCAAATCAGGCTGATCCATCATTTTAACCCCAGGGGCAATGATTGGATAACAATAGTCGTCTAGGAAGGTCCATCAAGAGAGGACTGCATCAACGCACTGATGTGGTCCTTGTTGGACTTTATTTTTAAAACCAAAATAAAATCTGTCTGGCCAGCTTAAATCTGCCTGTCTAGGGTAAGCTTAAGTTGGCCATACAGATCCTGATAAAGTCGGTATATGTATGGTAGCCCCTGTGATCCATACCAACATCCCTACTATAGCTATAGGTCGGATTGAAGATATCGGACAGTGTATGGTGCTTTGGCAGAAAAAGAAAGTGAACAGGAGTCACAGTACTATTCTGATTGTTCTGGCTGTCCTCCCAAACTAGTGGAAGAATAGAAAAGAAGCCATATTTTGTATGCACCCTCAAAAGGTATCCAACATGGGGATGGGGCCAGCCTGTGTATTGATTCATTGGGGACTTTGGGCAGGACTGCCCATATGAAAGGGTGCATGCAACCAAAGAGACAAAGGGATTGCCAAGGGATTGCTAATTCTTTGCCATTTTGGTTACAAGCAGTGGCAGCTGCAATGGGTTTTGGTAGCTGCACTGGCACTTATTCGGTTGTTTGGTTGTGTGTGTGTATATATATATATATATATATATATATATATATATATATATATACACACACACATACATACATACATACAGTGGTGTGAAAAACTATTTGCCCCCTTCCTGATTTCTTATTCTTTTGCATGTTTGTCACACTTAAATGTTTCTGCTCATCAAAAACCGTTAACTATTAGTCAAAGATAACATAATTGAACACAAAATGTAGTTTTTAAATGAAGGTTTACGTTATTAAGGGAGAAAAAAAAACTCCAAATCTACATGGGCCTGTGTGAAAAAGTGATTGCCCCCCTTGTTAAAAAATAACTTAACTGTGGTTTATCACACCTGAGTTCAATTTCAAAGGTTATAAAGCCATTTCTAAAGCTTTGGGACTCCAGCGAACCACAGTGAGAGCCATTATCCACAAATGGCAAAAACATGGAACAGTGGTGAACCTTCCCAGGAGTGGCCGGCCGACCAAAATTACCCCAAGAGCGCAGAGACAACTCATCCGAGAGGCCACAAAAGACCCCAGGACAACATCTAAAGAACTGCAGGCCTCACTTGCCTCAATTAAGGTCAGTGTTCACGACTCCACCATAAGAAAGAGACTGGGCAAAAACGGCCTGCATGGCAGATTTCCAAGGCGCAAACCACTTTTAGGCTAAGGGCACACTAGGCGATAGCGCCGCGATTTGACTCGCGGCGACTTTTCGCCGCGACTTTTAATCCGCAATCGCTGGGGAAACTTTGGCGCTGGCGTCTATGGGGAATCGCGACAAATCGCCAGCGTAAAAACACACGCGGCGATCTTTTTTCTATTGTCGCTCGAAATCGCCTCGCTAGGCGATTTCGAGCGACAATAGAAAAAAGATCGCCGCGTGTGTTTTTACGCTCGCGATTCCCCATAGACGCCAGCGCAAAAGTTTCCCCAGCGATTGCGGATTAAAAGTCGCGGCGAAAAGTCGCCGCGAGTCAAATCGCTGCGCTATCGCCTAGTGTGGCCTTACCCTTAAGCAAAAAGAACATTAAGGCTCGTCTCAATTTTGCTAAAAAAACATCTCAATGATTGCCAAGACTTTTGGGAAAATACCTTGTGGACCGACGAGACAAAAGTTGAACTTTTTGGAAGGTGCGCGTCCCTTTACATCTGGCGTAAAAGTAACACAGCATTTCAGAAAAAGAACATCATACCAACAGTAAAATATGGTGGTGGTAGTGTGATGGTCTGGGGTTGTTTTGCTGCTTCAGGACCTGGAAGACTTGCTGTGATAGATGGAACCATGAATTCTACTGTCTACCAAAAAATCCTGAAAGAGAATGTCCGGCCATCTGTTCGTCAACTCAAGCTGAAGCGATCTTGGGTGCTGCAGCAGGACAATGACCCAAAACACACCAGCAAATCCACCTCTGAATGGCTGAAGAAAAACAAAATGAAGACTTTGGAGTGGCCTAGTCAAAGTCCTGACCTGAATCCTATTGAGATGTTGTGGCATGACCTTAAAAAGGCGGTTCATGCTAGAAAACCCTCAAATAAAGCTGAATTACAACAATTCTGCAAAGATGAGTGGGCCAAAATTCCTCCAGAGCGCTGTAAAAGACTCGTTGCAAGTTATCGCAAACGCTTGATTGCAGTTATTGCTGCTAAGGGTGGCCCAACCAGTTATTAGGTTCACACAGGTTTGGATTTCTTTTCTCCCTAAATAATAAAAACCCTCATTTAAAAACTGCATTTTGTGTTTACT
Organism: Xenopus laevis; assembly: GCF_017654675.1. Lineage (NCBI taxonomy): Eukaryota > Metazoa > Chordata > Amphibia > Anura > Pipidae > Xenopus > Xenopus laevis. Next base: position 105,852,357 of record NC_054378.1, on the reverse strand, counting down.
TGTGTTATCTTTGACTAATAGTTAAATGTGTTTGATGATCAGAAACATTGTGTGTGTGTGTGTGTGTGTGTGTGTGTGTGTGTGTGTGTAATACACAAGAGCTATTAATATCATGTAAATGATATACTTATAAACAGTGCTTAGAGATGTCATCGGTTGAATTGGAGCTTAGTGATGTCATTTCTGTCACATGACTCACTGAAACTTGTGTAATAATAATAAATAAAGTACCCCTTTTGCAAAATATTAGGATATTAGAAGTCATCTCTGAGTTCCATGGCCTGTATATATGGTCATGGAACTTATAATATCCTTATATGTTACAAGAGGGGGTACTTTATTCAATATATATCTTGTAATCAAATCCTGAACCAAGGGGATGTACCAAATCATTTACATAAATCTGATCCCAAACCATTTGGAAATTTGGTTATTTGGATCCAAACACAAGGGCAGATGTCAGCCAACATTTACCCTTATTTTCCCTCCAGTCAAAGATAAACCCTAACCCACATTTCTAATCCTTGGACATCTCACTAGTTCTAAACAAAGTCAACAAACCCTGTTTGGTTTAAATGAAGGACCTGTGTATGTTTCACTTATGTAGGCAAATGAATTGTGCACATTGGATAGTGTATGCGCTGGTGTGAGAAGCTTCAGCAAATAAAACAATTATACACAAGCGTTAGAATACTGTATGTAAACACTTAAGGAAATAATTAGAGAAATATTCTCTGGAGCCGTCACTGCCTAACAAGGTTCTGACTGTACAGTCCCTAAGCAGGTGAGAAAAATCTGCAGGTACCAGTCCAGGCCCCAACTTGTTTGGTATTCAACTGGGAAAACTATTTGCATCAGAGCATCATATCCCCGATGAGCCAATCACTTACTACTGTGCTAATTAATATTGATTTACTCTAATGAGGGAATTATGCAGCTGCTATCTGACTTTCTCACAAATGAAGTTGGAAAAAAATGTTAAGTACTTAGTGCATTAATTTGCAAACAAGACCTTGGGGATCATCTGAGCACTATTACCAGCTGTATAGAACTCTCCTATAGTTCAAAGGTTTCCTTTAAACTGGATGTGGGGGTATAAGAGGTGACCAGTGAATTCATATACTTCCTAGAACATTATCCAACCATTTGATCTTAACTGCTTGTCTATTAGCACCTTAAGGGCAGAGACACACCCTCAGATTCGGGGAGATTAGTCGCCTGGCGACAAATCTTCTCTTCTTCGGGGCGACTAATCTCCCCGAACTGCCTTCCCGCTGGCTAGAATGTAAATCGCCGGCGGGATGACACTTGGAGCGATTTGTTTTCTTTAGTCTCCCGAAGTTGCCTCACACGGAAAATTCCGGCGATTTCAGAAAACGAAGCACCGACCTCCCACTGTCGATTTTTCATTACAGCCGGTGGGAAGGTAGTTCGGGGAGATTGTAGCCCCGAAGAAGAGGCGATTAATCGCAGGGCGACAATCTCCCTGAATCTGTCTATTAGAAGCTTTAGGGCAGAGACACACGCCCAGATTCCGGGAGATTAGTCGCCCGGCAACAAATCTCCTCTTCTTCGGGGCGACTAATCTCCGAGAACTGCCTTCCTGCCGGCGGGTTTTCTGAAATCGCCCGACGAGGAAAACGAAGCACCGTGAGTGCCATACCGCTGTCGATTTTTTATTATAGCCGGCGGGAAGGCAGTTTGGGGAGATTGTCACCCCGAAGAAGAGGCGATTAGTCGCTGGGCGACTAAATCTCCCCGCATCTGCCCGTGAGCCCTTAATTGTCCACTAATTTGCATGTCATTCAGCCAAGAATGTTAGGGAGCACTGGCAGGAGTGCAGTCAGACTCTTTGAATGAATGAGAAGGAGTGAGCTTTTGTACCATGTACTGCTCTAGCACTTACACCCATAATATCAGTAAAAATAACCCCCAATAACTTTAGCCAAAAAATCAAACCTGTCCTGTTATAACCCTTTTTGCTTATACAGAATATCCCACTGGCACACTGCACACTGTAGGATTATTTGAGGCTACAAAGACAATATTTGCAAATGATTTAAGAGCAAAGGATTTCATAATTTTTTTTCACAATTTTAGAAACATAAACAGAGATTTTACAACAGGTAGAAAACAGGCAAGTGTGATTATTTTCCATGCTGCCACGCTGTGTATTTATAACACAGAGAGAGTATGCAAAAATATATATTCCACTGCACCAACTGGGGAGAAATTGCAAATTTTCATTATGGTTTTTTTTATATTTAAGAAGTCTAAAGACAGAACAGACTGGAAGATCCCTTACATGTAGGTCTGAAAACAAAGCTGCCTATGCAAAACTCTGCTTTACATGCCACTTAAGCATCATTCATCTTTTTTTGTTATTTTATGCACCCAAATAGGATGTACAATATTTGAATTGCGGAATCACAACTCATTTTCATTACACATAAATATGGTGATGAGATGGGGCTCTCTCAGGACACGTTAACCCATGGAAATATTGCAATATCTTTTATGGATTCCCACCTCTACAGATTGTAAGCCTTTCTTATCAGGACCCTACATACATTAATGCATTGGTTTGTCTTTAGGTCAGTTAATAATAATAAATAATAATAATAAAAAATCAGGGGTATGAAGCAAAGGACTCAGTATTCATCCAAATTTGCCTAAAATGATAAATATGGAAGACCCCTTTGTGTCCCTCCTGCCACTATCCGTATGTAACCTATAAGCTGAGTAATACTTTCCATTCACCTGCTAGGGAAGGGTTAAAGGTATGTGTATGCTGTTAGATGAAAGTACCCATGATGTGTTTGCAAGTAGAAAACCAGCCCATGCAAATCCACATTTAAATACTTCCCCCTACCTCCATCCAACTGTACACAAAGAAATCTGTGGGTAGCAGCCAGGACACCTGCTACCATTTAAGCTGGACTTAATTTACAATAAGTTTGAACCACAAAACCATAAATATGTACGTCTACATTTGCTGAAATCATCTCTGAAAGCACCGATTCTCCTTAGAAGGCAGAAGACAAAGAACTGCAACACAAATAAAGACAAGTAATTCTAGAAAAATATCTGCTTTCATTGATGTCAGCTTTATGGACTTCTGTTATGGGCCAAAAAAATGGGTCTATAGAAAAGGATTCCGGCAATTTTGATATTTTCCCCAGCAAATTAACAAATACAAACAGACATTATTGGTCCTGTAACAAAAAGGGGTAAGAAATTATGATCTATGCTAAAAATGCGTGGGGTGTGGTAGTAAATAGCCACCAGAGGGCGATGTTGTAACAAAGTCGTTCGTAAACCACTACCCCTGATAGAATATTCTTATTTTCTCCTTACAATTGTTCTACTACTACATTTATAGCCCCCCCCCCCACGTTTATGTTAATTTCTCTGCTCGTATCTCATGTATGTTGTTCTTTTCAGGTTCTAAATAGACAGCCATAGCTCATTACAACATTCAAGGATTAATAAACTTGTAAGCCTCTTGCCACCCATTTTCTGGAATTGGGACTCTGGCAACCTATGTTTTGAGCTTCTGTACCAGCCCAAGGCAACCACAGCCCTTTAGCAGTAAAGATCTGTGTCTCCAAAGATGTAAATCTCACCCTCCATCAAGCTTAGAGAGGCAATGAAAAATTCAGAATTATTCCCTGCTAAACTAAATCCATACTGTATTACTACATATGAGATAAATATGACTTTATCTCATTATTTTCTGAAATATATGCTGACCAAATCTGCACGGGTTATTTCCCCTTATTTATCAATACATTTTTCCCTAAAAATTAAAAAAAAACAACTTATGGAAAATTCAGATCTTACAAATTTTTTCGGATTTTCCGCACAAAACCATAAAATCTTCCGATTATTGCACGAAAACCAGCACAGATCAGGATATCTTTGGGACTTCTTCCATTGACTTATATACAACCTCGGCAGGTCTGAGATGCCGAATTTAGGATTCTGACTTTCCATCCTCAGGGTAATAATAATAATATTAATAATAAATCCCCAAAAAAATTGAGGTTTTTTTTTACTAAAAAATTCAGATTTTATAGTTAAAAACAAATCAAATTTAAATTAGGGATGCACCAAATCCAGGATTCGGCCTTTTTCAGCAGGATTTGTATTCGGCTGACTCCTTGTGCCCAGCCGAGTCAAATCCGAATTTTCTTATGTAAATTAGGGGCGAGTAGGGAAATCATGTGACTTTTCATCACAAAAGAAGAATTTTTTTCCACTTTTTCCTTTCCTGCCCCTAATTTGCATATGCAAATTAGGATTCGGTTCGGTATTCTGATGAATCTTTCACTAAGGATTCGACTTTTTAGATTTTTAGTGGTCCTTCACTGTTTAGGGCAGAAGAGAAAAACTGCAGCACCTCTTATTTGCAAAATGTGAAAATTTATTACAAGCCTGTTACTGACCAATTGTAATAAATTTTAACATTTTGCAAATAAGAGGTGCTGCAGTTTTTCTCTTCTGCTATATATTTGGCCCATGGCAAGGGCCTGTACGCTGCTTTGCACTCTGACCGAAAGGAACTTATATGAGGTGGTTGAAGCACACACATCTGTATACTTCACTGTTTAGGTTGTCCTCAACAGAGTAGCAGCCCCGTCCAGCGACAATACTTGTAAATCAGTCTAAACATAAACTCTGGTCTCCAGAGTTTATGTTTAAGCTGATTCGGCCGAATCCCAAATAGTGGATTCGGTTCATCCCTAATTTAAATAATTAACCCCCTTACAGTCAAGATACAGTCTGAGATCAGCTATGTGGGAATAATAAACAGCTCCAGTTGTATTGCTGCAAAGCCAAACACACATATACAGAGCAGCGGGTACTAACTCAGCCCTCTCATTCCCCTAATGGCCTTGCAGCTATGATTACCAGCATGAATATCATTGTCTCCTTTGAAACATAATGCCATGTAGAAAGGGATGAACATAATACCATGGATGACACTTACTATGCAGCGGAATCATTGAGCTGGTATTCTCGGGATCGGTTAAAGCAGGCCTGCACCCCTGGGTCGGCCCAGAGTCTGCGAATAACCCCAGCCAGGTCTTCCGGGAGTATACCCTGTTCTTCTGCAGTGCTGGAGAGAGCAAATAACTGTCTTGCATCGTCCTGCGGATACAGAGGAGCAGGTTTAGAATTGAGGATATTATGAAAGATAAATAGTAACACATTTCTATAAGAGTGAAACTAAATGCTTAGTTATAATTAATTTCCCACCACTATCTGAATAGAAAGACCAGAAACAAAAAAGTAGCGATAACAATAGATGTGTAGCCTTACAGAGCGTTTCTTTTTAAAGTGGGGTCAGTGACCCCCCATTTGAAAGCTGAAAGGAGTCAGAGTCAGAAGACAAAGAAAAATAATAATAAAAAAAAAACTAACAAATAAATAATGCAGACCAATTGAAAAGTTGTTTAGAACTAGCCATTCTATAACATAATAAGTGTTAACTTAAAGGTGAACCACCCCTTTAAATATTGCTGCCTACCTATCATCAATATTAAATACATAAATACATTATTATATCCAGAGCAAGCTTTGGTCTATGGTATGTATCATTTTACATAGCAACATGTTCACTATTGGTGTGTTAATGCTCTCTGTAATTACCTGTAGTTTATGCTTTATTTGTAAGGTGTTTATTATCAGTGGTTTGATTCTTTCTACAGCTTATACCTTGTATGACTATATAGTGCTGCAGGTTATAGAATGATGATTTATGATGATATAATTCATGATGGAGAAGAGAAGATCATAGAAGGAGCCAGCACTTCGGCACCACTGATTAGCCACAGATGCCGGGTGTTAAAGGGGTTTATTCACCTTTATATTAACTTCTAATACAATGTAGAAAGTGATATTCTTAAACAATGTGTAATTAGTATTCATTTTTTATTATTTGTGTTTTTTTTGTTATTTGGCTTTTTATTCAACAGCTCTTCAGTTTGCAATTTCAGCAATCTGGTTGCTAGGGTCCAATTTATCCTAGCAACCATGCATTGATTTGAATAAGAGACTGGAATATGAATAGGAGAGGCTCTGAATAGAAAGATTAGTAATAAAAAGTAGCAACAACAATACATTAGTAGCTTTACAAAGAATTCGTTTTTTTTAGATGGGCGGTTTAAAAGACGGAAAGAGTCAGAAGAAAAAGGCAAATAATTAAAAAAAAACTATAAAAAAAATAAATAACGAAGATCAATTGAAAAGTTGCTTATAATTAGGTATTCTAGAACATAGTAAAAGTTAACTTAAAGGTGAACCACCCATTTAATTCGATTTTACACTGGCCCTCTGTGCAGCTTGGTCAGCCTTTGGCTAATTGACTCTCCTATTGGATCACGTCTGTATCACCCTGTGCTAGGAAGATTCAAGAACAAGGAAAGTGGCTAAACCACAGCAAAGTGGGTATGTCACTATGTTGCACTAGTGCTGTGGGAACAGTAGGTGTGAATGCACAAAAACACAAATCACAATGAGTCACTGGTACAGAGTCTGTACAGAATTGTTACAGTGTCTATGAATGGAGTTCTTGTACACATGATGTTACCCAGCCCAGTACACCCAAAACATATCTAATGTGAGGCTGCACAGATTTCAGCACGGTTCTGTACAATCTGTTCTGTTTCCTATTCCTGGCATGATGGCATATATATTAAATTGGGGGGCTACATGCACTGGAGGATATATATATATATATATATATATATATATATATATATATATATATATATATATATATATATATATATATATATATATATATATATATATATATAGTATATTCGTATACATATTCTAGAAACACAATAATGCATATGTAGGCACTGGTTCATTGGGTCGTTTACAACCGTCAGGGCAAATGCAGTTGTGATAAATTCCCTGCATTTTGCATTTCTGTATGGTTGTGCTCGCCAGTCGCACCTTGAAAATTTCCAGCACACAATTGTGTTTGTTTTGATGCATCAGCTACAGCTGCGTCAAGTGCAAATGCCCCTGGCAGAAACAACACTGAAATTCTGGAAAAAAAACATGGCAACTGCATTTTGTTCACTGCACCCGTGGCTGCAAATTACCTCTTATGTATAGCTTTACTATACTTTTTATTTTATTTGGGTTATTAAGAGTTTCACTTTTTTTTTTTTTTTTTATAACTGTGTAATGGTAAACGGTTTGTTTCTCCTTTAAGTGGTTATACATGGCTCAATAACAGAGGCCATCTCAGGCCTGAACAAGCATTATGGGGCCAAAAATCAGCCAGACAACCTTGCATCGGGCAAGGAGTGCGATGGTGCCAAACAACACTACTTTCTGCTTTGCAGCTCTCTTAGTTTCCACTGATTGGTTACCAGGCAGTAACCAATCAGTGACTTGAGGGGGGTCATATGGGTCATAACTGTTGCTTTTGAATCTGAGCTGAATGCTGAGGATCAATTGCAAACTCACTGAATAGTTATGTCCCATGTGGCCCCTCCTTCAAGTCGCTGACTAACTCAGAGTTAGTTATTTTTGTATAACTAACTATTTTGAAAACATTTTTTATTTTACACAGCCTATCTATTAACCTCATTTTTATTTTTACACAGAACAATTCCTTTAAGGGGTGAACAATGGCACATATATTAAATTTAGGGGCTACATGCACTGGAGGATATACATATACATATTCTAGGAACACAAGAATGCATATGTAGGCACTTGTTAATACAGAATAAGGTAATTTACAACCGTCAAAGCAATTGCAGTCCAGTCACTCCAGCCTTTATACATTACATTTTTCGATAACTAACTTCTTTAAAAGAGATACGGACATCAGAAATTAAAATCTTTAATTATTTATCATAACATTATCTTTCAATGTTATTTATAATTTTGCCATAAAAGTATTTGCATGATGCTTTTAAATGACCTTTCATACCCTATTCCTCTATGAGGGGGCTGCCATATTTGTGCAGCAGTAGTCCGTTAGCATTAGAAACTCTTACTGACAGGTATAAGAAGGGACAGTCAGTTTGGCAAAACAGTCAGGTTTAGAAACTTCAAGTGACAATGAATTACAGAAGCAGAACTATCAGCGAAAAAAGATCAACATGACCTACAGGTAACTTTTAGTGTAGATTAATATTTTGAAAAGAAACTTTTTAGTGTCAGTATCACTTTAAGACTAATGGAACACAGGGCTGTGTATTGGCTTTTCTCCATCTGCATTTTCTTTGCAAGTGGATCAAAGCCAATATGCTCTCATGCGCTTCTTTCTATATATGCACTGACAGATAAATGTTGGGGAAAGTATGCATTTCCATACTCCATATGTCTGCACACTGGACAACACTGTGTCTGTGAGTGGAGATACAGAAAAGAGCACATGACAGCATACTGGTTTTGATCCACCTCCGGAGAAAACAGACTGAGAAAAGCAGATGCACAGTCACATGTGCCATTAACCTTACAGTATTTTTCTGTTAAGTAAATGAACTCCCTATTCCACGTAAGCAATACCTATGATCTGAATGTACACGGAGGTGTGCTTACACATAGCAATTAGTAATGTCTGTGTAGGATGGAAGGTATAATAGCTGCTCATATACATACATGTAGCACAGTACAAGACACATACCGCCCTGGCAGAGTCTCCAAAGTCTATCTTCAGGTTGCCCATAGCCTTAATAATTGCCATAATGGACTGAATGGTGTTGCTGAAGACCACGGCCCGATACTGGCGACACTCTTCTTCAGAATACCCATCCTCATGAATGATCCTGCAGAAACACCGTTATATTAGAAGACTAATAGATCATAGATAGTTACACTTGGAAGAACTGTATCCGAGCAGCAAAGACTGTGTTGGCTCTGGGTGCAACAGAGAAATGATCTATTATACGCTCAGTGTCTGGGCGCCTGCACCTCATGCACGGTAATACCTCTATATACAAACACTGCAACATGACAGGAGTCTGTATTCACGATTCCCAGTGCCAGATGCAAGATGAACCAATACGTTATACATAATACACAAGACATTGACAGATATTAATTTATTTATCTTGCACTATGAACTTAGCCAGCATCTTCCGACCATCTAAATGCCAAGTCTAGGGGCCAGATTCATTAAACAACATTTTGGATTGAGCAGGCCCGATGAAATTATTCTGGATAAATTTAACTCAGACTGGCCTGATTGGAAGGGGGGTCTGTGGTTTATATTTATACTGATCCAATGCATAAGAATCAAAATACATGTAAGCATTCTCCATAGACTACTGTGGGATTTGAAAGCTCAGACCAGCCATTCTTTGGGGAAAGGGGCCCCCAAGATACTGAATCCTTGAAAGCTAAAGCCAATATAAATTCATTTTAGATTAGGCTAATTTGACAAATTAGATCACAACTCCAGTAAATATCAAATAATTAGGAATCAAGATCTATATTTGATCCTTAAAGAGAACTAAACTTAAAAAAGTGTTGTTCACCTTCCACTTTTTTGCAGTTGAGCTGTTTTCAGATCACCAGAAATAAAGCCTTTTTTCAATTGCATTCCATTTTTTATTGCTTCCCCAAAAGTTTTATGTTCCTGTCTCTGGTGTTTCAGTCTGGCAGCTCAGTGATCCAGGAGCAGATTCTGAACTGTTACAATTTGCTACATTTAGTTGATACAATTAGTTGATACATTTCTCAGCAGTATCTCTGGAATATTAGCAACTATTGTATCAATTCTAACAGTTGCCTTTAATGACACTCCGGGATTTTGCTCAGCAGGGACAACAATAACAAATATATGGTCACCCCCCCTGTGACAAGTTTGAAAATCTGGATCATTGCTGCTATTGAGATGCTGAAGCTTTAGGCTGGTGCAATAAGTTCAGTATATAAAATATGGCAATTTTAGCCACATTCATTTTTAGGGTTTAGTTTTCCTTTAATAAATCTGCCCAGTGGTGTAACACAAGAATGCTATGCTGGTAATATGGAACTGAAAGAATGTTTTTTATAATGCTTTTCTGAAATGACTTAGCTTGGTAGGTCAGTTATTTCAGAACAGTACATTTTTGGAACTCATTTACCAGTGTGGAGCATTCAGTAAAGTGCCTTCAGTAATATTACTTCCGAGCAGGCTGCAGGTAGTAAGCAAGTGCTACGTGCAGCATACTACTTGTTTATGCATTGCCCACTAGGGCGTTAGGACAACCAGCAACAGTTTTTCCCTTGTGCTGGAAACATGCAGATCTTTTTCCTAAGGTGCAAGGCCAGGTGGTGTCCTGTATTTACCCTCCTATGAGAAAAGTATTACTAAATCAGGTTTAGTGAGTGATCTAAGGTGTGTTTGAGTTTTCGCTTCCACCTCTCCATACAGTTTCCTAATAACGACAATAAAAGCAATTTATAACAAATATTGTACAGTGTTGGTTCTTACTTCATCTGCTTGACAATCGTGCTCTTCCCAGATTCACCAGCACCTGATTGAAAACAAAAGCAAATGTGGATTATTACATTCCACTATACACCCATAATTATATGCAGGTAAGAATTAATTAATGCACAGGCTACCCTAGGTTATAGAGCAGGGATCCCCAACCTTTGTTACCCATGAGTCACATTCAAAAATAAAGAGTCTGGGAGCAACACAAGCATGCAAAAACCTCCTGGCGAGCCAAAAAAATTGGCTATTTGGTAGCCCCTACATGGACTGGAAGCCTACAGGAGGCTCTATTTGCAGGACTCTTGGTTTTTAAACAACCAAAACTCCAAGCCAGGAATTCAAAAATAATCTCCTGTTTTGGGGACACTGGGAGCAACATCCAAGGGGTTGGGGAGCAACATGTTGCTCGTGAGCTACTTGTTGGGGATCACTGGTCTAAACCCAATAGCATAATAGGGCCGGATGCCCCCCCAGTCGCAACTGAACAATGCTGATCTACATCTGAAGAAGTGATCATGTAAAGCTGAACATCTCCTTCAAATCGTTGTCTACATTAATCTTTCTCATATAGAAAATGAAACATAGCTGAACAAAAATGAATAGGCCATATGCTTGTAATAAAAGCCAGAGTCGGGAAACTGCTTGGGAAAATGTTCTAAGCTAATGGCTTTTGTGTGTAATTCAGTAGAATATAAAGCACCACTAGAAATTATTAACTGCCTGAATGGTTTCATTGAAGCCCTGAGATATATTCCTGCTGCATGATAATAAATGATAATGGGCTTCCAACGGCACAGCAGCAACATACAGTATATGTATCTAGAAAGCCTCCCTTTAGTGTTTAGCACCATTTTACTTACATCCTTTTATACGTTAATAAAAAACAACATATTTGATTTGTGCCAAGTATTTAAGAAAGTATGTCCTTTTTTTTCTTTTGACCATATTGAAATGGTTAACTACTCTTTGGCACGATTATCTGATAATTTAAAATGGCAAGTGATAATCTGATTATCTCTGATCAGCAAAAGCCTTCATTTCCTGCAGTATTATCTCCCCAAGCCATTTATCATCACTGCACGCAATGCCAGTAATTCCCTGTGCCACTGCTGATTAAAGGGAAAAAAAAGTTACTCACTTGGGAGTGCCAAGTTGTTCCCCAAAGGTATTCTAGTCGCTTAAAGGAAAACTTTACCCCCCAAAATCAATATTTAAGCAACAGTTTATATCATATTATGTGGCATATTAAAGAATCTTGCAAAACTGGAATATATATTTAAGTGAATATTGTTCTTTTACATTTCTTGCCTTGAACCACAATTTCATGATGGTCTGTGTGCTGTCTCAGAGATCACCTGACCAGAAAAACTGCAACTCTAACTGTAACAGGAAGAAGTGTGGGAGCAAAAGACAGAACTTTGTTTGTGTGCACCATGAATCTTACGATCCCAGGGGTGTCCCTTATTTTTTAAAATGGCAATTTTCTATTTATGATTACGGAACGGCACATACTACTAAAAAAAGTATATTATTGTGAAAATGGTTTATTTACATGAAGCAGGGTTTTACATATGAGCGGTTTTATAAAGACCTACATTGTTCGGGGGGGGGGGTATAGTTTTCCTTTAACTGCTACACTAGCCCAGAATATTGGTTGATGAGCAGCACCCTGTAAGTAGGGTCTAGTAGAGTGCATGTACAGTTGAGAGCACAGGGATCATAGGGTAGGGTAATAACACATGGGACACTATTGGGTGCTCTGACTGGCCTGTTTTTAAGAAGCTGAAAAGCATGGCACCAAAGCACCCAAAGCCTAGTTAAAAAAACGCACTTCTGACAAAATTGGTCTTATATAGCTATAGATAGATAATATACAGGTAAGAGACCTTTAATCCAGAATGCTTGGGATAACGTGTGAGAACGGATCTTTCGGTTATTTAAATCTTCATACGTTAAGTCTACTAGAAAATCATGTAAACATGAAATAAATCCAATAGGCTGGTTTTGCTTCCAATACGGATTAATTATATCTTAGTTGGGATCAAGTACAAGGTGCTGTTTTATTATTAAAGAGAAAAATTAAATGATTTGTAAACATTTGGATTATTTGATTATAATGGAGTCTATTGGATACATCCTTTGCATAATTTGGAACTTTCTGGATAACGGGTTTCAGGGTTCTACACTGTCAAAGGAACACTAGCAACGATTTACAAAAAAAAAATATAAAGAAAGAGCAATTATGTGCCATTATATTGTCATACAGATACACAACACAAGATTAGAATTGTGTATCTGTAGTAACAATACTCTATGTGTCTATGACATTAAATACTACTGCAAAAGAGACACCTAAAAGTAAATGGTACAAAAGGATATTGAGGAGGAAATACCCGTACTGTTATTAAAAATATATATATCATAGAAACATTGTGTATGTGTGTGTGTTGGCTGCAAATCTGTATCAGATTAGAGAAACACAATAGTGAAAACACGGATACATTTCCCTTCCAATAATCAGTTTTAGGGCCTACTCCTGAACCATTTGTAAAATGAATTGTCCTTTATTTTTTAAACAGGTTGGTTGGGGAGGTGGATCATGATCAATATGGCTGAAGATCACTTGGTACAGAGATGTTTATGTGGCAACAAAGCACAGGCCGAGTTATTGAGTTACAGAACAGTAAGATAAGAATCTAACAATGGAATTCCAATAGCGTACATACTACACGTACGGCTCTGGCACATGACACCGTTACTTGTGTCGGCAAAGAAAAAGCTTTATTGCACCCGTCAATCAATTGCCACGGACATGAAAGTGAAGCGGCGCAGGTCACACTCTACACAGGGGATTATAGTTGAAAATGTGGTGGCGGACTAATAGTCTGTGCATGGATCCTGCAGAACCTCATGAGAGTCAATGGGAGCAATCCACATCAGATAACAGGCAGTCTGATACCTGCTCATAATGTTCCATAGGCAGTCTGTGCAATGTTTCTATATACCCTTTATATAATAAGCAGCATGAGCAGATAGTACACAACTTGTGCACAGAGCATTATCACTTATCTGGTCATTCCTCCTACAAGGTGCAAGTTTTATTTTTTACCGCTCCAACTCGGTATCAGGTCCAAGGGGGGAGACCCGTTTTAGTAATTTACCTACCATATACCAGATCAGGGTTACTGGTTGTAAAAATTATGTTGAGCCCTTACTTTGAGTCTCCACTGATACCTACATAGTAATGACCTGCCTGACCTGACCTTGGATACTGCCTGTTTTGCATTTTCTCCTCTCAGCAAGATGGATTTTTTTACTGAGCCCAACAAACACCATAATACATACATTTTATATAGTATAAAAAATTAACTGTATGTCCCCTAATGTATTTGGTAGAGCCTGGGAAACCAGACAGTAATAAAAATTCAGCTGAATAAAGGTGGCCATACATGGACAGATCCAATCATTGGCAAAGGTTGCCAAACGAGCCCATCTTGCGCTGATATGCCCACCATGAGAGGGTGATATCGGGCTGATAGGATTGTGGGCCGCCAGGAATGCAGGTGGTGGGATTGAGGACAGTATCAACAAACCAATGTAATCCTTGATACAATGGGAATTTTAAACTTGCCTGTCAGTGGGCCCCATACACTGGCCAATAAGATGCCGATTTTATCTGTCGGCAGCTTTTTCTCGGCCGTGTATGGCCACCTTTTAGCAGAAAGAAGAACGTCTGATCTTGGTCACTACAGTGTAGATAAAAAACAGTGAAACAGGTGATCCAATACACTTATCAGTTTTTGCAAAAAAAATAGATTCATGGCTGTAGCAGAAGTCAGATATACAGTGATCAATGTGATCTTATCGCCCTCTCGCTTAACGTATATTTAGGTGTTTATATACAGAGATATCAGTTAATGGTGTGGTATTGATTGGCAGCTGGTCGTATGCCGGAAACAATGTATTTTTGAGTTGCTTTCTATTTTTTTTTTTCTATTGGTTTTTTAACATTAATTTGTTTAGTTCTTCACTATGTTCCCCAAAAAATATTGTCCCCAATACACAAACTGACCTTCAGGCTGAGCCCACCTTGGCAGCAGTGGAGAAACAGCCTGGGGTGCCATTGGCATTAAAATGTAAATTTAGAACCTTTCTTTGTGGGGGTAAACTGCCCTTTTACGTTTAACTGATTGGCTGAAAAACTCCTTGGTCTCAATAGTATTGTCAATAAGGCAGCACATCTGTAGGGAACACTTCACTAATCTCATACAATCCCAATTGCGTACACACATACAAATTTTATGGGAGCATTGTGAATTTGTATGTGAGTACTTATGTATAGGATTGTATTTGAGGCCTAAATGCACATTTCAAGGAGAAGGAAAGGTGGCGTTGCTTGGGGTCACCACATATTATGTGACTCCCCCATCGATTATAATCACTTACTTGGTACTCCGGGCTGGTGCACCTGTTAGCAAAAAACTGCACTCGCCCAGGTTTCCATTCTAATGTGTATGAGAAGAAGAAGTGCAAGAAGATCACATGCTGCTCCTACACAAGTAACCATTATTACAATCATCTTATAGTCCAGGCTGGTGCTCCTGCTTGCTGAAAACTGCGCTGCTCTGGCCTGGGGTATCCGGTAAATGACTAATTATTGGGAGGTGCCTAAACTTTGGCACCCTCCTAATGTTCACCTTTTCTTCTCCTTTAAGAAAGTATGATGCATGCATAATTTATTAGATTGTAAACTCTAACGAGTAGAACTCTCTGCCTCTTTATTGATCAGCATTTTTGTGCTGGATGTATAGACCTTTGTACGGTATAGCATTGCAGAATGTGCTGTACTCTACATGCTGGCACTTGTATATGTGTTTATTTATAATAATGGGATCAGGGACAGAACTTCCGGGGGAGCAGGGGGTGCAACTGATGCAGTATCAGCACAGCTGCAGTGCGGCAAGGAGGAGTTTTGGTCCATAAGGAGGGGGGGGACAGTGCAAATTTTGCAGCTGTTCTTAGTTTATTTTATAACGCTGGGATGGCTGGGTTATTATTTTATGTGTGTGTGTAAATATATATATCTCATCATATGTAGTCAGTAAGCATCCGCAACCCCCCTTGGTTAACTCTAAGAACCAGAAAAACAAAATTTCATATAGATGAGATCTTTCCCCAAAAGGCCTTAAACAGTTAAAAGAAGACAGGGGATTGGGGAGGAAACATGCTTTAAATCTTGAGAGTGGCCCAAACCACCAGGCAGCCACCTCCCAGAATGTGACAATGCTGGGGAAGCAAGCAATGAGCAGCAATATCATGTAATGAAGAAGAGGATGTCAGCGTAATAATAATGCAGGATGTGCAAGCCCATAAACACACAGCCCTTCCTCACTGACCCCCCTCCATAGGCTTATGCAATAAACCAAGTCTCTTTCTTTTCTGCTGTTTTACTGAATTCCGAGGTATATAAACTCCCGTCCTCTTATCTGCTGTGTAAATAAAGAGTCAGATTTAATGTGATTCTTGCCTGTGCGAGTTCAACAACAACAGAATTTTGAGGTGGACAGTTATTTGTCTCTTGTAATCGTTTAATAGCAACATATAAGATCTGGCACAGAAGGGACACCCCGGGCTGTCACCTGGAGGTCTATGTTTTAATGCAGCGAGGCTGGGTAATGAAGGAGGGCAGAGAGTGAGGGCAGAAAGAGTGGGCAGAAAGTAAGGGCAGGAAGCAGAAGCCCTTCCTGAGCCGCACCCTGTTAACTGCAGGCTGCACACAAACTGGGAGGAGATACAGAGATACCATGAGGGGAGTCTGAATATCAAGACGTCTGCCACTTCTACAAAGACAAATCACAGACTACAGACTGGGGTTTATTAATACTACTAATCAGAGCCTTGCCTACGGCTGCTGCGAGTAATCAGTTAAAAGGGGCAGCAAAGGGCCGCCCCTTGTAACTTTAAGAGACGAATTTCTGGGGTTTAACCTGGAAATTCAGTTCTGCTAGTGCAGAGAACCGTATTGCACTCATTGCACTAGAGATGCCGCCCCCCTTGGACCCGCTCCAACTCGGTATCGGGTCCAAGGGGGGAGACCCGTTCAGCAGCACTCTATCAACAACTAACATGTAGCTCACGATTTTCTAGTACAGGTATAGGATCCATTATCCGGAAACCCATTATCCAGAAAGATGCATATCACGAAAGGCCATCTCCCATAGGCTCCATTTTATCCAAATGTTTAAAAATGATTTCCTTTTCTCTGGAATAAAGCATTACCTTGTACTTGATCCAAACTAAGATATAATTATTCCTTATTGGAAGCAAACCCAGCCTATTGGATTTAATTAATGTTTACGTGATTTTCTAGTAAACGTAAGGCCCCCCCTACACAGGCCGATAAAAGCTGCTGACAGACGGAGTCGGCAGCGTATTGCCCGTGTTTGGGGCCATCCAACGGGCTTTCCTAATCGATATCTGGTTGAAAGTCGGCCCGATCTCGATCGGGGC
The DNA here is from genome assembly GCF_017654675.1 of Xenopus laevis. Lineage (NCBI taxonomy): Eukaryota > Metazoa > Chordata > Amphibia > Anura > Pipidae > Xenopus > Xenopus laevis. Next base: position 105,835,385 of record NC_054378.1, on the reverse strand, counting down.
ATGGTTAAAAAATCCCGTTGGATCGCCCGTATCAGATGCATTATGATCCAATCGTTGGGACCTAGGGCCCACAATCGGATCACCCCGATATCGCCCACATCAATGTGACATCGCCAAAACGAGCAGATCTCTACGTCTATGGCCTTTAATGTATGAAGATCCAAATTACGTAAAGATCTGCCATGGTCCCGGGCATTCTGGATAACAGATCCCATACCTGTATTGTTACCCTTTAAAGGGGTTGTTCACCTTCACCTAGTTGTTTTCAGATAGATCAGCAGAAATAACATTATCCAATTACTTTCCATTTTCTATGTGTCACCGGTTTTCTAATATTGAAGTGAAAAGTGTAATTTTTCACCTTCTAAAGCAGCTCTGGGAGGGGGGTCACCGACCCTGTAAACTGTTCTAAATTTATACATTTAGTGGATACATTTCTTATCTTTGTCCCTGCTGTGCAGAATCTCTGGGTTTCATTACAGGTAGCTTTTAGAATTGATACAATAGTTTCTAATATTCCAGAGAAGCTGCTAAGAAATTTATCAACTAAATGTTGCAAAATTGTAACCGTGTAGACAGAGTCTGCACCTGAATTACTGAACTGCCAGACTGAAACATCACAGACGGACATTAAACTTAGATTTTGGAAAAACAGTAAAAAATTAAATAATCGAAAGTAATTGAAAAAAGTCTTTATTTCTGGGGAACAATCTGAAAACAACTGAACTGAAAAAAAGCATTTGGAAGGTGAACAACCCCTTTAAAACGTAAAAAATGCTCGTGTTGGCAATAGGAGTGCAATAAAAATCTTCCACTTTAAACGACTGCGCTTGTAAAACAAAGAAGCTGTAAACTGTGCCTCCAAACAACCTTATAAACTCCTTGAACTTCAATGTTCAGAAAGAGTATTTTAGTGGGGATTCCCAGAAACCATCACTGTACTCTCTGATATGATAAGTTTGCCAGTAGCTACAGTTGCCAAATTATCTTTTAAAGGGCTTGTTTGTCTATGCAAAATGTTTTTAAATAGTACATCACAAATAATACGTTTTCAGTTTTCAGGGCAGTGGGGGCCAGGAGGGCCCTGGTCAGCAGCCCATGGTGGGCCCCGGGTCCCCCAGTCTGACCCTGCCTTTAGCTGTAGTGGGGGACTAGAGGAGGCAAATTAAAACAGTGAAACAAAGAAAAATCTTTTTACAATGCAAAAGGGATAGGAGGGAGGCGTGGCACTTACTGCGGGAGTGGGTCGGGTGCAATGTTCCTTCTAATTTCCTCTCGGCTATGTGCGCAAAAAAAATATTTTGCACGCAGTTTTTAAAAACTGTGGGGTATATATATCAAAGAATGAAGTTAAGCTGGCCATAGATGTTGAGATTTTTAAAAGATACGATCGTCATTGTGAGACCGCGATTATCTCAGAACGATCGTACGAATTTACCATCAACTAAAAAGACCAATTTGCCAGGAAAACAAAGGGTTGCTGCCTGCTTGGCCCTGCAAACATAGATAGATTGCACTGGGACCGACAAAGATTTTTTAACCTGGCCGATCGATTTCCTGACAGATGTCGGCCGATTTTTCGGGCGAAAAATCGCAAGATGTTCAATCGTTCGAATCCCACTAACCACACGATAATTTCGAAGGATTGGTCGGACTTCGCTAAAATCGGTCGTTCGGCAAGAGAAATCTTTGCGTCTATGGGGAGCTTTAGAGATCACCACAGTCCACTAGAGTGAAATTCCGCTCCATTACTATGGGATTTTTAAAGGTGTATTTATCAATGGGTGAAAGTGAAAGTTCACCAGTTCACACTAGTGGACTGTTCCGATCTTTAACTTCACTCTTTGATAAACATACCCCAATGTGTTTAGGTCAAAATTGATACAAAATTTTAATATTTTCACAAAAAAATTCCTTGTGCGCACCACAATTTGTTGTGTGCTCTGGCCTCAAAATTTGTGTGCATACACAAACGTACACCTTAGAGGGAACATTGGTCGGGCCAGAACTAGGGGTAGGCAGAAGAGGCACCAACCTAGGGCGCAATCATAGGGGGGCACTGGACAGGTACCTATTTAAATGAGTTTGCTGCCCTCTGTCAATCTCCAATCCTCCCCTCAGCTATTGCACATTTACGTGAACATCGTGGTCGGGATTGCAACTACATGGATATAAGAAGCGGTTATGACCCGAGTTTAGGGTACGCGAGTACGAGTTAGGTGCGGGTCTCTAATTGGCAGATCTTTTGGTTGGGAGGGAATGTCCTGAAGAGAGGGAAGCTACTGCCTCTATGGTCTGTATCAATTCCTATATCAAATTATTAGGGATGCACCTAATCCACTATTTTGGATTTCGCCAAACCCCCAAATCCTTTGCAAAAGATTCGGCCGAATACCAAACCAAATCCTAATTTGCATATGCAAACTAGGGGTGGGAAGGGGCAAACATTTTTTTTACTTGCTTGTTTTGTGACAAAAAGTCGCGCAATTTCCCTCCTGCTCCTAATTTGAATATGCAAATTAGGATTCGGTTCGGCCAAGCAGAAGGATTCGGCCAAATCCGAATCCTGCTGAATCCTGGATTCGGTGCATCCCTACAAACTATAACAGTTTAGAAAGGCTCCAACATGACTTGCTGAGCTGCTGCTGGAAAGTGTCTTTCATTTTTTGATCCAATGGCAGTTTTGGTTGCACGCTGGCAAAAGGCAGAATGGAAAGGCCAATAGTTCATAAACTATGAAAATACAGGGCAACTAAAACTACTAAAACGTCATCAGCAAGCAATTTCCCCTTTAATTTTCTTTCACGTGTTTGTTACAAGATTACAGCAGGACACAGCTGTAGATCTTTCTGGCCTAGTTTATATAATGGTGACAATAAATTGCAGACAATTGCCTGTAGCTGCTGAGGAATAAGATGGTCCTGGATGCTCATGCACACAATCCTTGGGTTTATACGTCCCTATGTATACCTGACTTTACTGCTGAATAGAGGGGTACATTGAAATAAAAGATGTACTGTGATAATGTTTTCTTTGCCGAGTTAAGAAGTTTCCATGAAACAAGTCAGACATTACTATGGAACCCTACTTGTGGCACAGGCTAAAGTCCCAAAACGTACCCGCAACCTGGACCCACATTCTTTACCGCTTGGACCCGCTACCCGACCTGACTCGCAAGCACCTTATCCACAACCAGGACCCGCTGACCATCAAGAAATGGGAAGTGAAATCATCGGAAGTAGGTGTGATCAGAGAAAAAAAAGGAGTAAAACAGGAAGTGCTGTCATTTTAAACCGGACGTGACATCATCAGAAGTAGGCATGATCAGAAAAAAGGAGTAAAAATCACTATTGAGAAGACCCGCAACCCGATTTTATACCAGCACCCGTAACTTCTACCCGCAACTCGCAGGGTACAGCAGGTTTTTGTGGGTAACCAGCAGGTACCCGACCCGCTGCAGGACTCTAGCACAGGCTACTATGTAGTATTCTCTCTGTATATATCAGTCCTTTTCCACTGGCAGAGAAAAGTCTACTTGTCTTATTTGTAAAAAATAAGTAATTGTATTCAACGGGGTGTCTTAACAAATTGTCATCCCCAGTTAATATTACTTTCCTTATCCTTGTTTTTCCTTATCCCTATGCTTTTCCAAGCAGTCTACATACCTCCCAACTGTCCCGTTTTTCTAAGGAAAGTCCCGATTTTGACAGCTCAACCTGCAGTCCCGGATTGTTACTGAAATGTCCCAACTTTCTCTTTGATCTCCTGCACTGAACAGCCAGAAAAAGATACAAAGTTTCTAAAACTTAATTGGCTTTTGGCAGAGAGCCCAGAATATGTGGCAGGTGCACTTAAGATACATTTGAGATAAGCAGGTCTCTTGGGGAAACTGATTTGCAGCTTAAAGGGCAATTTTCCTCATTAGCAAAACTGTAATAATGCAAAAAAAAAACCCAGAAATGTGTTCAAACTTTCATAACCTGCCAAATTTTGTAAAATGAACATGGCAATTAGAGGGTGTGGCCACAAAATGGGCATGGTCAAACAAACCATGGATTTCTTACTTTGCATACAATGAAACTGCAATTATAACAAATTATCCTTTACATGTGAAAAGGAAGGATATGTGTGTGTGTGTGTGTGTGTGTGTGTGGGGTGGGGGTTGAAAAAAATCTGCAGCCTTGGTGACTTAAATTCAAACCAAAATACACGGTTTTGGGAAACAAGTGAATCGGCTGTTCAGATGTGATTTATTTCCCTTTTTCTTTCTTTGCAGAAGCTAAGAAATGGGACATTCACTTACCAGACACCCACAGAGGCGCAGGCTTCATTACATAGGATATCCTGTTCATAGGGTTCATGTTTATTAAACAGAAAAGGAGGAAAAGCTTGGGCTGCCGTGGATTTTGAATCATTGTGCTCTGGACGGACCAAGAAATCCAACGTTCAAAATATATTAAGTGCAAAAGTATTTGCTATTGAACACACAGTAGCACTTTCTGTTCTTAAGTCAAATGGCAAGGGAACCGTAGGACTGTACTGAGTCATAATGTACAAACTTCTGAATAAACATGGACTGTGTTCACAGAAACAAGAGGACCCGGTCTCTGTACCACAGTTGTGGGATACCAGGGGACATATTTATCAGAGAGCGAAAACCACCACATTTCTATTTAATTGCAAAGGATATTTAAGGGCATATTTATCAAACAATGACTGTAGAGCAAACTCTATTTTCACTGCCTTATAAATATACCCATGAATTCCTATAAATGTTAATAAAGCACTTTGACGTTTCCTTCTGTAGAGCTCGAACTCGTAGATAAATATGCCCTTAAAGGGATACTGTCAAAATGAATCAGTTAATAGTGCTGCTCCAGCAGAATTCTGCACTGAAATCCATTTCTCAAAAGAGCAAACAGATTTTTTTTATATTCAATTTTGAAATCAGACATGGGGCTAGACATATTGTCAATTTCCCGGCTGCCCCAAATCATGTGACTTGTGCTCTGATAAACTTCAATCACTCTTTACTGCTGTACTGCAAGTTGGAGTGATATCACCCCCTCCCTTCCCCCACCAGCAGCCAAACAAAAGAACAATGGGAAGGTAACCAGATATCAGCTCCCTAACACAAGATAACAGCTGCCTGGTAGATCTAAGAGCAGCACTCAATAGTAAAAACCCATGTCCCACTGAGACACATTCAGTTACATTGAGAAGGAAAAACAGCAGCCTGCCAGAAAGCATTTCTCTCTCCTAAAGTGCAGGCACAAGTCACATGACCAGGGGCAGCAGGGAAATTGACAAAATCTCTAGCCCCATGTCAGATTTCAAAATTGAATATAAAAAAAATCTGTTTACTCTTTTGAGAAATGTATTTCAGTGCAGAATTCTGCTGGAGTAGCACTATTAACTGATGCGTTTTGAAAAAAACATGTTTTCCGACGACAGGATCCCGTTAAACATACAACTGCACACGTCACTATGTGACCCGAGCAGAACATGTAGGTACTAACCAGCAGCTGCAAATCACAAACCACTACATGGATTTGAAAAGTTGCAGAGCTGCACATTTTCTTAGAAGGGATATGAGAAAGAATCTTTTTAAACCTGGACATTAACTCAATCTTCCTCTTTTCTATCTGAACTTCCTGCTTCTCACTGCCTTGACTTGAAGGAGGGGAATTCCTGAAGCAGTTTGTGTCTCAGAGGGGAGTGTTGCAGTTCAGGGTGGGGAGGCAGCAGGCACCTTTCAATGTGGGTTAAGTGCTAGGAACTAGTGATGTGCGGGTCGTGTTTTTCTCGACCCGTACCTGACCCGGACACATGGGGAATTAATACAGGCCACTTATAGAAATTAACAATGACACATTGTTTGCATGACATGTTTTCAGATTACAATTGTGTTGGTATGTCCTTCTTGCTGCAGTTTCAGAGTTCAGAAAAGTGCTCTGCACATCAACCATTTTTTTTTTTAAAGATGTACAGTATACACAGGGGCTTTTTTTCACGTGCTTTTGCCGTTTGTACCAGAGATGCTGATTTGGTGCATCTTTATTAGGGATGCCACCAGTGTATATGTGTGTCAATGGCAGTGTATGTGTGTCTGTGTGTGTAAAATTAACTGTTCATGTTAATGTGTGTGAAATTGTGTGTGTGTTATAGAGACTATAAATGAACCTGTGTTTAGCTGTGTAACTATATAAATTATTGAATCTTATCGGTACAGGTTGGCTGTGGGTTTTGCCTACAACCATTCTCTCTTTGCCACAAAGCACATTAACCCCTACAGTTCCTTGCCCTGCTGCTCCATTGAATCCCCCACCTATCCATGGCCTCGCTCTATTCACTCTTCTATTTTACCCTTTCCCTTCTCATTCTGCCGAGTCACCCCCACACTCACCTCTCCATCGCTAATAACCCTCTGCCTCACTCTAAATATTTGTATAGATAGAAATATCTATAATATTATAAAATATATTTTTGCACAACGCCCCCTCTCCTTCTCCTGTATCCACCTCATTGTTTATTTTTGGACAACTCTTTTAACCTTCCTGCCACTCTGGGAACAAAGCAGCTTTCCCCTAGACTGAAAAGTGTTTTTAAAATCAGAATAAAAGGCAGAATAAATGTTCACTATAAGTTCATAGTGTGTATACTGCTCCTTTAATGTATGCGTATTATTTTCCCAGTAAGGTTTTACCTTTTGCAGTTGTTACACCGGTGAATGTGCAAATTTCTCATCATCATTACCAATTATCTGCTTGAACAAATCCCTTCCAGGCATAAGTGAGCATCTCAAAAATTATTTTCAGAGCATCAGCTCATACCTGTTCAGAATTATTGTCTACATATTAGACAAACCTGAGCTTAATTACATTTTTCATGTGGGGGCAGCGTAAATATGCACACAGAATATGCTATAATATGGCATCTATCATGTGCCGGTTGGGTATAAATGGATGGGATAGATTATCACTTGCAGAGAGCCCCAAAGTATGGGAATGCCATTTAATGTCAGGACAACGGCATGTGGGTGGCACGGATTCTACAACCTGATCCACATCCATAGAAGTACAGGACTTCTACCCGATGTTTTTTTGTTCCACTATCATTTGGTAATGGAATGAAAACAATGGCTATGTTGTTTGTTATTTCTCTAGCACGGACACATTTATACATTGTGTTTTAACTGTTGAGCCTTAGGTTACCATCACTCTACATAATCCACTTATACAAAGTACAAAGAGAGCAGAGCTGACTTGGTGATATGCCAGAGTTTCTTACATCATGAGCTTCATGCCCAATTCTGCACCTCAAGCAAGTCTAAACCCTAGCAAAGGATGTCTTTTATCATGGGCTGTAAAGCACCCATTACATCAGCTATGTGTCAGTTGCAGGCTTGGGGCTGCACATATAACTTGCATTGAGTTTGATTAGGGAGATGTGCTAAAAAACATTTTGTCATTTCACTAAGTACACTTTAAAGATGACCAATGCTGGTGGCATAAGTAAAACAATCAGTACTGGCTACACTTTAACTGACCTGTTGTACCAAGAGACTGCTGCAATTTCGGCAGTAGTGAATTGGTTACAGACATCAGTCTCCATTGGAAGATAAATTGCACCTGCCACTTTATAGATTTGAAGAATTTGTTCCAATATACATTAAGCTGTCAGACCAACAGGCCTGAATCATTCTAACTGACCACATAAGGATAACCACACTGCAGTAATCCAATGTATTAACCCGTGGGTCATTTGGGAGTGCAGTCAATGGATCTCTGAGCTGGCCTATGACTCAATACACCATTACATCCATGAACAGCTGACTCAGCTTCATCTTTGGTTGTTATAAATTATTCTAAAGGGCCACATATGCAGACAATCCTGCAATTCAATCAGTGCACGTACAACCCACTCTGCATTAGACAGCTTCACTGCATTGAAATTTCTGATTCCACTATAGGTTCACAATTAAAAACACATTCCAACACATTCATTTTTCAATGGCTTACTGTCACTGGGCCCCTCTGCTGCAGAAACACCAGTATAAAGGGTTTGAATGGTCTAAACTCATCTGAGTCAGGAACTAAATGAACACCTAAGCCAAATGGTGCTCTGGAATTCCAAACACAGTGTAGCATCTGGAAGTAACTCAATACTCCAATTTGGAACACTAGCAGGTTATATTTTGCTTAAGGATTACAAAGAATTTGGGGGTTGATGGATGGGGGATAGTGTCAAGTGTACTACACTCGATCGGTTTCCTTTAATACCGCAAACAGTGCTCGTATTTCTGAACATAAGTGACAGCATTGTTCCCTTAGGAAAAGTTCATCTTACCCTTTACAAATGTAAAACACCTTGAACCAAAAAAAGGTTTTGATGTTTAAGCAGCACAGATCACAACTGCTCCATAACATGAAAAATAGAAACAGAGTAAATTATTATAATTTTAATTATGACCTGGTATTACACTGAATAAATAAAACAATATGTGTGTGTGTGTGGGGGGGGGTATATGGTGAATGAGTATGACGAGAACACATCTCCTTGGCTTGGGAATAATGGCTGCTCACATGAAAGGCTCTGAGTCTGTCTTGTCCACTGAGTTTCGCTTATCCTTTCTGCAGAAACTGGTGGCCCTACAACCTTTATACTCGTTTCCTAAAATCATAAAATCCCATACATAATATGCCATAAGAACTAGATAGCCAGAACTTTCAGCTATTACTGGTAAAGAAGAATTCCCCAATTTATTGCAAAAGAAAGCGCTCAAAAAAAAGCGGTGCAGCATTTCAGGCTGAGACTTGACTTTAGAGTAAGTGCCATGAATGGATGCATCATTACTTATAGCCAACAGCTGCAATAATTGGGGTCATTTCAGTTAATTAGGCAGATTAGAAATCCAATTGCTGAGGATCCCTTGGTGTTGATGTGACCTCTTCCAAGGCCCCTATTATGCATCTTGGGCCAGACACCTACATACTAGTGATGTGCGAATCGGGTTTTTCCCAGACCTGCACCCGACCCTAACCTGCCCTCTCTCAGCCTGCGCCCGTCTGGATCACAAAACCGTCTGACATCACAAAAGGGGCGGGTGAGCAGCTATAAAGCGGAAAGTCCCGCAGGTATCGGGCCAGCCCGCACATCACGTACAACCTCCAGCCACCCTTCGTTAATACTAATTAGGGATGCACCGAATTCACTATTTTGGATTCGCCGAACCTCCGTGAAAGATTCAGCCGAATACAGAACCAAATCCGAATTTGCATATGCAAATTAGGGGTGGGAAGGGGAAAACCGTTTACTACCTTGTTTGTGCCAAAAAGTCACACACTTTCCCTCCCACCCCTAATTTGCATATGTAAATTAGGATTCAGATTCGGTTCAGCCGGGCAGAAGGATTCGGCCGAATCCTAATGAAAAAGGCCGAATCCTGGCCGTATCCTGGATTCGGTGCACCCCTAATACTTATACTAATCACTGCTGAACACAGGCTGTGTTCAATTTCTATTTTCTTCCCTTGTGGTTCTGACTTTTGAAACAATGTAGTAGCGGCAGTTTACAGTCTTGTAAAGAAAAAATGCATGGCTTCTGCTACACTATTTCACGAGACAAACCAACAGTGCAGAAAGGGGCAGACCAATACTGCATTAAATAGCAATTGCATACACAACTAACTTTATAACCACTGAAAAGGTTGAATGAACATATATGGGAATGTTGCTTGGAATTAAATTTCCTTTGTTAGTCAAAATCCCTTTCCTTTCTAGCCTTATCCAGAGATCTGTTATTGGAAGCAGCACAACTTTGCCTTCAGATTTGTACTCCGCTAATCTTTGAGCCCCCCTCTCTGTCCCAGTGAGCACCTATTCTACTAATGGTAGCTGCTTCAAATTAATCTGCATTTCCTGCAATTCTGCTCTGAAACTCAAAAAGGGAAGCGAGTGATCGTGCAGGAAGGGGAGAGCCCAGACACTTGTACTCGCCTTACAGCCTCCTGACATGATTAGCTGCTCTGGGCAGGAAGGGGGAGGGAGTGAGGTTAGATGCAAATAGTGTGTCACGGCCGGCACCCTAAATCCAGAACCAATGCTAAGCACCCTGTTCTCGGCTCTTCCTTCTGCCTTTAACAGCCGCCTTTCACCTCGGGAGGAACCCTCGGCTAATCGGATGCCGCCAGGTCTTATAAGAGAGGTGCCAAGCAAAGGGTTCTGGACAAGCAAAGGGGCACAACTGAAAAGTAAAGTAGCAGTACAAGGCGTAGGCAGAAATCGGAGTCAAATCAGGCCGGGTCGTGGCAGGCAGCGTACAAGCGGAGTCAAACAGGCAAAGGTCAAACCAGGAGATCAATCAGAAGGGATTCGATGCAGAAGAGTTGATTACCAGGCAGGGTCAGGATATAGAAGTCAGAATTGTCAGAAGCAGGCAGGGGTCAAAAACAGGCAAAAAGATCACAGAATACTGAAGCTTAGAAAGGACAGAGGCACCAGGAACACACAATGTGGAAACCTTTAACGGGCAAAGAATACAGGGCAAAGGTTCCCTTTAAATATATTCAAATTTCTGCTGACATAGCACACCAGCGTCAGTGTGAACAATAAATCCGGAAGTGCGCGCCCCTAAACCAGAGGACTTCGGCCGGCAGACAAGGCAGCACCACGCGGCGGGCTTCCCCGCTGCCCCACCAGGGTGAGTTTTCATCACATTACCCCCCCCCCCTTGAGGAGCGGCCACCGGACCTCCAGGTGTCTCAGGAAATTTACAATGGAACTGTTTCCTGAGACGGTCAGCCCTTACATCACAAACAGGAAGCCAAGAATTCTCCTCAGGGCCGTAACCCTTCCATTACACTAGATACTGTAACTTACCCCGCACAAGGCAAGAGTCAAGGAGTTCTTGGACTATAAATTGAGGCTGGCCCTCTACCAACACTGGGGGAGGAAAAGATTGTGGCCGGACCTGTGAAGCTGGTTTCAAAAGAGACACATGAAAAGAATAAGATATTTTAAAATTGTCAGGTAATTTGAGACAAACGGAAGAAGGATTGATTATTTCAGTAATGGGATATGGACCAATAAACCTGGGTCCCAACTTGAGTTTGATGTTTTTTGTGGATAACCATACCGGGTCTCCTACCTGATACTTGGGTGCTTCCCTATGAGACCTATCAGCTGCCTTTTTTTGAGCGGCCGTAGCTGCAGAAAGGGAATCATGCACCCCAGACCAGATCTTGGCAAATTGTTTGACAGAAGAATTGACAGATGGTACGGAGGATAATGAACCAGAAAAAGAAAATCCTTTTTGATGTAAACCATTAACAATAAAAAATGGAGATTGACTAGTAGAAGCATGAGTTGCTTTATTGTAAGCAAATTCTGCCCAGGGTAATAGTTCAGCCAATGAGGATTGGTTGTCAGACACATAACACCTTAAAGGTGGCCATACATGGAGAGATCCGCTCATTTGGCGATGTCGCCAAACGAGCGGATCTCCCTCTGATATGCCCACCTTGAGGTGGGCAATATCGGGCTGATCCGATCGTGGGCCCTAGGGCCCAACGATCGGATCCCAATGATGCCTAACGGGCGGTCGGATCGCGGGACCACATCAACGAATAGATGCAGCCGCGATCCGACGGAATTTTTTGTCCCATCCGATTGAGATCTGGCCGACTTTCGGTCGATCGTGAAGCCCGTCGGGGGGCCCTATACATGGGCCAATAAGCTGCCGACACGGTCTGTCGGCAGCTTTTATCGGCCCGTGTATTGCCACCTTAAGAATTGCTCAAGAGACTGATTAACCCTCTCAGTCTGTCCATTGGTTTGTGGGTGGTATGCAGTAGAGGATGACAGATCAATCCCAACCAAAGAGCAGAAAATTTAGAAACTGTATCCCTCTGTCAGAAACAATATTGACTGGAAAACCATGTAATTTGAAAATATAAGAAATAAATAACTCAGCCAAAGTCTTAGCAGATGGGAGGTGTGGGAAGGAAATGAAATGACTAATTTTGCTGAACCTATCCACCACCACCCAAATCACTGTTTTCCCTTGAGATGGAGGGAGTTCAACCACAAAATCCATAGACAGATGGGACTAGGGTCTGTCAGGAATAGGTAATGGCTTTAGCAATCCCTGTGACAGGTTTCTAGAAGACTTTGACCTCTGACAGACAGGACAAGAATTAACAAAGTTTTTGACATCTTGTTTAAATGAAGGCCACCACACATTACGAGACAATAAAAACAAGGTTTTAGAATTTTGAGCCTCACTCAGAACCTGTTCCCTTAAGTCCTCAGTTACAAATAACCTCCCATAAGGAGAATCTACAGGGGCAGAGGATTGTACTGACGACAGTAGTGTGGCAAGATCTGATCCCAGAGCTGCCACCATCAACTCACCAGGAATGATGGGAACACACTCAATAGGTTCAGACAAATTAGATTCAAAGCTCCTAGAGAGTGCATCTGCCTTGGTGTTTTTGGAACCAGGCTTGTATGTGAGGGAGAAATTAAACAGAGTAAAAAATACTCTAATTCAACCGTTTAGCAGATTCGATGTATAACAGGTTTTTGTGGTCAGTAAAGACCATTATAGTATGTTTAGCCCCCTCCAACAGGTGTCGGGGATGCAGAAGAGTCGGTTACCAGGCAGGGTCAGGATATATAAGTCAGAATTGTCGGAAGCAGGCAGGGGTCAAAAAAAGGCAAACAGATCACAGAATACTGAAGCTTAGAAAGCACAGAGGCACCAGGAACACACAATGTGGAAACCTATAACGGGCAAAGAATACAGGGCAAAGGTCCCTTTAAATATATTCAAATTTTGAGCTGACATAGCACGCCAGCGTCAGTGCGCACAATAAATCCGGTAAGGAGTGCCACGCTCGCACCTAAACCAGAGGATTTTGGCCGGCAGACAAGGCAGCACCACACAGCGGGCGTCCCCACCGGAGGCGCGGCGGGTGTCCCCACCACCCCACTGGATCACCAGGGTGAATTTTCATCACACAGTGATATGGAGAGGACAAGTCACACGTACTACTATCCACAGCCTATACATCTGTCAAGAATAACGATCAGCCGGGCTCTGGCCAAGTATGGTTTAAATGCACTGTACTGCAGCATGACAAGAACTCCTGCACAAAAGAACAGCACTACAGCTACAAATCCTAATTAAACATTGGACCACAACCGGTTGCTAATAATTTATCTCTAGTAATGGCATGCCAAACTTAAAGGCGAAGGAAAGGTTAAAAGTAAGTGAGCTTTATCAGAGAGGTCTATATAAATACACCAGTAAACCCTCAAAATAATGCTGCTCAGAGTCCTCCGTCAAACGAAACACAGCATTTCTTTCCTTCTATTGAGTATACATGGGCTTCTTTATCACTTCCTGTTTTCAACATAAACCTCCAGGGCTAGGGCTTGAGCATGTTCAGTTTGCTCCCCTCTCCCTCCCATTTCCCCCCTCCCTCCCTGCTGTAATCTGAGCCCAGAGCTATGAGTGAGCAGGGAGAGACTCAGGCAAGAAGTGATGTCACACCAACCCAATTTGGCAGCTGCTATCCTAAACAAACAGAGAGCTTCTACAGCCGTTTACTCAGATATGGTGAAGTATTCTACAAAACAAATATAGCGTTCTACCTTGCACTATTGTGGCTAATCTATTGCCAATAAAATGCCTTGGTAACTCTACTTCTCCTTTAAAGGGCACAAAAAGGCCAAATCAAGTGGGTGTGTGTGAGGTTCACATTATGACTAAAGCTTGACATAGACTTGCAGATTTTAGTCTTGTAGCCAAAGAACGATAGTACGTCACAATCTTCTGACCTGCCACTAACCATTTAGATTAAATAAAGTAGTAAAAGAACAAATCAGATGAAGTTCTGGCCGTGACTGCAATCATACGAAGGTTATGTCTGACAAATAGTAGCGACAGCCACCCATTATCGTCAGATAGGTAATACATGCAGAGAAATTATCGTTAGCCGACAGAAATCTTCTAAACGACTGATCTCCATGGTATGAAAAATTTTGGGATGAGCCATACACTGTCCAAAAATCGTACAATCCGCCTATTCATGTAACTTTATCTTTGTATCTATGTGAGGCAACTTCGGGCGACTTCAGAAAACTAATCGCTCCGAGTGCCATCCCGCAGGCGATTTACAGGGGAGTACAGGGGAGCCAGTTCGGGGAGATTAGTCGCCCGAAGAAGAGAAGATTTGTCGCTGGGCAACTAATCTCCCCAAATCCTGTGTGCCCTGACCCGAAGGGTGAAGACACACAGAACTATTAGTAGCAGCTACTTTTTCTGGCTACAAAATTCTCTGCCAAAAACAATACTGAAAATTGCCTCTGCTAAAACACATGTAACAACTTAGCAAAGCAATTATTACTGTTTTGTCTATTTTGCAGCTGTGACAAGTAGCTGCTACTAGTAGCTCTTTGTGTCTTCACCCTAAAATATTCTGCATTTATACTAATGGATATAGGAGTATACAAGGGGTTATCAAAAGCTGTCACAACGGATAATGTAAGTGCTGAGAAACATAAAATGTTCCTAAAAGATGTGATACAGAAGTACATTAAAAACACAGTTGTCAGATTTAATGGTAATTCAGAGAAGTGGTAGGTAAGTTAGTAGCGAGAGAAATGCAAAGCTTAGGGGTTGACGCAAATCAAAAAGCAGATAATGAGGTTGGCCTGTCATCTAAACCGATGCTACAGTGATGATTATTAAATTCTAATGCTAATTGCACTGGCTTCTGTGCTGCCATGTAGTAATTATCTGTATTAATTACTAATCAGCCTTATATTGTGACATTTCTATTCTATGTGTACTGTATATTGTGAGTGGGTCCCTAAGCTCAGTAAGTGACAGCAGCACAGAACATGTGCAGTGTATCAGCAGAAAAGAAGAGGAGGTGCTACTAGGGCATCTTTGGAGGCACAGATCTTTACTGCTAAACGGCTGGAGTATAGAAGACCAAAACAAAAGGTGGCCATACACGGAGAGATCCGCTCGTTTGGCGATATCACCAAACGAGCGGATCTCTCCCCGATATGCCCACCTTGAGGATCCTAACGAATAGTAATGTTGTCGGCCAGATCTCGATCGGGGAAGCCTGTCGGGGGGCCCCATATACAGGCCAATAAGCTGCTGACACGGTCTGTCGGCAGCTTTTATCGGCCCGTGTATGGCCACCTATAAAATGTACAGTATTTCTACCCTCCTTTAGTTAAGCTTTACTTTTCCTTTAAGCAGGCCACACATTGTAACATCTGCTTTTTGGCAGGGTTACCAAATGAAGACACCTTTATCTGATTTGGCCACCAATGCAGTGAGGCAAATCATGATGTCGTCGTCATTTGGCCCCCGGGTTAACTATCGTACTACAGGTATCTGACCGGTTTCTGGACGTCTAATAATGCTGAGCTTTCTGGATAAAGAGTTTTTGGATAAGGCACCCCATGCCTGTATAATGAGGGCCTAGGGAACCTCTCATTAGAGAACCCCAGCAATGCGTGGATGGGATTTTCTAACTTGCTACATTTTTGGACAGTTTTCAATCAAACAGGCTTATGGTAGGGAGCATGAGCATTCCAATATACTGCCAACTCAGTCGGAGTGGGGGGGGGGGGGAGTCATGAAGTCAGCAGCTTTTAGCGGTTGCTGTCTGATACTATAATTCAATGATCCCCAACCAGTGGCTCATGAGAAATAGGTTGCTCACCAACCCCTTGGATGTTGCTCCCAGTGGCCTCAAAGTAGGTGCTTATTTTTGAATCTGGCTTGGAGGCAAGTTTTGGTTGCATAAAAACCACAGTCCACATAGGGGCTATCAAACAGCCAATGACAGCACTTATTTTGTAGAAACATTTTGTTATGCTTGCGTTGTTCCCCCGGCGCTTTTTACATTTGAATGTGACTGATGAGTAAAAAAAAAACAAAAAGGTCAGGGACTCTGGCTCTAATCCATCCAACTGACAACCTGAACAATCAGAACTGAAGGAAGAAAAGAGCAGGTGCGGTTCTTTGCTTGTTCAGTTTACATTTTTAGACTTATCCCCTTATTTAATCTTTAGTTCAGGACTGTCCAGGTGGAGAACTTTGACTCAGATGTGGCCCTCCAAAGGATTTTTATAGCCTCTATCCCTCAAAGCGGTACAGCACTGGTCTACATAATAACATGGCCAATTACATCTGTTTTGGGCATCAGCATGAAAAGAAAATGTCTTGTATAAAGACCACTAATTATGTTGAGAGTTAAAGAGCTATATATAGATATAGGGGCAAATTCACTAACAGCCGAAAATTCACCAGCGATGGCTTCGCGCACATCGCAACACTTCGCCAGGCGTAAATTCGCCTGGACAACGCTAATTCATGAAGATCCGAAGTTGCGCACAGGATACCGAACGCTGGTGAAATTACGCCAGCGAAATTAGCAGTTCGACGTTACGCTAGCGTTAGCGAATTAGCATACGGCGTGCAGTTAAAGTACAATGGCCGTATATTCTGCAGCAAATACTTAAATTATATAAAGTTGTTATATTGCCCTACACATGTGCCTACAATATAGTTTAGGTGCCATATGTTATCAAGTGTAGGAGGATACCCGGAAAAAAAATTTACAATCTTTTTCAGTCTATCACCCTTTAAATAGGAAAAAACACCAGCGTTTTAAAAAAAATTTTAACTTTTTTTGGAGGAACTCCTATCTACTCTATTGCACTTCGCCTGGTCTGAGGTGGCGAAGGCAAGCTTGGCGATAGAGGTAAGGCATACCTCCCAACATTTTGGAAGTACAAAGGAGGGACAAAAAAATGTTTTCGCACGTAGCGCAGCAAATTTTTTTGACCATGCCCCTTTCTGTGGCCACACCCCCTAACTATCATGTTTGTTTTACAAAATTTAGCAGGTTATAAAAGTTTGAAAATATTTCTCATTATCTAAACTGGTTTTTTTGTGTCTCAAAATTGTTACAAAGTATCTTATTTGCACCTGTTGGCTGTTCTGTGCTCTCTGCTAAAAGCCAGAGTTAGAAACTTTGAGTTAGAAACTTTGTTTCTTTTTCTGGCTGTTCAGTGCAGAGAAAATAGGGACTTTCCAGTACAAATGAGAGACTGCAGGTTGAGCTGTCAAAAGAGGGACTGTCCCTCCAAAAAAGGGACAGTTGGGAGGTATGGGTAAGGGTCAGTAAAATCAAAAACTTGAATTTGCGTAGTAAAATGGCTATGGCAGCAGCTGCAGATAACTGTAGCTGTGTATCTGAAGTTGAACAACAATACAACCCTGAGATCAAAAGGTTCCAAGAACCCCTCCCAGATCAGACACATCAGAGGGTAAAACTCTTCCCCCACCCAACTGGGTATGAGCCTGGCAGAATTGAGACGCCACCGGCTGCCAGGCTCACCACAATTACAGTGATCCATAAATACAGGACACTACGTGGTGGATGGGAGGAAAGGTGGGGCTGCGAGGAACTGGCATTTTTAGCCAGTCCGTTTCACTGTGATTAACCCCATAATCTGGTTAATAGATGGTTCTCTCCTCGCAGACGTGTGACTTCCTCTTTGTAAAGAATCCAAGTGATAATTGATCGCACAGCAACAACTTTTTCTGTATTAACCCCTTTGATCACCACACTGCTCATGAGGGGATTGTCAGCGCTTCTAAGAAACTGTATTTGTGCCATTTAGAACAAATGCTGCCATCTGCACCCAAGCTGTGGCAGTAATCACTAACACCCAGTACTTAAAGGAGAACTAAAGCTTAACTAACAAGTAGGGTAGAAATGTTGTACATTATGTTTTGTGCTTCTGTACCAGCCCAATGCAACCACAGCCCTTTAGCAGTAAAGATCTGTGTCTCCAAAGATGCCCCAGTAGCTCCCCATCTTCTTTTCTGCTGATTCACCGCACATAATCTGTGCTGCTGTCACTTACTGAGCTTAGGGACCCACTCACAATATACAGTACACATAGAATATAAATGTCACAATATAAGGCCAATAGTAATTAATGCAGATAGTTACTACATGGGGCATCAGAATTTAATAATCAGCCCTGTAGTATCAGCTTATATTACAGACCAACCTCATTTTCTGCTTTGATAATTAGTGAGGACCCCTAAGCTTAGCTTCTCAACAGCTGCTCAGAGCCCACTGAGCATGTGAGTGTCACAGACACTTTCCAAGATGGTGACCCCCTGTGACAAGTCTGAAGTCCTGGATCATTGCTGCTATTGGCAAGCTGAAACTTTATGCTCGTGCAATAAGTTTAGTATATAAAATGTGGCATTTTTCGCCACCTTAATTTTTAGGGTTTAGTTCTCCTTTAAAGAGATTCTGTCATGATATAGTTTTTATTTCTAAATTACACTGTTTATACTGCAAATAATTCACTCTACAATATAAAATTTCATTCCTGAACAGAAAGTGTATTTTTTTCGTTGTAATATTGCTGTGTAGGCAGCCATCTCAGGTCATTTTGCCTGGTCATGTGCTTTCAGTACATAATTCTGCTGGAGCAACACCATTAACTGGTGCTTTTCCCATGACAGTATCCCTTTAAGGAGTGTGTTTAAGGAAAGCCAGGGTTGCACTTGTTGCCAAAGCAGAGGGACAAATGAACGGAATTGCCAGTTTCCCATAAATTACACAAAGGCCTATTTTTTGTGCGCTCTTACATAAATGCTCTGGGCCATGTTAACAAGACATGGGAATAAGGGCTGTGTCATCATTTGTATGAATAAATTCCTCTTCCTCTGAGCCATGTCAATCTCCTGCCACTCTCTGTCAATCCAACACAGATTTCTAGAGGTCCTGCGGCTATTGCTAGCCTACTAGTGCCAGTTATGCTGCACACGGCGAGAATGTGCCTGCAGCTTTACTTAAATATCAGCTTATAGGTCATCCCTATACGCTCCGTCGCTCTCTGCAATGTTTTACTGATACAAAATCTGCAGCCACGCATACAATTATAATTCATGTGAGATGCAAACAATAAGGGGCAGATTTATCAATGGTCAAATTGAAAACAAGAATTTTTTAATGGTCAAAACCATCAAATTAGACTAAGGAGTAATTCAAATTCAACTCGAGTTTTTTTGAAAAATTCTAACTCGATTTTTGAGATTTATCATACTCTGGCCCTTTGAGAAATCATTCTACTATTCACCACCTAAAACCTGCCAAATTGCTGTTTAAGTCAATGGGAGAGGTCCAGGGATCAATTTTGAGTTGTTTGCAGCCTTCCTGACATTCGAGTTTCTTTCATTTGAATCTAATTTGATTCGAGTTTACAGGTTGATTTAATTCATCCGAGTTTTAAAAATTAAATTTGACTAATACATTTCGATTGGTCGAATTTTGAATTTATGGGAGTTTATAAAAACTCACATGAATTCGAACTTCGACCCTTGATAAATGTGCCTCCCCGTGTGTTTTTTTCTAGCAATGCTGGCCACAGCTGTCGCTACTATCTGCAGTGTCCGTCTATGGATTTTCCTGTGAGTGCGGTTTTTGTACAGTATTTTTGGTCTATATATATATATATATATATATATATATATATATATATATATATATATATATATATATATATATATATATATATATATATATATATATATATATATATATATATATAGACCAAAAATACTGTACAAAAACCGCACTCACAGGACACAGGTGCAAAAAAGATCTGTTTATTTTTTACGACGTTTCGGCTTCTATTACTGAAGCCTTTCTCAATATATATATATATATATATATATATATATATATATATATATATATATATATATATATATATATATATATATATATATATATATATATATATATATATATATATATATATATATATATATATATATATAACAATATACAACAATCCAATATGTTGCTTCTTGTACCTATACTCAAAACAGTACAAACTGATCCTTGGCTAACACAGCCTTTATTATGTATGTACAGATAATATCGAACAGTCATTGCTGGCCCGTAGCTTTGCTGCAGAACTTAAACAATTTAGTGGAGCCACAGGTCAGGGTCTAGTGCAGGGATCCCCAACCTTTTGAACCCGTGAGCAACATTCAGAAGTAAAAGGCGTTTGGGAGCAACACTATGTGGATTTTCAACCTACATTGAGGCTCTGTTTGGCAGTGCATCTGGTTTTTATGCAATTAAAACTTGCCTCCAAGCCTAGAATTCTACAATAAGCACCTGCTTTGAGGCCACTGGGAGCAACATCTAAGGGTCAGGCCACACAGGGCGTTTTGGGGAGATTTGGTCGCCTGGCGACTAATCGCCTCGTTTTTGCGGAGACCAATCTCCCCAAACGCCTTCCCTGAATATGCGCCTGCTAAAATGAAAAAACGCAGGCGCTAATCACACGCGGCGGTTCGTTTTCTGGAATCGCCCAAAGTTTCCTCATGAGTCTACTTCAGAAAACGAACCGCTGCGTGTGCTTAGCACTGGCGTTTTTCATTTTAGCCCGCGCAGGAACAGGGAAGACGTTTGGGGAGAATGGTCGCCGCAAAAAAAAAAAAAAAAACGATTAGTCACAAGACAACCAAATCTCCCCAAAACGCCCTGTGTGGCCTTACCATAAGGGGTTGGAGAGCAATATATTACTCACGAGCTACTGGTTGGGGATCACTGGTCTAGTGCAACTAGTGTTATTATGCAGGCTGTGTTATTTTTCAGGCCCCCAAAATGTCTAGAGGTTGACTTGTTTTACCAATTGGACAGTAAGCTCCACTGCACAGACTTAAACTAACTGCATATTATGGAGGAGATAATCCAGTCCTGTTCTTTTAGGCCTGAATTCCTCTTCACACTAAAGGATAACATGGAATAAGGTGTCATAAAGGCCAGGAGTGGATCATTATCTCTCTCATGGCATGGGTCTGACTCACATCTCTGCACTTGAGCTGGGACTGTTGCGACTACTGCACAAACAATCTTACTCACTATGGCAGCAGGGATAACACCAAATGCAAAAAAAAAAAAAAGCCTTTAAATGTCTTTATAGCATTAATCTCTGTCCCCACGAGTATAGGTCTGGCTGAATGGGATTACATTTCTTTATGTTTAGCTGTTGAGTTGGGCTGATAGAGGCAGGTAATAGGTAAATAAACAGTCTGCTGGAGATTCTCTTTAATACCATATATTTTACAGAAGCGTCTTTTACCGTCATTCCAGTTTTCACAGAAGAAAAGGCAGGCTACTCTCCTTGTGAGTTCATACATGTGATGAAGTAGGGAATATACGTGTGGGAAATGCAGGTTGTGATGTTGCTTATGCCATTAACAAAGGGAGGCTGGCCGTGCCATATCCGTGCCGAGCGTGAGAGGAAAGTGGCACAGAGCTGTGTGTCTGTGAGTGGGAGGATGAAACTATCACTGCCCATATTGTTCATATGTGCAAAGATAATCACTGGCACAGCACAGAATAAAGCTGAAGATGGTAACGTACCGCCTGTGTGGTATATGATTTTGTGCGAGAGTAAGGCTAGTAGTGCAGCCTGTGCCATGTATGCTCATGAGGACTGAATCTTATTATCATTTAAAGGGGTGGTTCATCTTTGAGGTAAATTTTAGTATGTTATAGAATGTTCACTTCCTAGCAACTCTGCAATTGGTCTTCATTATTTATACTTTTTGCGTTATCTGCCTTGCTGTTTTGCCTTGCGCCAGCTTTCAAATGGGAGTCTCTGACCCCTTCTAAAAACAAGGCTACACGGTAAGGCTACATGTTTATTGTTATTGTATTACTCATCTTTCTATTCAGACCCTCTTCTATTCATATTGCAGTCTCTTATTCAAATCAATGCATGGTTGCTGGGGTATTTTGGACCCTAGCAACCAGTTTGCAGAAATTGCCAACCGTAGAGCTAAAGCTAAATTACTCAAAAACAACACATAATAAAAAATGTAAAAAAAATTGCAAACTGTCTCAAAACATCACTCTGTACGTCTTAATTTAAAGGTGTACAGCCCCTTTACCATATATTTATAAAGTGCAAGCATATTCTGCAGCTCTGTACTACAGAAGGGTAAACATATTGAACATATACAGTACATTACTTATAATTACAAGAGATAAAGAGGGTGCTGCTTATACAAACTCTATGATGGGTGACAGGGCCGCCATTAGAAATCACGGGGCCCCGTACAACAAAATTTTTGGGGCCCCCTGGGCCCCGCCCACACTGACGACCAAGCTCCACCCCATATCCCGCCCACTCCACATCGCAGTTAAAAGACCACACAGACATCAGCGCTAAAAAAGTAACCCCCCCCCACACAAGTTGTAAAAAGCTATTGATGGTCGCCCAGGGCCCCCTTATAAAAAATTGGGGCCCCAAAAAAAAAAAAATTTAAAAAAAAACTAAAAAATAAACAAACATTGGCGGCAGGGGCCCCCTTATAAGTTAAAAACAAATTGGGGCCCCAAAAAAAAATTTGAAAAAAAAATTTTTTTTTTTTGAAAAAAAAACTGGTGGCAGGGGCCCCCTTACAAGTTAAAAAAATTTGGGGCCACCAAAAAGAAAATTAATTTTTAAAAAAAAAAAAAAAAAAAACAATGGTGGCAAGGGGCCCCTTACGAGTTAAAAAAAAAATTGGGGCCCCAAAAAAAAGTTTTAAAAAAAAGATTGGTGGCAGGGGCCTATAGAATATTAAAATAATACATTGGTGGCCAGGGGATTAAAAAAAAAAAAAAACACAAACTGGTGTTCAGTAGGATTGAACTCATGGCTTCAGTACTTCAACTTCGCCTCCTTTCGTGACTTCGGGTCTTTTCACCGCTTCAGGACTTCAATTTCGGCTGTTTTCGTGACTTCGGGTCTTTGCGCTGCTTCAGGACTTCGGCTTCGGCTATTTTCGTGACTTCGGGTCTTTTCGGCGCTTCGTGACTTCGGCTTTTTCCGTGACTTCGGGTCTTTTCGGCGCATCGGCTTCGGCTTTTCGGCACTTCCGCATTGGCAACGCAAGAGGCAAGACGTACGGCTCGGGCGCTCGTAAGGGGGGCCCGGATCTTCAAAAAATGCAGCGCTGCCGGGCCCCCCTTCATGCCCGGGCCCGGTACGCTTGTCCCCCCCTGATGGCGGCCCTGATGGGTGAGGACAGCAACATCAGGCTATGGATGCTCACAAGGATAAGCTGATACTGCCTATATTGGGCGAGGGTGAGGCCAGCACTGTCAGTGCTACGTATGCTTATGAGGAAAGACTGGCATTATTTTTAATAAGAACAGCAATGCTAGTGCAATGTATGTTCATGAAAAAAGAGAAGGCTGATCCAGCATTGCTAGTGTAAAAGTTGGCCATACACCTTGAACTGGGCGATATAGGGCTGATCCAAACCTGGGTGCCAGGGCCCAATGATTGGATCACAACGAGAAGAATAAGGGCGGTTGGATCAAGGACCACAAGAACAGATGTGGTCCTCGATCAACGGGGTTTTTTTTAAACCCAACTGATCTACATCTGGCTGACTTTCAGCCTGATATCGATCGGGGAAGCCCATCGGAGGGCCCCATACACTGTCCAATAAGCTGCCAACTTAATCGGTCAGCAGCTTTTATCGGCCTGTGTATGGCCACCTTAAAGGAGAAGGAAAGTCTGTTTGCACTTGGGAGTGCCAAATGTTAGGTA
This sequence comes from Xenopus laevis, assembly GCF_017654675.1. Classification (NCBI taxonomy): domain Eukaryota; kingdom Metazoa; phylum Chordata; class Amphibia; order Anura; family Pipidae; genus Xenopus; species Xenopus laevis. The sequence goes on along the minus strand of NC_054378.1, from coordinate 105,811,701 downwards.
CTCCTAAGTGATTTTATTGACTTACCTGAAACCCCGGGCCGGTGCTCCTATCAGCAGACCGGCTGAAAACTGCACCGGCCCAGGGTTATTCCAGTGAGCACCACATAGAGATCTTCTTCCTGCTTCCGTCTTCTTCACACGGTTGCGCATGCACAGTAGAGCAAAAAGCCGAACTTTAACTAAAAAAATCGCTATTTCATTCAACTACGCATGCGTTTTCCCTGGGAAATTTGAAGAAAGAAGAAGCCGGAAAACGATCTCTCCGTGGTGCTCGGTAGAAAACCTCTGGGCCAGTGCAGTTTTCTGCATGGTTGCAGGTAAGTCAATACAATTTGGCACCCCCAAGTGCAAACAGACGTTACTTCTCCTTTAAGTAGAATACATGTAGGAAGAGGATAGCAAAGCATAGTTGTATACTGACCTGGTTAAGGGGCCTGCAGGTACCTAGATATACAAAATATCCCATCACGCCGACATCTAAAGCCACCTATGATGAATATATAAATCCTACAACAGAGCGGGCGTTTTTGATTATGCATATTAATGAGGGGACAGAAGGAACAAAAAAATGAGAAATGATGACAAATTCTGTTTGGCTCAGTCTTAGTGCAGAACCCTACAGTATATGGGGATGGCGAAGGAAACACACAGAGACATGGGGTTTTCTGAAAAAAATCATGCTCATATATTATGTGAGTAATGACATATACTTATACTGAAATTTACATCTTCCATTTTAATGGCTGCCATGAATTATACTGCTGAAGTGAAGATCAGCGTGCTATTGATTTTCATCCTTTATGCCCAGTCTAACTGCAGAAAAGCCGTCTGACAGAACAACAAGCAGTTTTCCGTTGCTATTTAATAGTAACTGTACTGCAAAGGGTTAATCAGCAGAATTTCTTTTCCCCTAATTCTCCTCACTGCACTCATATAGTCCATAGCATTGAACATTTTGTCCCCTTAGACGGGATGCCATTAACCCTTCAGTAGCAGGCACAGCCTTCCCATCAATGAAAGGGTGGACTTTGCCCTTAGGCAGAGCCTTTTTTGTTACTAAGTGCAGGTAGAGAGAGCTATTAAACCTGCTGCTAAGATAGAAATGAACCGGATACAAACTGGGCCCTGGTTAATAATAGAAATATGCATTTGGGGGGGGGGGCTGTCTAAATATCACACTGGTGCTTTAAATAGGGTCTGGCCATCTGGAGGCCTGTAGGGCAGGTATGGGCCCCCAAAGGATTTTTATGCCCCTGGCCCTCCCATAGGCAGCAGACGTTTTTTAAATATAACATTATTATTTGAAATAATAAGGCATATGAACATCTGGTATATTAAATAATAGCCCAACACTGCAGGAACATTGTGACAGCAGTGAATTGCCTGGTCCTGTGACTAGCGGTCACTTTATTTTTGGAAGCAGTAACAAACCTGGTAAGACTAATTGCTTCTGGTAAAAATAAATGCAATACAAGAGCCCCTTTACTGGCACTTTAAGGGTTCAGTGCAGTTAAGACACTCCCACCCATTCCCTCTCCAAGTTCTGAGTTGAGGCAGCGTGGGAAGAAACAACGAATAAAAATAGTACATTCACTAAAGGGATTTTGGAGAATCCCGAGTGGTTGGGGAGAAATTTTCCAGGGTTGATGAAGGTCAAAAAACCGCCAAGGGTTAAAAGATGCATTGGTCCCAGCAATGGTTTAACAGGAACTTGAATTAAAGATTAAAAAAAAAAAACAGGAGTTTATCAACAAATGTGGGGAAAGAGACAAGGAAAGAAGAAGAATATACCTCTATATAATACACAAAAGCCATGAATATCTTGTAAATTATAGCCTTATAAACGGTGAGTACGGATGTTATCAATTATAAATGGTGAGTAGTGATGTCATTTCTGTCACAAGACTCACTGAAACTTGTGTATTGTAATAAATAATAATAAAGTACCTTATATTCACCATTCACTATATCATTTACTAAGGACTACAAAAGGATGTACAGACACCAGTACTTAGTAATATGTCCCTCTGAACACAAGCCTTTTAATTTTCCTTGTTATCTTGGCCTCTCCATTACTGCTAAGGGTCTGGCCACACGGGCAGATTAGTCGACGGCGACAAATCTCCTCTTCTTTGCGGTGACTAATCTCCCCGATCTGCCTTCCGCCGGCTAAAATGTAAATCGCCTGGGGGCAGGCACACGGAGCGCTTCGTTTTCCAAGGCCCGTAATTGCCTCACAAGGAAACTTCGTGTGGCCAGACCTTAATGGGTAAAGCAAGGCCTGGGCAGAGCCAACCAGAGCAAGTTTAGCAGGATTTATGTAGTGATATCCCTGGGGTTCTCTCATTACAATGCCTCAAGCCATGCTTCTGGGTGTGCAGAACAGCAAAGCACAGTTGCCCTTTAAAGACAATACACAGATTTCCGATGCGAAGAAAAGGGAACCCGCAGGGATTGCATTAAAAAACAAATAACGATTGCTAGTGAATGCAGCTAGCTCAAGGATGTCACAGACAGCTACAAAGAACATTCTAAGCTGCCCCCTCAGCGAGTGCTGCCATGTGCCAATGCCCATTTCAATGAACACTTGTTATCCGCATCTGCAATAAGACAAAGCACCACTACACTAAAACTCCAGCTGAATTTTAACAAACCACAAATCCCAAATCCTCCAGTTCACTTAGTGCTGCCATGTCACTTCACATATATATATATATATATATATACACACACACATACACAGAATATATATACATTGCAGTCACAGTAAGCTACAAGGGGTTAATTATTCTATTTCTGGTCTTCGGAACCAGTAAAAGCTTTTAACTCAGTTACTCCAGACAGAATTGGCATCCTATTGGCCCTGTTCACTCAGAAAATTGACCAGATATTAATTTAAAAATCCCATCAGATGAGGATACCATCACTGCATTGATGCAGTCTCTGTCCAATGGCTCCTATAGGTCCCACTGGATGATGTAATATTTGGCCCTAGGGCCAACAATCAGACCAGCCCAATTTGGCAGAGTATGCGGGTCCTTGCCATACATTTCACCACCAATCCTGTGTTGTATTCATGCAATGATTAATAGGCTGCCATATTTATTGCAAAAACGCATGAAAACTCCACTATTTTGGAACTCCACCAAAAATTGATTTTGACTCATGAAAGAAAATGCCATTCTAAGCAACTTTAACACATTTCAATGGCATTAATATAATTTCAGTTGAATACAACATTTATTCTCTGGCTTTGATGCTTGGAACAATGTAGCAAATGTCAGCTCTCCTCCAGGTCTAATAATCAGCTGGCTTCTGCTACACGGTTTCAGCCCAGAAGCAGTAGCACAAATAATTTAAATAGCCACACAGATTCTGCTTTGAACAGTGATTACATTTAAATATGTAAAACCACTGATTTCACTGTTAATTTGTTTTGGAGAGTTTCTTATAATTACATGTATAACCTATTTTAGGTGGAGTTTTCTTTAACATAAAAACAAGGCTCTGTAGCTGCACATAACATTTCACATGCTGGAAGGATAGTCATATTTTTCAAGTGACAAGTGGTTTCTAGGTAATATGGTAGCAGAAGAAGGGTTAACATTAAATCTTTTCTTCCCCGCTGCTAAATGCCCCAGCAAAGTCTGGTTACGGCACATCTGTGTATATACAGGCATTTATTTATTTTTTTAAACTTAATTTTTATTTGCAATAATTGAAAAGAGAGAAATGGTCATGCATTGAAAGATACAGCTGTTCAGTATTATATTTTCTCTTTTAGATGAAATACCATAAGTCAAAGTATACATTTGCAGATAAAACTAACATCAAACCAATTAACATAACCGCCATCAGTAATAAAAAAGGAAGAAAAGCAATAGGTCAGTGCAATCTCAATAGTCTATCAAGGTTGGGTATATGTATCCATAAAGGTGTACCATTCACTCCAAATTTCCAGATGCAGGTCTAGTTTGTTGTCTCTCTCTGCTGCCCCTTTTTCCACACTACCTTGGATTTTTATTTGGGTTATGCATTCCTGCAAAGTAGGTGTTGTAGCAGTTTTCCAGTACTTGGCTATGAGAGTAGTAGCAGAATTGAATATATGAAAGAATAGTTTCTTGGTGCTTTTGGCTAGTCTTATTGGGTAGATTTGTAGGAGGGCTATCTCTGGTTCTTAAGGTAGATGTTGTTTGAGTAGCTGTGTTAGCATTTGAAAGATGTTTTTCCAAAAAGGTGAAATTGTATGACAGTCCCACCACATATGTAGTAGCGTGCCCTAATGTCCGCAACCCCTCCAGCAGTTCTTTGGGTAAGTAGGTGTAATTTTGCCAGTTTATCCGGGGTTAGATGCCCCCTGTAGATCAATTTAATGTGGGCTTCTCTATGATTGGTGCATTTGGTGGCTCCTTGTGGGGCAGTCAGTACTTTCTGCCATTGCTGTATAGTAAAACTTTTTTGGAGATCCTGCTCCCATTTGATCATATCCGGTAGTTTGTCGTCTAGATCTTGTGCTAACATTTGCTTATAGCACTCTGAAATAAGGCGTCTCCCATTCCATGTTTTTTTTGCATAGGTATTCCATGTTGGTTTTGTGTCTACTCTTTTTATAGTCCTTATTTTGTGAGTGTAGCCAGTGAGTTATTTGAAGGGAAGTATAGTTGTCCTGTGGCCTTATGGAATATTTTTCTGATAGCCTTTCAAATGTTTCCAGAGTGTTTGCAAAGTACAGGTCTTGGAGCTGTTTGATCCCTGCCTCAATCCAAGAAGAAATCTGAATTTGTGGAATAACCTTGGGCAATGCTGAAATTGGGAGCAGCGGGGAGGGGAATATCCCAAAGTTATGTTTGCTAGCCATTTTGTGCCATGTTTGCAGGGTGCATCTGGTGGTGGGTAATACGTTTATGGGGGGGTCTAGATTGTTTGTTCAGCCAAATGTATTGCTGTCGTTGGTCTGCATACCCTGCCTCTAGATCAATCCATTTTTTCTGTCCTGTTGGGGCATGGAACTTGACTCTGGGTTGCTTGTCTTGCCAAATGAACCTGTTAATTGTTCTTGTTTTGAGGAAGATGGGGGGGGGCAATTGGAGAGTCCTGAATAGGTACAAGATCTGGGGGAGTAGATCCATTTTTACTGCAACTATGCGGCCTAGCCATGAAATGTGTTCTTTTCGCCAGTAGTCTTGGATTATCTTGTGCAACAGGGGTTGATAGTTCAACCGATAGATAGCTTCAGGGTCTTTTGGCAACCTAACTCCTAAATAGGTAACATAAGAATCCATCCAATCAAAATCAAGAGATTGTTTGAGAGCATCTAAGGCTGGTTGTGGTATGTTTATGGGTATTACCTGAGTTTTAGAAGTATTAATTTTGTACCAGGAGACCTTCTGGAAGAGTAGAAGTTGTTTCAGAACATTGGGTATCGTCGGGTTGGTCAATGCCAATAAGATGTCATCAGCGAATAGTCCAATTTTCTGGACTCCCGACTGAGTAACCAGGCCTTTTATATCAGGGTTTGATCTGATAATTTGTGCCAGTGGCTCAACCATTAGGGCAAATATCAGTGGTGAAAATGGGCACCCCTGGCGTGTACCATTAGTGATGTTGATGGCGTCCGAGGTCACCGGGTATCCCCAGCGATACGGTATATTATTTTGGCGGAGTAAAACTGTAATCTCCTGGAATGCTTTACGTTTCAGAAGCGTGGCTTTGGAGAGATCAGTATAAATCTCAATTTGTTGATAATTCGCAGGCCAGTTTTCTTTTCTTCCTGGCAGAGGCCAATAGTTTGTCTTTGGTTTGGAAAAACAGAAGCCGCACGAGAACATCCCTAGGAGCTTTTTCTGGTGCTGCCTTTGGTTTAGGGATCCTGTGTATGCGGTCTATAGTAAGTTCCAAGGCATGGGCATCTGGCATTATCACTTTTAGCAGTTCTGTAAGGTAAGTCTCTAGGTCTGTAGACTGAACGGACTCAGGTATACCTCTCAATCACAAGTTGTTTCTACGGGATCTATCTCCGCGATTGCTTACCTATGTGGGCTGTGCGCTCACCGATATCCTGTATTTCCCGTCTGACATCCTTCACTAGCTGCTTTATGTCTCCCTGGAGTGTTGTTCTCAACTCCGTCAGCATTTCTCGGAGTTGCTGTGCTGAGGTGGGAGCTGCGTCTGGCTCTGGTGAGGACATAGCCGTCTGCGAAGGAGAGGGATCATGCAGTTGCTGTTCCAAAATGGCGGAGGGTGAGCTCTGTGGAAGGGAGCGTGACCACTGTGTAAAGTATGCGGTAACCCTTTTGTTCTCTTTTTTCGGGTTCTTTTTTTGTCCCATACCGGGGCAAGTTGATTGCACGGGGTTTTCTCACCGCTTTGCTGTTGTGCCTTTCTTGGCTATTAGGAGATGGTCTCGGTTAACCGGAGCGCAGTTATTATGCGTCCATCTTGTGAGCTGTCAAGCTCCGCCCCCCAACAGGCATTATTTTTAATGTAAATATTATTCCTATATGGGCCACACAATACTGCAAACACAGGATTTCCTCTTTATATTCCTTATACAACTTCCCTAGACAAAGCCATGTGATAACCCTTACACTGCCAGGAACATTCTGTATTCTAGTTTAATGCAATAAAATAAAATCCTGGGAGTTTAGCTAAACAGCTAGTGATGGAATTTGGACCCCATCTGCCAATGCAAATGCCAAATTGCTTGCAATCTGATATACTGCCTGCAAGTTGTGTTGGCAATTTACTTGTGTTCATGGGGGTGTGAAACACGTTATTGTGTTAAAATTTGAATCATTAGATTGAATACAGTTGCATATATAGGTAGATTTAAAGGGGGTCCTACAAATAATACCTCCTAAAGACCGGTGTTTAATTCCAGGATACCCTTGTGCACTTTCCTTTGTGCCTTGCATAGCACAATTTTGTACGTGCATTTGTAAAAGACCCATTTATTCATAATGTAACTGGTTTGCTATGAGACTGGACATATTGAGAAGAGTGGGGATAGCTGTTTCCCTCTCTGGTAGAAATGGCCTAGAGTTAGAAAGTACGGCAACCAGACAGTTAACAATAGCTGACGAAAAAGGGGAAGTGTGTAAAACAGTTGACGTTTAAAGACATGCAGAATGAGGAATCAGGAAGCTGCCCATATCAAACCAGTCAGAAGAGTCCACTGGGTGAATTGTTCCCCTACAATAAGGATTATACAGGAATATGCGCACAGTTTGGATTGGATTTAAAAGGAATTGTTCAGCATAAAAATGAAAACTGGGTAAATAGATAGGCTGTGCAAAATAAATAATGTTTTCAATATAGTTAGCCAAAAATGTAATATATAAAGGCTGGAGTGACTGGTTATCAGGCAGTGACCAATCAGTGACTCGAGGGGAGGGGACATGGGCCATAACTGTTGCTTTTGAATCTGAGCTGAATGCTGAGGATCAATTGCAAACTCACTGAACAGAAATGTCCCATGTGGCCCTCCTTCAAGTCTCTAACTCAGAGTTAAGGTGGCCATACACAGAGATCTTTCCCCAATATTCCCACCTATTGGGCTGATCCGATCGTGGGCCCTAGGGCCCAACGATCAGATCATAACGAATGGTAATGGGCGGTCGGTATGTGGGACCGCATCAACGAACAGATGTGGCCGCGATCCGATGGGATTTTTAGTCCTGTACGATCGACATCTGGCTGACTTTTGGCCAGATACAGTATCTATTGGGGAAGCCCGTTGGAGGGCCAATACATCAGTCTGTCGGCAGCTTCTATCGGCCCTTGTATGGCCACCTTTCAAGAGCTGAAAAGCAGGAAGTAGTGTTCTGGCTATTATGTTATAGACATCCAGTCACTGCAGCCTTTATACATTACATTTTTGGCTAACGAACTACATTAGAAAAATGTTTTATTTTGCACAGCCTGTTTATCCAGTTTTTATTTTCCCACTGAACTGTTCCTTTAAAATAGCTGTTTTTTTTTTTTTTTTTTTTAAATCACTCATGCTGTGCTACCTAGGGATGCGCCCCTTACAATGGTTCACTCTTCTGAGGTTAGTGTGCCCATAGTAGCAGTCATATTGTATGACTTTCATTACATCTGCTGTCCCAAATCGGAGACTTGCCACCTGGGCAATCTCACAGACAGGCACAATTGGATCCTGCAAAGTGAGGATGTGGGCGAGTGAGTGTCAAGGTTACAGGCCCAGATTAAAAAGGTAGGGAAGGAGGATGGGGTGGAGGCAAGAGGCAGAGGAAGTGGTGGGGAAGCAGCTCAGAGATACTTTGCCGATTTCAACACAGGCTGCAGCGGAGACTGTTATACAATGGTTATACAACACAAGCACATTGGGCTGATTTATGATCACCAGGCCAAAAGCAACCCAACTGCAATTTGTTTTGAACAATCGACTACAAGCTAGCATTAAAGCTGGCCATAGACGCAAAGATCCGATCGTACGAGTCAACGTACGATCGGACTTTCCCATCTCCCGACCTGCCACTAACCATTCCGATCAAATAAAGTAGTAAAAGAACAGATCAGCCAATGTTCTACCTCTGACAGCAATTGTCCGATAGTTATGTCTGACAAAGCTAGTGACAGTGGCCAGCTTAAGTATATGTCATTTAAAACCTTACAGTGGCATATGGTACAATTCCATACAGTTTCCCACCCTAGTGTTATCCACTTCATGAGTGGGCTTCAAAATGCATATAATTGCCCCTTATTTGTCCCTAAGGAACATTAGCCTGTGTTTTTCAGCAATAATTGCCTGACCTGTGAGAGCACCCAATGGTGCAAGAAATTACCATAGTAATGAATGGGGGGGGAACAACGCAGCAACTCCAAGCTTTTTGTTGTCAATTGAGCAGGAAACGGTGTGTTATTACGCTAAGTATCCACCCGCAGGCCACTCAGCTTCCTAAATACGAATATATTAGGAATAAAATACCCCCACTGCAAAATATTAGACGTCACTAAGGAGCTTGGTACAGATATAACGGCCTAAGGCAGCATGCTGAGTGTTTCCTAATAGATACACGCTTCCCTGTGACAAGCATTAAGCACTTCTACACAGTTTATGATTAAATATTTTACAGGTTATACCCTGATCTTTTGAATTATAAGTCTATCACTAACTGGTTGAAATGAACCGAATACAGGATTCTGTTCGAAATTCGGCCATTTTCAGCAGGATTCGGCCGAACCAAAACCTAACATGCATATTTGCATATGCAAATTAGTGGCAGGGAGGGAATCGCGTGACATTTAATCACAAAACAAGTAAGTAAATAATGGTTTCCGCTTCCCACCCCTAATTTGCATATGCAAATTAGGTTTCGGTTCGGTAAAAAATAGTGGATTCGGTGCATCCCTACTAACTAACTGCAGCTACTACTCCCCGTGTGTCCCATTGTTTAGTCATCGCATGGACAATACAGGAAGCAGAGTGGTTCACACAGATTTATATCCCATTACTGCTTTGCCAGTAACTCAATCTGTGCAAATATTTGGCCTAACAGAACCAACTACAGTACATACCCTTGGTTATCTTGAGAAAATACAAAATCCTTTTCAGAGTAGTCTTTCTCTCTCTGTTTCTTTGCTTCTTTTTCTGACTGCTACATTTGTTCATTATTGAAGAAGCAAATACTAAGGGAGTATGCACTGATAAAGCCTGTGATAGTGTAACATTTTAACAACTATTTTATTTAAAATGGATACATAGTTTATTGCCCCAGTGAGAAAGCTTTGTTTTCCTGCAGAACATGTTCTACACATTATAACTTATATTATCAAGGAGTCAAGGTTATTTCTGTTACAGTTCTCTCCAATAAACCCCTGAAAATGTCCCAGAGTTCTCACCTACAAGTTATCTGCCTCTGCAGAGGTTAAACTGCAGCAATAAACAGGAAAGAGGAAATGGACGGAAGCACATAGTAACCTGTTTGCTTCTTACAACATTGCATTGTTCTATGAATGCAATTTGAACACCCCTCCAATTGGGGTGGGGGATTTTTCCAGTTAGGAAAACTAAATCTTAAAGTCAGTATAAGTGAAGCTAGAGCCCTAAGGCTGATTATAAAGAAGTCTCAATGTATAATTAAGGGATTACCTAAGAAACATTTTGTAGCCATTGTGGATTTCAAAACAGGAATCAATGAGTCTTTAAAGGAGAACTAAACCCTAAAAATGATTATGGCTAAAAATGGCATATTTTTTTTACTGAACTTGTTGCACCTGCCTAATGTTTCAGCTTCTAAATAGCAGCAATGATCCAGGACTTGTTACAGGGGGTGACACTCACATGCTCATTGGCGCAAATTATCCATCAGAAAATGAGGTTTGTCTGTAATATAAGTGGATGCTACAGGGCTGATTATTAAATTCTGATGCTAATTGCACTAGTTTCTGTGCTGCCATGTAGTAATTATCTGTATTATACTGTGACATTTATATTCTATGTGTACTGTATATTGTGAGTGGGTCCCTAAGCTCAGTAAGTGACAGCAGCACAGAGCATGTGCAGTGAATCAGCAGAAAAAAAGATGGGGAGCTACTGGGGCATCTTTGGAGACACAGATCTTTACTGCTAAAGGGCTGTGATTGCCTTGGGCTGGTACAGAAGCTCAAAACATAATGTACAACATTTCTAGCCTACTTCTTTAGTTAAAAGACCAGAAACATAAAAAAAAAAAAAAAAAAAAATTCATTAGTATAGAACGAAATAAAAACATCAAGACAAATTAAACTTTAAAATAGAAAAAGCCTTTATTAAAAAATAACTTAAAGAAACTCCACTTCCTGTCCTCTACAGAAAAGGCGAAAGGGCGACAACCATCCATCGTGCTGTGCTTGATTTCTTCTCCCATTCTACTGACAGCATGTGTTCAGAGGAAGGCGGGCTCCCCATTAGCTCCCACACTGAAATGCTCATCGAATCTGACAACCACAGCCTTCACCTCGGGGTCCGTCTCCACCGAAGCCCAGTCCTTGGGGGTGCCGGTCAGAAGGTCAGCTCCGCAGCCAAAGTGAGGGATCCCCGCGGCCCCCGAATTCCTCGCTCAGCGCCCGACCTCCAATTAGATAAGATTTTTCCCTGTGCTCGGCTGTGCTCTTAGTTGCTTGCCCAAAGAACCTGCCGATTCCCCTAAGGCGGAATCCCCTGTGTATTTGACCCGGCTGGAGCACCTGAGGGCAGGACCTATTTCGGCTTGTTCTCAGTTCCATTGCGGGGGGGGGGGGGGGTAGGCTGTGCCCATCCAGATCAGTGATCTCCAAGAAGAAGACCCGCTGCATGTATGCGGAGAAGCTGGGGTCGGCTGGGATTCAAGGCTGACCCGGGGGAAGTGTTCGGCACCGCGTACTGTACGGCGATCTATCTGCCATAGTCTCTGCCTTGAGGAAACGACACGCTGGCCAGGTCAGGGAAGCTTGTGCCCCCTTGTGCATTGTGCCCGCTGCAGCCGTGTCGCAACTCGCAACTTTGTGACAATCGCATCCAGCCATACTCGCATTCCCTGTCAGCCTATGAGGGACTGCGCCTGCCTGTGCACCTGTGTGAGAGAGGCTGCCCTTTGGCTTGACAGCCAATTCAAGTAATGCCCCTCTAAGTGACTGACCCCCTTTTCCAAAGCTGCACCGATGCCACGGTGAATTGGGGGTCGGGTGTTGAGCGAGGAGTTCGGGGGCCATGGGGATCCCTCACTTTGGCTGCGGAGCTGACCTTCTGACTGGCACCCCCCAAGACTGGGCTTCGGTGGAGACGGACCCCGAGGTGAAGGCTGTGGTTGTTGGTTCCGATGAGCATTTCAGTGTGGGAGCTAATGGGGAGTCTGCTGGCATCGCCTTCCTCTGAACACACGCTGTCAGTAGAATGGGAGAAGAAATCGAGCGCAGCACGATGGATCGTTGTCGCCCTTTTGCCTTTTCTGTAGAGGACAGGAAGTGGAGTTTCTGTAAGTTATTTTTTAATAAAGGCTTTTCTATTTTGACGTTTAATTTGTCTTGGTGTTTTTATTTCGTTCTATACTAACAAATTTTTTATAACATTATTTGATGTTACTGGTACTTTAAGCGTTACTTCTCCTTTAAAGGGGCAATGCAATGGAGAATAAAAGTGGATGACACTCTTCTGTATCGCAACCTTTCTATTTTTCAGTTCATTCAGGCCGACAGAAGGAAGTGAAAAGGAGCTGCGGATCATCTTCACTTCCCCATCTGCTGATGTATCATAAGCAGGCCAACATGATACTCTGGCAGACACAATTTTCTAACCTGCCCAACTGACAAAGCAACCAATATGTTCAGAATGTGGACACGGGTCAGGCAAACGTACATGTAGTAAAAATATCAACGATATTAAATTGTCTGTATATGGAAATTAAGCTGTGCTTGATTGAATGTAAGGGGAATATGTATACAAGTAAAAGTGTGTGTTGAATACAGTTTCCCAAGTGAAGCCACACAGGTTGCCACTCAAGCTACACAATCTCTCCACTGATTATTGATCCAACACCTTTTTTTCCTTAATGGAAGTGTCATAGGAGAGTTTTTCTTTCCAAGAAAATGATGTTAGGCCCACCTTCCAACCCACACATATTTGTGTTTGCAATCGCTACAGCCATTGGTTGTGAAGGAATTGCTTATGTAGGGCCATAAAATGGATATTCCTGCATTAGTATATACCAGTCGATAAGGTGCAGCAGACGGTGGTCAAGTAATGTTATAGAGTTAATCTGGACTGAGACTAAGGACTTGTGGCCTTCTGAGCTACAACTCCCATCAACCCCACTCCACCCAAAACGGTCAGTGGTATGCTGAAGGTTTCATTTTAACTAGGAATGCAGAGAATCCAGGATTCGGTTCGGGATTCGACCCTTTTTAGCAGGATTCGGCCGAATCCTTCTGCTCTGCCGAACCGAATCCGCATTTGTAAATTAGGGCTAGGGAGGGAAATTGCGTGACTTTTTGTCAAAAAACAAGGAAGTAAATAATGTTTTCCCCTTCCCACCCCTAATTTGCATATTCAAATTAGGATTCGAATCGGTATTCGGCCGAATCTTCAGGGGTTCGACCGAATCAAAAAAAGTGGATTTGGTGCATCCCTAATTTTAACAATGGCTAGAGGACATCCCTGATGAGTAAAGAATGGAATAATTTTAAGGGGCCACTGAGTTACTCTGCCTTGCCACAAACACACTGTATACAACACACATAGAGGGCACATACAGTTCTACATGTAACATACAGCAGAGTAAGTGGTTCAAATGATTCAACATTTTAGAGTATATCCACCAATACTTACATGAGATACAGTAATAAGTAACAGCAATATGAGATCCCGATGTAGCACAATAAGTCTAAATACACAAATGTAGCTTCCTGCAGGGCCAGAAGATCTGGAGGTGGGTGGGTAGGAAATGAGACAAATCAGAGATGTCCCAGCTACAGCTTGCAACATGCATGTCAGAGGGAGTTACAGTTCAACCACAGCTTGGGGGGCTGCAAGCTGGACAGGGATATTAAATGATGAAAGCCAACAATTGTCTCATAGTATAATACATCCTTTGTATCCTTCTCTCTATTTTGCACCTATGGGTGCCCTGTGCTGCTGAGGGTGGGGGGTCCAGGTTAAATGTCCTTTCTACCCTGCCCTGAGCCCATGTGATCTGTTCTATACAGGACTAGATGTATATAGGTGGATGTTAGCGTATATAGGTGGATGTTAGCGTATATAGGTGGATGTTAGCGTATATAGGTGGATGTTAGCGTATATAGGTGGATGTTAGCGTATAGGTGGATGTTAGCGTATAGGTGGATGTTAGCGTATAGGTGGATGTTAGCGTATAGGTGGATGTTAGCGTATAGGTGGATGTAAGCGTATATGGATGTTAGTGTATAGGTGGATGTAAGCGTATATGGATGTTAGCGTATAGGTGGATGTTAGCGTATAGGTGGATGTTAGCGTATAGGTGGATGTTAGCGTATAGGTGGATGTTAGCGTATAGGTGGATGTAAGCGTATAGGTGGATGTTAGCGTATAGGTGGATGTTAGCGTATAGGTGGATGTTAGCGTATAGGTGGATGTTAGCGCATATAGGTGGATGTTAGCGCATATAGGTGGATGTTAGCGCATATAGGTGGATGTTAGCGCATATAGGTGGATGTTAGCGCATATAGGTGGATGTTAGCGCATATAGGTGGATGTTAGCGCATATAGGTGGATGTTAGCGCATATAGGTGGATGTTAGCGCATATAGGTGGATGTTAGCGCATATAGGTGGATGTTAGCGCATATAGGTGGATGTTAGCGCATATAGGTGGATGTTAGCGCATATAGGTGGATGTTAGTGCATATAGGTGGATGTTAGCGCATATAGGTGGATGTTAGCGCATATAGGTGGATGTTAGCGTATAGGTGGATGTAAGCGTATAGGTGGATGTTAGCGCATATAGGTGGATGTTAGCGCATATAGGTGGATGTTAGTGTATATGGATGTTAGTTTACATATGAATGTTAGTATATATACACACACACACAGATGTATCTAGGCAGTAAGTAGATAGTTACCCAGCAGCAGCAGTTTCACCTCCCTGGCCGCCTTCTCTCCATCCTCCCTCAGGTTTTTATCGATTATTTTCGATCTCTCTGCCGCCGCTTTGTCTTCGGCGCTCGAGGTGCAGCCCATGGCAGCGATATGTCGCGACACAGCCCCGGAGAGTGCGCTAGATCGCGAGCCACGGCCCCACCCGCCGCTTTTCCCTGGTACCTCCACGGCACAGGCTAAACTGTAAAATTTCCCAAAAAGAAACACAAGGGTGCAGCCCCTGTGCCAACAGAGCGAGAGAGAGAGCGAGAGAGAGTGATAGCGATGGAACACGATTCAGCTCTGCTCTGTGAGGGAAAGAAAACTGGGACCCGCCCACATTTGCCTCCCATTATCCATCCCAGAGCCCGCCCTGAGCCTCCCACACATAGACAGACGGGGGAGGGGACTCAGGCAGCGGGGCAGGGCCATTGCGGTTGAGTGCAGGGCTGGCTCAGTGGGATAAACATGTCGGAGAGGCTTTGGGTATAACATAGAGAACATGTGCCCTGGCTCCTGTACCTCAGGGTGACGCTCTGTAACGTCACGGATGTAAAACCTGCGGCCCTCCGTTCTAAACAAGGCAGCTTGATGGTTAACTCCTGTTCTGGTTATACATGACACATGTGGGACTCTAAAGAGGTTATTTACAATCAGTTAAACAGTAAAAGTGTAAAAAATAAAAGGCCCAAAGGTGCTTTGTTATCCCTGTGCACACTGCCTTCCTTGAATGTGGAAGGTATGAGCCCACTCAGCCCAGAGACCTGTGTATTCATGAGGGAAGGTCTCCCACCTCCTGCTCATCCTCTGGGGCAAGAAGATGGCGGCCAGACTGTGAGAAGAAGTAGTTGCTGAACTGGCATTGAGGGTTGTGCTTTTTGTGCCCCTTAGTGCTTCTGCACTTCTCCCTAAGGGGTCAAACTAAACAATCCCTTGAGAGTTTTCATTAGCTTTGTCCATGACCTTATACAGGACAGGGGTGTATCTGCGGACCTTGCCATCCTTTCAAATGCACCCCCCCCTGCTCCCGGATCCTACCTTTTAGTGCATTAAAAGAGATTGAGGGTCCAGCGCTAGAATATCTTAAATATCAGGAGCAGCTTTTGGTGTCCCTGGTAACTTGGGGGCTGCTGCTGCCTGAGGTAAGTTTCTTAAATCTCCTCATGGCATCAATGCCCTTGACCTTATAGGTATTTACAGTGTCGGACTGGGATGCCAGGGGCCTAACAGAAAACCTTAGACAGTGGGCCCACTTTCCAAACTATTATTCCTCCTCTCCTCAGTCAACCTCTTTATTCTGCTAGTCTTTTATATCTACGTATTATACTTTATTCTTCCATTAAGCCTCTTTTTTGCCATAAAGAAATAGGGAATGACCATGAAATAGGCCAAATGGTTAGAAGCAAGGGGCCCACTGACATCTGGGCCCACCGGGAGTTTTCCTGGTATCCCGGTGGCCCAGTCCGACACTGGGTATTTAGTACAACAGGCCTCCCTGACGAGATGTGGTTTGCACCTTGCACCAGATATAAAAAATCTGGTATGAGGTGCAGATTGTAGGATCAGTGGCGAAGGCCAGCCCTGCCATAGGATAGGCAGCAAGGACGTGGCACTTTTGCATTTTCTGCTGCTCTGTAATATGTACGACTGCATGGGGAGGAAACCTACCTGATTCCTCCAGCTGCCTCCACAAATATAATGCTGAACACCGAACAGAGTGTTATATTCATGAAGATAGGGACCTGGGGGCCCAGATGAATGTAGGTCATTTCTGGCCTTTGGTGAATTGAGTACATGTGGGCCAACTAGCCTGTTTGACCTAGAGCAGTGATCCCCAACCAGTGGCTCGTGAGCAACATGTTGCTCTCTGACCCCTTGGATGTTGCTCCCCATGGCCTCAAAGCAAGTGCTTATTTTTGAATTCCAGGCTTGGAGGCCAGTTTTGGTTGCCTAAAAACAGCTGTACTGCCAAACAGAGTCTCCTGTAGGCTGCCAGTCCACATAGGGGCTACCAAATGTTCAATCACAACCCTTATTTGGCACCTCCAGGAACATTTTTCCTTTTACATTTGACTGTTGCTCACAGGTAAAAATGGTTGGGGACCCCTGACCTAGAGCAATATCAGATAATTGGCCACTTAGTCTACACACTGTGATAGTCTCCCTGTGAAGGGTTTGGTAAGGGGGGTGAGAACGAGCAGGTTCAATGTTGTAACTTCAAGATAGGTAGGGCCAGAGAGTGGGAGGGTAGCATCCACTGCAGAAGAGTCCTATTATTTGAGTGACACTCAGGCCCAGACTGTATATTCTGTAAACTGCCAGAGGCGCTGTTGTAAGATGCCATAGACAGTCACTAATTATTGGGCCTGTGGGGGGCTGTTTGGGCCTCTGTGTATTTGAAATGCCAGGGCCTATTTTAAATCCCAGCCCAGGCCTGGTGACAGTGCACTGCACAGAACTTTAATTAACATGCTGTTACGAGTAACAATCATCAAGCTATCAGATTCCATGCAGATTCCAGTCAGAAATTGGGCTCTATGGACCCATGTAAACTAGAAGATGTTCAGCTTGTTTGACCCACAATAACAGTGACATGTGCCTAGCTTCCATTTGCTGTGTTAAAGGCTGAAGTCACAGTATAGTTTTTTGATGTGCGGGCCGGCCCGAAACCTGCGGGACGGAGCGGGTTTACCCACAGGTCATTTGGGTTCGGCCGACTCCTGCACAAAATCTTCGGGTTGCGGGTGGGTCTGGGTCGAGCTATTCTCCTGCTCTACCCGCATAGACTTCTGCCGCCCGCAGTGATATCACAAAAGGGGTGGGCAGCAGTGGGCCCAGGCTGGGTGCGGATTGGAAGGGGGCGGGTTAGGGTCCGGTGCGGGTCGAGAAATTCTCTACCCACACATCACTAGAATAGTTATACTTCCTATGATGGCAATTTGGTGAGTGTACTGTAGGAACAATTTCACTGGAGCCTCAGCCTATATAGTTGTCTGGTCTCTACCTTGCTTGAATACTTTTAAATATCTATTTTTTAAATGCTTTTGGCGGAGCAATCAATGGCCTCACATTCTTCTAATCTAAAGGATTATAGGCAGTGGCATAGCTAGATGTTACTGGGCCCCACAGCAAATTAATTTTAGGGCCACCAATTTATCCAAAGGTAGATTTTCATATGAAATGACAGCAGTGTAGGAATGAATTCAAGCATGCCGGGGTGGAACTGTAATCACTCACTAGGATGACCTTCAGTGTGAAGGGTGAATGTGTTTCAATGGCATATGGGTGATGTATGCCCAAAGAGATGTTGGTAAGGAGAACATGTGCTCAAGGTATAGTCATGTGCAAAACCCGAACCAAACCCACAGTCTGCAACCCGAACCGCAACCCACATATTTACTTGCGTGGATCTGCTACCCGACCCACAACTGCCTTATTGACAACCCAATCCACAACCTGCCGACCACCATTAAACAGGAAGTGATGTTGCTACAAACTGGAAGTTACATCATCAGAAGTGGGCAGAGACAGAAAAAGTTTTGTAAAATTGTAAAAGGAATAAAATATAGACAATATAACATAATATAAGAAATATAGATCAGACCTGCATCTACACCCACACCCCTCCTACCCTCATCCCGCAAATTATCCACTTTTTTCCGCGGGTAACCTGCGGATACCCAACCTGCTGCAGGACTCTATCTCAAGGTACTAGCCGGTGTAAGGGCTATATCTCCCGACCACTAACCATTCCGATCAAATAAAGTACAAAAGGACAGATCAGACGATGTTCTGCCTCTGACAGCAATCGTACGAAAGTTATGTCCGACCAAAGCTAGTGACAGTCTCCCACTGAAAACCAAACGATCGGCAATACATGCAGAGATATTACCCACAGCCAACAGAAATCTTTTAACCTGTCCAATCGACCAAACGACCGATCTCTGCCGGACGAAAAATGTCGGGACTCTCCACACACGGTCCGAAAATCATACAAATCGAACATTCAGAACATTCAGATCTTTGTGTCTATGGCCAGCTTAAGGCAGAGCTATAGAACCTGTGGCTCTTCAGTTGTTGCTGATTTACAGCATCAACGATGATGATGCTATCTTTATTTTTTTACTGGAAATACTGACTAAAAGACTGACAAAAAAACAAGTCCATAATATCACATCCAAGAAGTAGTAAATTTCAGTTGACTTGAGCAACTGATTGGATCACACTTATATCTTCTGTAGTACAGTTATGGGACTTGTTATCCAGAATGCACGGGACCTGGGATTTTCTGGCTTTCCGTAATTTGGATCTGCAAATCTGAAGTTTTAAGACTAAAAAATTATTTAAACATTTAATAAACCCAATAGGATTGGTTTGCCTCCAATAAAGATTAATTATATTAGTTGGGATAAAGTGGAAGGTATTGTTTTATTATTACAGAGAAAAAGACAATCATTTTTAAAAAATTAAATTTTTGATTAAAATTGAGTCAATGGGAGATGGCCAATCTGTAATCGGATACTAAGAAAAGGCACACTGGCACACAAGATGTGAATGCAGGTGAAAACCTTGCAAAATTTTATTACCGGAAGTGCAACGTTTCGGGGCAAGCCCCTTTGTCAAGCATAATGGATCTGTGTAAGATGGTACATTTATAGGTGCATCAATCAATTAATTAACAAGTGCATTCAATTAGTGAAATTGAACCTTTGTTTTAAAAAAATCTTTAGTAACTGTGAAAAACTAACGAAAAAACTATGACAAAAAACAATAAGCATAAGTCTTTGATTCGTTCTCCATATAATAAAGTTCATAGTCCAGAGGGAAAAGATATAAGTGCAATACTTCAAATGTAGCAAACAATTCAAACAAAGTTGCAGTACCTATAAAACAAACATGGACATAAAAATGGTTACAATGTGTAACTATATAATCTTACCCTGTCTCTGAAGGAAAAAAATAGAAGAATACCTGTCCCTGCATCAGGATTTTGTACATAGTTTTCTTATCTGAAAAGATTAATTAAAGATAGTTAGATTAACCAAGGTAAAGTAAATTCATAGATAGCAAGCCATACTGAACTCTTCATTAAGACCTTTAGGGCTAGTCCACACGGGGAGATAGCGACGCGTTTGCGGTCGCGGCGACAAAGCGCCGCGACAGTCGCCGCGACCGGCGCAGGCGACAGTTTTGTATGGGCGCCTATGTAAAAACGCCTGTGCTAACCACACGAGGCGATGCGCTTTTCAACAGTCGCCTGAAAAAGCCTGGCGAGGCATTTTCAGGCGACTGTTGAAAAGCGCATCGCCTCGTGTGGTTAGCACAGGCGTTTTTACATAGGCGCCCATACAAAACTGTCGCCTGCGCCGGTCGCGGTGACTGTCGCGGCGCTTTGTCGCCGCGACCGCAAACGCGTCGCTATCTCCCCGTGTGGACTAGCCCTTAGGATATTTAGTCTGGAGTAACCAGATCCAATAACACTCTCTCTGCAATAAAATTCTCTTTTTAGCCTGTCCTTGTTGTGTTTTTTTTTTCTCTAGAACCTGCCAGCGGAGTTGTGCTACTCTGTGGCCATTTGTGAAAAAATGTTTAGCAAGCCATGTTTCTTTTTTATATTTACTTGAGGCTGTTGGTTGAACATTTTCAATTTTTTGAGGCTGATAGTTGCGGATAGTCGATTTATGTTCATTTAGCCTTGTTTTTATGGGTCTTGAAGTTTGCCCTATATAGGCTAAGCCGCATGGGCATTTAATGCAATAAAAACGTCTCAACTATCGCATGTAAAAAATCCATTCATTTCATGTTTCGTACCCTGCTGTGGATGTGTAACTGTGTTGCCCGATATTATTCCATTACAATGTCCGTGAGCAATCACCAATTTGTAATTCAATCTGTAATCGGAGCCACTCCATACCTGCAAAATTGGCTGTTCGGTGCTGGGGGAAACTTTCAAAGGTGGATTTAAAAAGCCATGGTTAGTTTTGGCAAATTAGTTATTCTTCTGCTGCTCAATATATAATTGTAAATCTAAGGTGTACCCTCTTTATGAGCTTGCAGGCCCTCACAGACTTGCAATTTCAACACATTTGTGGATTAACCAAAGTATTCTGCACATGTGAGGTTTCAGTGCAATGTCCAAATGACTATTTTCCGGTTTGGATATGACAGTACACTCAAGGTGATGATTCTTGTTTGGTAGCATAGGTATAAGCAAGAGAACCATTGGCCCTGTAATCGTGGTGGTTCATTCTTTTGGAAATGCTTCCATGGCATCATGGTGTCAAGATTCATTTATATTTTTACTACAATGGCATCAAGGGTGCTTGGAATCTCCATGAAATCAGAATTATATGAAAAAACTTTTTTAAAAATGTGGAAAATAATAGAACTTGTACCCATTGTTCTTCTTTTTATTTACCCAGCTTTGGCATATTTCACAGTGCTTTGCATAGATTATACACCTATCACATCAGTCCCTGCCGTAGTGTGTTTATCTTTTCCAACATAATAGAAGCCCTTTAAGATTGATCGTCAGGCTAAAGTTGCAGCATGCCACAAGTTTGTTTGGACAGTCAGTCTATGCATTATTCAGAATGTTTTTACTGAGGTCACAGGACTACAGAGATCTGAGGGAATGTAGAAACAATATCGGTCCTTGGTCCTGCCATCACTGGGTCAACCCTGCTACTTCCCGACCTCCATTTTGTTATTGGTTTCATGCTGTGCTGAGGAGTCAGTGTTTTTTGATGAAAAACACTGGGAGGCACATTTATCAATGGTTGAATTTCGAATTGATGTGAGTTTTTTAAAGCTCCCATAAACTTCCATAAATTCGAAATTTATTAATAAAAGCAAATTTTCACAGCTCAGACGAATTGAATTGACCTGAAAACTCGAGTCGACTTTGATTTGAATTAGAAAAACTCAATTCGAGTTTTTTTCTTAGAAAAAACTCAATTGTCAGGAAGGCTGCAAACATCACCAAATTGATCCCTGAATCTCGCCCATTGACTTATATAGCAATTAGGCAGTATGATAAATCTCAAAATCTCGATAAAATCATAAAATAATCCAAATCATGCAATTTTTTCAGATTTTCTGTCTGACTTTTTTTGAATTATCACCCTGAAAACCACATTGTACAAAACCCAGCGTAGATCAGGATATTTTCAAAATGTCAACGGGACATCTGCCATTGACTTCTACATGAACTTGGTAGATCTGAGTTGGAGTACTTTTTTATTCTGACTTTTAACACAATCGGAGTATAATAAATCTCAAAAAAATCTAATTGGTGTTTGCTTCTGCCTCTGTTGATACAACATGTTGTAATGCAGCACTGTACTTGTAGCACAGAGGTTGTTTCTATTTGTTCATTTATCGAATGTAATTGATCTCCCCTTCTTATTTTGCAGGAACAGAAACCAAAGCAGAAGGGAGGTTTGGCTGTGTGTGGCTTCTAATAGCAATGAAACAGCAGCTACTTACACTGTGTCCTATTCCTCTCTGAAAAGAAGTGTATTATCACACCTTCTGCTGATCTTTTGACTAATATCTGCCATACAGGTGAGAAGATGATCCATTATATGAATATTTCTTATATGTGGTGCCTCTTTTAAATTTTTTTAAATTAAACCAGTTTTAAAAATATAATATTCTGGATCTGTACTAACTTGCTATAAAATAATATCTGGGAGAGAAAATATGTTGGATCTCCACATTGAGAGAACTGGAAAACACTTTATTGCAATACCTTTCTGCGCCTCAATATTCTGTTTAAACTGACATTATAGTTCCAGGTCTGGACTGGGAGTCAAAATAGACCCTGGCATTCCAAGTATACAGAGGCCCTAAAAGCCTCCAACCAGCCCACTAAATAGTGACTGTCTATGGGACCTTACAGCAGCCCTTCTGGGATTTACCAGAACCCACAGATTTCCATTCCGGGCCTGTATAGTTCCCATATGCTGCTATATTCATTTTTGGTCCAAATGAGTTTGTAGGTCCTGCCCTATCCCATTCTTCATATCAGGTCTGGACTGAGAAGCAAAATAGGCCCTGGCATTTCAGGTACACAGAGGCCCAATCAGCCCACATAGAGGCCCAAACAGACCCCACCAGCCCACTAAATACTGAACTTTCTATGGCACCTTATAGCAGCCCCACTGGCATTATGAGTATGTTGTTATGTAAAAGCAAAGTCTTTTTTGGTCAACATTTTAGTGGCAATTGGCATATAGCTTACTGAAGGACCAAACCAGGGCAGTTGTTCAGTACTATCTGAAACTAGATTGCCAATATGGATGAGCAAGGCCAAGGAGAAACCAGCATTACAGACCAGGGGGTAAGATAGATTGACCACATATAAGGCAATATCTACCTGGATTTTAGGACTGTTGATTTTTTGTGGGGCTTCTGAATAAATATTTTATTAATAACACTTTGTTGTGAATGCATAAAACTTAATTGGTCGATGAACCAACTGGTGCTTCTACTATTTAATCGGCCAATCCAAAGTATTATCTGTCTACACTCGATTATCAGAAATATTTAATTTTGTCCATCCACTTGGTTCACATGCTGATCATAAACTCGCTTTATGCCAATTTATTATGTGTAGTCCATATATAGTTTGCAGCATAAACAGCCTAAAAGGTTCCCAAGCCTCAGGAAATCTATAACCACTGGGCATTTTGTGACTGCCAAGTGGCCCTGTGTGTTAAACTGTAAAGATATGCTTTTCATTGATTTTACAAGTACATTTTCTAAGAATATTTTCATCTTACTACACTAAAGCATCAGACAGCTCTGATCCGTGCAAGGAAATCATTCAAATGATGTAGTGTTTCTATAGTACATGGTGAAACAAACCACTCCTTCTGTCTTGTCCAATTGTCAGTTAGAGATCTGATCAGACTGTCAGCAGGACAGGATTTACATAGCAGGCGCCTTTAGGCCCAGGTCCGGACTGAGAATTAAAATAGGCCCTGGCATTTCAGGTACATAGAGGCCCAATCAGCCCACACAGAGGCCCAAACAGCTCCTACCAGCCCACTAAATATTATCTTTCTATTGCACCTTATAGCAGCCCCTCTGTAGTTTCTCGCCTGTCCCCTCCCATTTATTCAATCAAATTCTCATCATCGGGACCAGAGCAATGGGGAATTTTAAAAACTATTGTATCTTCTGCGCCTCCCCAATGCTTCCGAACCAATGCAGATGTGGTTGGGCAGCATGCCGCCCCCTAAAATCCTGCTGCCCTAATTTGAACCAAATTAAGATATACTGTAATTAATCATTATTGGAAGCAAAGCCAGCAAATTGGGTTTAATTAATGTTTACATGATTTTCTAGTAGGCTTAGGGCAGAGATACATGCTGCTATTTCGGGAGATTAGTCGCCCAGCGACAAATCGCTTCTTCATTGGGTGACTAGTCTCCCCGTACTGCCTTCCGGGTGGCTAGAATGTAAATCATCGGCGGGATGGCACTCGGATCGCTTCGGCTTTCCGAAGTCATC
This sequence comes from Xenopus laevis, assembly GCF_017654675.1. Taxonomy (NCBI): domain Eukaryota; kingdom Metazoa; phylum Chordata; class Amphibia; order Anura; family Pipidae; genus Xenopus; species Xenopus laevis. Next base: position 105,787,594 of record NC_054378.1, on the reverse strand, counting down.
CGGTTTCCATGTTTGGCAACTTCGGGCGACTTCGGAAAATTAAGATTTACATTCTAACTGGCGGGAAGGCAGTTCAGGGAGATTAGTCGCCCGAAAAAGTATCGATTTGTCGCTGAACGACTAATCTCCAGGAAAAAAAAAGCTGCTTAACTGAATATTGGTGGTGAAACTATCTTATTGTTTCATGTTTAGATGTTTTTTTCGTAGACCTAAAATGATAGGAAAACCCCATGTTATACTTGATGTGGTTTCAGTATTTATTGTCTTTACTTGGACAGACCAGTAAAATCAAGTTTTCACTTTAGTTCAGATATCAAAGATTCAGCTGAAATCAAATTTTGCAAAAATCATGGCATTTGTCCAAATTTCGATTTTGTGCATTCTGTTTTTTGGTTTGGATTCAAAGAAGCAATTGTATTTGTCCTAAAGAGTTGATACAAGTTTAAAAGGAAACAGAACCAGACATGCAGAAATCTAACTAAAACCCGGCCTGGCTGATAAAAATTTTAAATTGTGCCAGTATTATTAATAGAACATCATAGAACACATAACATCTAGGATATATTTTATACACATACATTCAGGTGGGCTATTTTACAGTGGTATTTTTGGTTTCAGATACGATTCGTTTTCTAATAGGTTTTCTTTTAGTTTTCTAAATGTACTGAATACAATTCATGTGGTCTTGAGAAAGTTCCATCAGAAGTTGAAATGTTGTGTGCTATGCAATTGCAAGCTCAATGTGACAGCTTTTCTTCCTCTCATAACACTGATAACTGTGCCTTATGCTTAAATACTCTTAATTTGGAAAAGGCACAAATAACATGTAAAATGTATTATGCTTAGGAATGTCATTAAAAAACTACAGACCTACAGAACATCAGCATATTGTACCTATTACCACCTATGCTTTTACATTCTTATGTAATTACCTACAGCTGAGCGTATAGATCCACTTGTGCGGATAAGTTCAGTCATTTCATCTCAGTTTGGATTCCACTTGTGTGATTGTGTCATACTTTTTTCACTGGTAGATATTTACAGTAAAGAGGTTGGGGCCAAATTAAAAACATTCAATAATGGTCACTTATTGGGGGAAAATGCAGTGGGTTTCACAGAGTGATTCATTCTAACTCCATAACTGAATTTAAAGATTGAAAGGGAAAAATGGTAGTCTACCTCTCATTCACAAACCATTTTCCATCCCTTAGCGTGTCAGTTGGGGGGGGGAGTGGCACAAAATAGCACAAAGCAGCATTCCAGCAATTCATGTCACTCACAAGCAGTGCCAGGCCAATGTACTGAGATGCCCAAGGCAAAGGCTCTCACCTACCACCAACAACTCCACTGGCAACCAAGTGGGGAGTCGTTTGTACAGGATCTACTAACTAGGGGTAGGCAAGCAAAAGATATGTGCCTGGCACCCCCATAACATCGCACCCTAGACATGCCTACCTCTAGTTCCAGCCCTACTCACAAGAGATTTCCAAGCTATCCACCTACTACTGTAAAGTTAATGCCATGTATAGTAACTTCTATATATGGAATAAATGTCTAGCAAAATTAAATTACTGTGCCTCTCTTTTAATCATGAATGCACTGCATTGTATTATTATGTGTGTATTATAGTTATCTTGTGCAAGTCAGGTTGCAAGTTTTGCCCTGATATCTAGACAGATAATCAGCATAACATGTCATGTCAGATAAACTGCATTTAATAGTCACTGTGTCGTTGTGACCTGCTGAAATCTAAATTAAGGAATGCCTGGGATGCATACAGAGAGAGTTTAAAGAGTATAAAGAGTTTCTGGCTGTTTGCTTCAAATGCACCCTGTTGGCAATATATTAAAGTTATCTTATCAACAGAGAATTTAAACCCCAGTGGAATAGAAAATAAAAAAAAAATCATATTGCTTCTTTAATAATATTGTCATTTTATATGATTACCACTTCACTACTGAAATGTATATAACAGTGATCCCCAACCAATAGCTCGTGAGCAACATGTTGCTCTCCAACCCCTTTGATGTTGCTCCAAGTGGCCTCAAAGAAGGTGTTTATTTTTGAATAAGTTTTGGTTTGCAAGTTTTGTTTGTATAAAAAACAGGTCAACTGCCAAACAGAGCCTCAATGTAGGCTGACAATCCACATAGGGGCTACCAAATGGCCAATCACAGCCCTTATTTGGAACTCCAAGGACATTTTTCATGCTAGTGTTGCTCCCCAAATCCTTTTACTTCTAAATGTTGCTCACGGGTTCAAAAGGTTGGGGATCCCTGGTATATAAGGTAGGAATTCTCCCATGTTATTCTAATGAAGGAAGGGATACAATCATGTTGCTTCTTTAATAATAATATTATCCTTTATCATTACCACTTCACTACTGAAATTTATATAAGGTAAGAATTCTCACACGTTCTTCTTATGAAGGAAGGGTCCATGTCTATGCTTTGAATGGCAAAGTGTAATATATAAACTGCCAGTCTATACCTTGTACATCACTGACATATAATGCATTGCTTATCAGAGGGTTATACACACAAACTTATAAGAGAGCCGCCTGCTACACCTCACCCCTGTTTCGTACCTTGTGCTTCCATCACAAGAATATATAAACTAGCAGATAGAAGATATGATAAGCCTCAGTGTTAACAGCCCCCAGTGTCTTTATTCAGAAGTGTGCCAGCTGTATGCTAATAGATGCTCCATCCTGGCTTTGGAAATTACTTTGGCATTAATCCCCCTACTTTAAGTAAAAATGCTAATTTTAAAGATCATGAATGAAAGAGCCACTGCCAAGATCTCCCGAGTCTAAAGCTGGCCATAGATGTTGAGATTTTTAAAAGATCCGATCCTCATCGCGAGACCATGATTTTCTCGGAAACGATCGTACGATCATACGAATTGACCATCAACAAACAGACCAATTTGCCAGGAAAACAAAGGGGAGCTGCCTGCTTGGCCCTGCAAAATAGATAGATTGCACTGGGACCGACAAAGATTTTTTAACCTGGCCGATCAATTTCCTGACAGATGTCGGCCAAAAAATCACAAGATGTACGATCGTTCGAATCCCACTAACCGCACGATAATTTCGAAGGATTGGTCGGACTTCGCTAAAATCGGTCGTTCGGCAAGATGAATCGTCGCGTCTAACCTGGCCGATCAATTTCCTGACAGATGTCAGCCGAAAAATCGTAAGATGTTCGATCGTCCGAATCCCACTAATAATTTCAAAGGATTAGTCGGGCTTCCCTAAAATCGGTTGTTTGGCAAGAGAAATCTTTGCGTCTATGGGTACCTTAAGGCAAGAGATTCATTTATAGAGCAAATGCAGATGCCAGTTCTTCATCTGACATGTTCACAAATCCATTGCAAATCCTTGTCTTTTGTCTTCAGAATGTTAAGATCTTGTATTTGAAATTGTAAATACTGATCACAGGATGAGAGAGAATGAAAGCAGATATGTGGTGTGTCTCTTCCAATCCATATCTCGTGAAGGTTCCTGCTGTCTCTAGCTGGTCTTGGGCTGCGTTTTATAGATCATTTAGGATTTTAACCTGTTAGGGATAGTTTTTTACAATTAAATTAGAATTTAGTGGAAATTTAAATTTTATTTTATTTTTTTATGAAATTTATTATACTCCAAAAATCCGCCATCTCAGATGTGCCAAGGTTGTATATAAGTCAATAGGAGAGTTCACTAAACTATTTGGAAGTTTCTGTGGTCTGTGCTGGAATTAGCCAAAAAATCTGACTATTTCAGTCTTTACAGGGAAAAAATCAGAAAAATGTGAGCTTTTTGGAAAAAAGCCCAGAAAAACCGAGTGATTTGGGAAAAAAAAAATCAGAAAAAAACTATATAGAGTACAAAAGGGGGCGTTGCAAAATTTGTGATATATTATGCCTTGAAATATAATAAGACCGACTTAAAAGTACCACTTTCTATGCTGTCTACTGACAATTGTAGATGGGGAGAGGGACTATCTGCTCTATATGTCAAAACCTTGATTTTTGGGACCCTGAAATAGACAGAGTGTCACTTAACTCTGACCAGGGGCGTAACTACAGAGGAAGCAGACCCTGCGGCTGCAGGGGGCCCAGGAGGTATAGGGGGCCCCATGAGGCTCAAATTCATATACAATTTCAATACATTTTGGTAAAACAGGACAACCTCTGGATATGTTTGGGGCACTAAAATTAATTTGCTGTGGGGCCCAGTAACATCTAGTTACGCCACTGACTCTGACTTTCAGTCTAAATCCATCTAAAGCTCTTACTACCTCATAACAGCTTAAAATAGAACATTAATGGCATTTATAGAGACTTTATAGAGACTTTTCAAGTTGTTCATAAAGGAGCTTGCTGCTAAGAAAAGAGTAAAAAAAATATCTGAGGGAATGTTGTGTAGCTGATGTCCATTGCCAAACGTTAGACAGATGGTTGGCTACAGAGCAATAACTACTGGTGCACCTATCACGATAAACCCTCCTATTATATGAGCCCCATTATGTACTAATGTGGAAAGTGTGGGTTAAAGATGAATCTGGTAAAACTATTATGGCAACTATTAAGAGCAGTTTCAATGGTGGGCTAATGCACTATTGAGTCACAACATGTTGGTAGACCCAGGTTTTATTGAACATCCTTCTGTCCTAAAACACAAAGTACAACCCAATGTCCATGGGAAGAGGCACATCCCATAAACCTTTCTGACAGTCAAACCAAAATCAAATTTCATATAAATATGAAAAATTCATACCATGCCAAAGTTTCCTTTATACCATTGTTTGTAGAGCACAGTTTATCCATCCCTGAGGTGTAAACTGCTGAGTATTTTTCTGCTAATGGTAATTTCCTGTTTCCTTTGAGTACTATACTTTGAACAGTTCTCTGGATTTCCTTGCTTTGTTTTGCTTTACCTTCTTTATTTCTTCTACTCTGCTACTAATTTCTTTTAAGCACAAGACCACCAGGGCCAGCTTTGTGTCTGGAATAAAATGTAGAGATTAACTGCTCAATTTTTTTATACATTTCTCCTTACTTCTACTAAATACACAAGCACATATAGTAATAGCCGATTGCGATTTAAACTTTTAGAAGAGTGGGGCAGAATCACCGTTTGTGTTTAACTACTGGTCCAGGGCAGATACAGCAGATCAAGCTGCTACTGGGACGGCCAGAGGTAAAGAAGTTGCTGTAATGTATTTTGAAGAGAGACATACTATATATCACATTTTGGGGGCTTGTATATTGTTGCCACCCGTCTGGTTTTGACCCGGACAACCCAGTATTCAGAAGGGCTGCCCGGGTCAAGACAGTCTGCCTGGTTTTCCAAATAAGGAGAACCGGGCATGATTGCCCTCGATTGACAAGGCGATCACCAAATTGCTGCTTGCCACTGTATAACCCAACCCCATGACGGTTCTCGCCCAGTGATGTCACCGCCCGCCCTTGTTGGCCTGATTTAAGTTGCCAGTTCAGCCCCTGGGGGCCAAATGATCGGATCAGAGCCTTTTGGTAGGTAGCCAAATTGGAATTTAAAAGATACACTCATTTCGTAACCTCTCCAAACAAGCAGATCTTCAGGTGTTTGATAGCACCTACATACTTTGACATTATCAGAGGCCTCTGCATGTATCAAAATAACAGTTGTCATTCACTCACTAACAGACGATTACTGATCTTGCCTGACTCATATTTTGTAAACCTATTTAGAATCGCAGTCACAATGCAAGACAACTGTTATTTTCTGACAGATAGGAAACTAGATGAAATCATATGAATACCAGGAAATAAGTTTCCCATGCAGATTGCACAAGTGACTATAACAGTTTCAAAAGTCAAGTAGACACTCAATTTACCATAAATAAAAAGCAGCATACATACAAAAGGGCTTATTTATGGCCACTGAGTTCAGTTGTGGTTGCATGAATTTTCTGTAGTCAGTAAATAAAGCACAATGCTTCTATTGATGCAGGGGAGCCCTGCAGCTACTGCTACCTCTGCAGTTAAAGAAACAGTTCAGTGTAAAAATAAAAACTGGGTAAATAGACTGTGCAAAATAAAAAATGTTTCTAATATAGTTAGTTAGCCAAAAATGTAATGTATAAAGGCTGGAGTGACTGAATGTCTAACATAATAGCCAGAACACTACTTTGCAGCACTCTTGGTTTCCACTAATTGGTTACCAGGCAGTAACCAATCAGAGGACTTGAGGGGGGGCACATGGGTCATAACTGTTTACTTTTGAATTTGAGCTGAATGCTAAAGATCAATTGCAAACTCACTGAACAGTTATGTCTCATGTAGCCTCCCTTCAAGTCGCTAACTAACTCAGAGTTAGAGAGCTGAAAAGCAGGAAGTAGTGTTCTGTTCTGCCCTGTTAGACATCCAGTCACTCCAGCCTTTATACATTACATTTTTTTTTTAAAAAAAACTTGTTTTTTTATTGTAGATGACAAAGTATAATCACAACAAATATTTATACGTTTCCATAAAGCGGAGAGTAGCAATTGTGATTACGATTATATAGTAGTTCAATAACATTTTAAACATTCAGCTCAATTATGGTTTATAAACTGTTAGTTTGATGACTTCTGGGAGGCGTGGTATCAGGTCTTGATGGTTCTTGTTGTAAAGTTGCTAGATATTGGGATGATTCCATGATCAAAGGATGATCCTTGAGAACTTCCATATCATACCATGACGTATGTCTAAAAGTGTAGATTGTGAGGCATTTGATGTGTTGTGGGAGGTGTGCTATGTAGGTAGACCAGGTGTTGAAGAATTTTGATGTGTTGTGTTCTTTCCTGGTTATGGTTTCCAGCCAGTCCATATGGAAAATATGGTGTAGTTTTTTTTTCACCAACGTCATTGATGGAGGGTCAGTGTGTAGCCATTGTTGCAGTATCGCTTTCCTGGCAGCTGCTGCCAATCTGCCCATGAGGTGTTTTTCAGTTTTCGTGATTTGTGGAAATGAATTAAGTGTAGTGAACAGAGCCCGTGCTATGTGTATTTGGAGGGGTTTCCCTATCATCTGTGCACCATATGAAATTACTTCTTTCCAAAAAGATTGCATTAAGGGACAAGACCACATGGTATGTATCAGATTTGCTTCAGGGGTGTGGCATTTTAAACACATAGCTGAGGAGAGGTTACCCATTTTAAATCTATACATTACATTTTTGGCTGACTAACTATTAGAATTTTTTTTATTTTGCACAGCCTATTTACCCAGTTTTTATTTTTACACTGAACTGCTCCTTTAAAGGTTCCGGTAAATCTAGGGTTTCCAGAGTGGGCTTTGTCAATAGATGCACAGACACAAAAGTGTGGCCCTATTCACTTTCTCATGATGATACAGCATGCACACACTGACAAGGTGCATCAGCCCATGAAAGTATGTTTGGGCAGATCTACTTTAATTCTATGGAACATTCTGTTTAAACAAACCCACACCATACTTGCCCAAACAGTTAGGCCATAAGGTTGTTATCAGCCAAATGATATGGCCAAAACTAAGCAGGTGTGGGCTGCATAGCATTTGATCTCATATATCACTCTTCTAATATGCCAATATAGATTAAGCTCTCACAAGCTGATACAGAGGAAGCAAAACCTCTGGTGCTGGAAACTGACCATTTCTTCTTTTTTCTCAAAATAAAATTTCTCTTTACTAAGCATTTTCCCTTAGGTTATGTTAGTCATTGTCTTATAGCATCTTATAAAGAGCAGATTACCCCAGGGCACAAGTGCTTCTTAAGTGCCCTAGCAGTTGCACCCAGTGGTAAAGTAAATTACCCATCTATCTTATTACATTGTATCTTATCTTCCTATTTGGGATTTTTACAATCCATCTCCCAGTCAAACTGGTGCTGGTGCTCCCACTTTTCTGTTGCTAGGAAAAGTGGGAGTTTAAATTCCAAACTGCAGAGCTGTAGACCAAGTATCAAGTTGTGCAAGACACAAACATTTTTTATAGCCTTCATCCTTTGCAGTCCTTCACAGGGGCGTAACTATAGAGGAAGCAGACCATTTATATAGTATATTTCTTTATAGTAGTTGTTACATGGAGTGCAACAGAGCAGTTTGTGCTTTAGTAATGGAGTTTCTGTAGAGATGTTTGACATTAAATGCTAAATGGGAAACCCTACATTTTGCCTTGTGTTATCCATAGCTGTATTCATAGTTTAATTCATGCTCACAAGGCTGACCTGTCATGATCAATGTACTTTTTATTGTTATTTTTTTTATAGACAATATACTATGCACTTATAAGCATTCCATCCCTACACCAGGATGTTTCTTCTTCTTTCTTTCTCTTTCTATAAAAAAACATTCATTAACAGACAATTCAGGTATTTAGGCCTAATTAAGTGAACTGGTACAGCAGCTAAACAACAATTAGTTCAGTCTATGATATCCTCTTGGGAGAGTTACAGTTGCAGCCACCATGTTTGGCAATATCACTTCTGTTTTCAGGCTCCAGGCCAGTGATCATCAACCAGGAGCATGATCACTGAAACCCAACTCATGGTCTTGGCCTAGTGTATATGCTCCTCTTGGGATCTTAAAAACAGAGGGTAGAAATGGAGGTGGCATGGCCAAACCTATCTGCAATGAAGTCCATTGGTCAACCCTGCAGTTTGACACAACCTAAAGGCAAAGAGTTGACTTTTAGGCAATATTGATGTGGTTGGGATGGGTTGCAGGGTGGACTGTGCAGGAGGTTAGCGGGAAAAAGGTGAATTATTTGAGTTCAGTTTGGTTCTCATAAATTTAGAGAAGTTAAAGCTATTTATAGCAAAATCTTCCCATAACTCATGTGTTTAGATTATTTAGTTTATTATATTTTTGTAGTCATTTAAGGGGGGCATTTTTTTGTGTGGGTCTCACTATCTCTCAGTGTGTTAGTTCTTGGTTAATAATCATCCAAGGGGATGGTACTTTTTTGTTTTACCTGCAATCTTTTACAAGTTAGAGAATGAAAGCAACAATCTGATTGGTTGCTATGGGCAATGGCACTTGTGCAACTTAGACTCTCTGTTAGTAAATTATCCCCTTTGCTCTTTGGGGGTGCCTTGCGAGTCTTGTTTTCAATCTCTCTTTTTTATCTTTGAATCAGGCAGCTTTTATTATAGCATGCCTTCTTTCTTTAATAATGCATTGGCACTGTCCTGGCCTTTACTCCTTTGTGCCATTTAAAAAAGGGAGGCAGCAAAAGCATGTGCAGTGATGCTCCTTATCTTTGTAACTGCCTATTTATCATAATTCTCCTTTCATATTTACCTATAGACATGTTTGCCTAAGCGAGTGTTTTGTGTTCTTATGAATGACTGGTTTGGAAGTGAGTGTGATTGGAATAAGGAGCCTCTGAGGATTAAGGATGCATGACCGATCAACTGGAATTATACCACCAGCTGTACCCTCCCTCTGCAACAATTAACTGGCTTTGGGAAAGGGCAGGGCCAATACGCTTAGATCATTCGGCTCATTCTCAATTATTATTAGCAGCAAGGGTAATTCCCAATTAAAATAATACACATGCACATCAGTATCCTTGCATGTAAATATTTTAGAGAGATAAACAGAATTGTATAACCCTAAAAAAGGGGTCACCCGAACAACATTTCACAGGCCCACACTGTTTTTACTATCTGCTTGGTTAATCTTTTACTACAGCAGCAGCCACATTTGACACTGAAGAAATAACATTCCTAGTGTGTGTGTGTGTGTGCTAAGTGCAAAAATAACCATTTTCTACCGACAATGCAGTGGTTTCCCAGAAGTCGGGAGCACAGAGTCTGCTAAATTGTATAATCTAAACCTATCCAATGGGGATGCAAATTACCATCCATACCCTAATTTTTTTTCTCTCTCTCGGCAGTGTAGGCATAAAAGGCTTCATTTCAGGCGCCCTGAAATGGAAATAGTGTGATATTCATTAGCTGCAAGTCATTGCATGTATAAGTGCAACATGCAAAGTAAATACCCTCTTCAAGACAGGTTTTCAGTCCAGTACAGGTCCCCTTTGTGTTTGTGTTCCCTTTACTTTGCACTTTGTGTTCTATTTATCAAATCAGATTCATTTGGCATAGTGCTAAATGCAATTTGTAACTTGAGTTTAAAAATGAGACCTATGTAGCTTTGTAAGACATTTTCTGATGTCATTACAAATTTATGAAGAATTGACAAAGATTAAAAAAGTGCTAGGAAACAACTTCTTGTGCTTCTTCTCGTACTTTCAAATATAAGTCGTTTTATTGTTGATTGATTGCTTGTTTCATCCTACTGTCCTTCATCTCATCCAGTGCAAAGTGTTATTTTCATCTCCTTTCACCAAATATAAATCTTTGCCATTACGTCTTTCCCCACTAAACACTTCAGCTTCTGCAACTCTTTTTTTTTTACCACTATGCCTCTCTCTCAAATTCATCAGCCTCCGCATATATTTAGTTTAGCCTTTTTATTACTCATCCATTGGTACATCAGGTGTTCCAGCTGATACCAGAAATGTCAACTAATTATCTCACTAAATATAGCAGCTGTATCCTCTCCATATACTGTACGTCAGTCTGTACTCGCATCCATCAATCTCTTCAGTCATAATAATATCAGAGCATCCCAGATTAAATAGTGCTTTAAAATTGCTTTAAACAGGGTACAATTTGAAAATGAAACTAAAGTCACATTCTACTTTCTGATCCCAAAAAGCAGTCAACAAATCAGGAATGCACTTAGTAAAAGAAGCCTTAGGGTCAGTCCACACAAGCAGATTTGGGGAGATTAGTCACCCCACCTCTTCTTCGGGGCGACAATCTCCCATGAACTGCCTGCCCTCTGCCGGCTAAAATGAAGGTCGCCTGCAGCAATGCACACGCATTTTCATTGTGAGGAAACTTCGGGCGACTTTGGAAAACGAAATGCCGCGTGTGCATTTCATTTTAGCCGGTGGAGGGCAGGGGGAAGGCAATTCAGGGAGATTGTCGTCCTGAAGAAGTGGCGATTTGTCGCTGGGATGACTAATCTCCCTGAATCTGCTCGTGTGGCCAGACCCTTAGTATAATGAGTTATTCTTTATCTAAAAAGATAACAGGCTGTTGTTGGGGTAAAGGTAGGGGTTTATTTATACAGGGGCTTCTCAGTGGGCTGCTGGTTTCTTTGACTTTGCTCTTTGGGATCAGGAAGTAGAAAGTGACTTTAGTTTCATTTTCAAATGTTGCTGGGTTTAGAGCAATAAATCAACAAACCACAGATAAATCCATTTTAAAAGAATAGGCAAAAATGTTGTGCACCAAAAGCCCTATACTTGGACCCAATGTTGAATAAGGGAGTATACTCTTCCTTTAGGTGTAACTTGTGCTGTCTTCTGTCCTGCCTGCAAAGTCTCTGGCTGTTATTGCACATCCAAATTTAAAGCACAAATGTAAAACATTGCTGCCTTGTGTTGATAGGTATTGTCAGTCAATTGGCATGATGCCACACACCAAGTCTACAGAGTACCTTCTCCAAATTAGCATATGGAGCCAATGATAGTCATTGCAAAGCAAAAGTATGCAGTGCACACAGGAAAGCTTTCATTTGTGGCTGCAAGGGGACAGAAAGTGTCTCACCCCTTTTCCAAACACACACCAAATTTGCAAGTGTATTTCACATATGCGGCTGTTTCACTACATTAGTGTCATTCAGACGGAAGACCCAAATCCTCTGTTAGTTTTCACCAAGAGGTTAGGAAACTCAGCAATTTGGCCAGGGTCCATCCCCTTAATTAGAAAGTCAGCAAACTGCCTACCCCACCATGTGTTTATATATGTACATGCTCTTGTTTATGTCTGAGTGCTCCTTAGAGGAGCAGTAACCATAAGGCAAAGTTAAAGGGTACTATAATATAAAGTGTTTAAGGCATGTTTTATTGCTGCTGAGAAGACAAATGTTTGTTTAAAGTGTAAACAAGAAGATTATTTAAGTGAAAAAGATCATTGTGAGTGTATCAGTAATCTGAATGTTATAATACACTTTATCATACAGTTATTGGTTTGGTAATGTCGGTTTACTTTTAAATGGTGGTTCACCTTAAGTGTTAGTCCACACGAGGGAATTTCGGGGGCACTTTGGGCGACTTCAGAAAACGAAGTGCCGCGTGTGCTTTAGCGCAGGAGACTTTTCATTATAGCGGATGGGAAGACACGCAAAGGCAGTTCGGGGAGATTGTCGCCCACAAGAAGAGGCGATTAGTCGCCAGGTGACTAAATCTCCCTGAATCTCCTTGTGTGGACTAACCCTTAAACTAGGGGTGTCCAAACTTTTTGCAACGAGGGCCAGATTTGGTGAGGTGAAAATGTGTGGGGGCCGACCATTCAGCCTGACCTCCATTATGAGGTAGCTAGCTTGTGATCAGGTCAATCACTCCTGGAGATGGGCGCGCACGTGTTTAGGAAGTGGAGTCTGTTTGGACTTTTTCTCCGCGCCTCATTTAAACAAGAAATTGCGTAGCAGTAATATTTGGGAACATGATTAGTGAAACAATCGTCTATAAGAAGTATGTGAGAGCAGTGCGTCTATTACGTGTCTATTACTAACACCTTCAGCACACAGGCAGCAGTATAGACCAAGTGGCAGATCATTTCACTAATGTGCCCAAATATTACTGCTACGCGATTCCTGATCGCACTGTGCTGGGGGCCACATTATTATTAATTTCATGATGTAGGCTGAGGGCCGGTGTAAATTTGAAAACGGGCCGCAATTGGCCCTCGGGCCTGACTTTGAACATGCCTGCCTTAAGATAACTTTTAGTATGTTATAGAATAGTTAATTCTGAGCAACTTATGAATTGGTCTTCATTTTTAAAAATACTTTTTAAATTATTTTCCTTTTTCTTCTGACTTAGAGACTCTTGTTTCAGAATACCTCTCTCTACATTATACTAAAAGTTAATTTAAAGGTGAACAATCCCTTTAATTGAGAGTCAAAAAAGTAAGATAATGCTTGACTCCCAGGTCCACCCTGAAAGACAGCTGCTGGTTTAACCTCACAAGAGCTACATACATCCTTTACTCCAAAAATAGCTATTGGCAGATCCCTACCTTTCAGCCATGCTGTTGCAGTCAAGCTATATGCAGTCTTCATCCTGGACTTCCATTGTCATTAAACATGGAGGGGAAAGGCCAGTAATTAGAGCCATGCCTCTAAATTGTTCTTCCCCAAGAATGCCCCATTTTGTCTAGATGAAGAACATATCAATATAGTTTAAAGGGGATGTTCACCTTTAAATTAACCTTTAGTATGATGTAGACTTGTAGAGGGTGATATTCTGAGACAATCTACAATTCGTTTTCATTTTTTAGTATTTGTGGTTTATGAGTTTGTATTCAGCAGATCTCCAATTTGCAGTTTCAGCAATCGTATTGCTTTGCTTTGACCATGCATTGATCTGAATATAGAATATAAAGAATATAAATAGTAGAGGGCCTGATTAAGAAGATGAGTAATAAAAAGTAGCAATAACAATACATGTGTAGCCTAACAAAGCATTTGTATTTAGATGGGGACAGTGACTCATATTTGAAAGCTGGAAAGAGTCTGAAGAAGGAGGCAAATCATTGAAAAAACTATACATTGAGGGCCAATTAAGAAGTAGCATAGAATTAGCCATTTTTCAACATACTAATAATTAACTGAAAGGTGAACCACCCCTTTAATACCAAGCACGTACAGCCACAAAATTGTACCACTTAAGTGCACAATTAAAATAATAGTAACATTAACATCAAAAAATGTGTCCTAAAGTAATGAAAATATAAAATACTGTTGTACTGCACTGGTAAAACTGACATGTTTGCTTCAGAACATTCAACTGCTTCAGAAATTCAACTATATATTGAATATAGCCATTCAAAGCTGAAAACGGAGAAAATACACAGGATACACAGTAGATAACAGATACTCTTTGTTGTATACAATGGGTTTCTTCAAAACGTATCTGTCATCTCCTATGTGTCCTTTGCTTGAATGGCTGCCCCCATGGCTACACAGCAGCTTGTTTATATAAACTATAGTTGTTTTTTTGAAGCAAACACACCAGTTTGAACAATGCAGGGCAACAGTACATTATATTTTTATTCCTTTAAAACACTTAAATTTTTTTGCCTACTGTTCCTTTAATGCCAGGATTATACAGGTGGTAAATACAGGGTTGCGGATGTGCCTTGTGATGTGCCTAGGGTTGCCACCTGGTCGATATTTTACCGGCCTAGACGGCAAAACACCTGCCAAGGCCTGGGCGGTATTACAAATTTACAAAGTAGTTGCCGGTAATTTGCAATACACTTAAAAAATCCCTTGGCCCACCCCCAATTCACTCAGAACTTACCTTTTCCAGGCTTCTGGCTATTGTTTGTGTGTTGCTCTGCCCCCTTTTGCGTCACTGTGAGTGGCTCCACCCCGTTTTGCATCATGGACCGCCCCCTTTTGTTCCCGCTCCCCCACCGGCCGGTAAAATTTTTTTAAAAAAAGGTGGCAACCCTAGATGTGCCTTGTGAATAATGCACAGGTATAGGGCATCGCCAAAAGAACACTGACATCCTACCCATGTGTCACCCCTCCCTAACCTGGTGGGTGCAACTTTGAGCCATAAGTTTGCCATTCACAGGCACTAATCTTTAGATCTCTGGTATGTGGTGCAAAGATTTACACCTGAAACCAGCAGGCACTGCATTGCAGGCACAAATCACGACCCTTTGTGACTTTCAGGCACTTTGCACCACTTTAGTAAATGAGCCTTTAAGAGCTTCTCACTTTGGAGTGAAACAGAACAAACCATTTCAGGAAACAGCTGAATGCCTTTTTAGTGAGAGCAATTTAGTAAATGCAGTGCAATGTTGATCATTAGGGCTATGCTTCTGCTATTAGAGTCAATAGATGTCTCCCTTTTGCAGTAAATGTAAGAAGATTTCAGCTGGAGTATTTCTCAATTGCTTTGGAACAAAAAGTAGTAGAAATTAATATAGGCAATAGTTATTTGTCTTCTTTTAACCACAGTTACTGTGTTATAGAGTTTATCTATACATTGATCTCAAACTCGGAATGTACAATAAACAGAAACATCTCTCTATATGACTTTTTATTTACAATTGCTTCGAATTGAATGCCAGTTCAGACCTCAGTGTTGTAATTACTTTGTTTAACCTTCTTCGTTAGGCTAATGGCTAGGAAGGCACGGAATCCAGGATTCAGTTTGGGATTCAGCCAGATCCCAGTACTGAACCTTAAGCTGCTTAACAAGTCAGCAGTTTATTATACTGTGGTTTGGACCCTTGTGAGGACATTCCTTCAGTCGTTCAATGTGACTGGCTACAGTATCTTACAGCAGCCAGTACAGGCCTGCTGACTATATCTGGCTGAACATGGGCTTATATCTATTGAGACGCTTTGGAAAACCTCTTGAGTGAGGACCACATTGATGTGTTGAGGCAGCCCTTGAAAGCCCATTTTATAATCCAGTTGTTGTCCACAAAAATTAAATCCGTTGGTTTTGGGCCTGCACAAGGGTGGCTGAATTGCACAGAGATCCGCTCATTCGGTGCCCTTAAGCAAATCTCATTTCCATGTATGGCAATCTTATACATATCCTTAGTGCTTAAAGGAGAACTAAAGCTTAACTAAAGAAGTAGCTAGAAATGTTGTACATTATTTTAGGCTTCTGTACCAACCAAAGGCAACCACATCCCTTTAGCAGGGAAGATCTGTGCCTCCAAAGATGCCACAGTAACTCCCCATGCTCTTTTCTGCTGATTCACTGCACATGCTCTGTGCTGCTGTCACTTATTGAGCTTAAGGACACACTCATAATAAACAGTACACATAGAATATAAATGTCACAGTATAAAGCGGATTTATAATTAATACAGATAATTACTACATGTCAGCACAGAAACCAGTGCAATTAGCACCAGAATTTAATAATCAGCCCTGTAGCATCAGCTTATATTACAAGCCCAACCTCATTTTCCACTTGATAATTTGGAAATACCCCTAAACTTAGCTTCTCAACAGCTGCTCAGAGCCCACGGAGCATGTGAGTGTCACAGACACTTTCCAAGATGGTGACCCCTGTGACAAGTTTGAAGTCCTGGATCATTGCTGCTATTGACAAGCTGAAACTTTAGGCTGGTGCAATAAGTTCAGTATTTAAAATATGGCATTTTTAGCCATATTCCTGTTTAGGGGTTAGTTCTCCTTTAACTGGATCTAATAAGAACCCTTCAAACTCTTTTGATTGAAGTTGACAACTTGATTTTGGCATTTGGCTGAAACATTTGTAGTTGGACTATAAGAGTAGGAGTAGTAAATAACTGCAAAAAGAGTTTTTGGATCGTATGCTCTAAGACAAAAATGCTTATTTCACGATAACTCAGGAACTGACTCTACTTTTGCCTGTGATATGAATAAATGAAGTAGACACCTCTCGGCACACAGACTGGTAACACAGTGGTTCTCAAACCTTTTACACCAAGGCCACATGTAGTCATCATAGTCAACACCCATGAGAAACATTACTACCAACATGACAGCTAAATGCTCCTGCAAATATTGTTGCTAAAAAATTATCATTCCTTCCAAGCAAAGAATAGAACTAGCAACAGTGTGCAGAGTGCAAGTGTAGAGGAGGCAACACTACATGAAGAGAAGCAGTAGCAGCACTGTTGTGTCTTGAATTCATGCA
Organism: Xenopus laevis; assembly: GCF_017654675.1. Taxonomy (NCBI): domain Eukaryota; kingdom Metazoa; phylum Chordata; class Amphibia; order Anura; family Pipidae; genus Xenopus; species Xenopus laevis. The sequence goes on along the minus strand of NC_054378.1, from coordinate 105,770,868 downwards.
CCTCTGAAGCTCATCAGCTTCCTTATCTGTCTCTTCCAATTCATAAACCTTTGCCTTTTCCCCAAATGCACCAATTTGTTTCCATTTTGTTTCCATAATTCATCAGTCTCTGTCTTTTTCCTTCTCATTCTTTCTCCAGTTCATGTTCATCCTTTGGGCTCTCTCAGTCCACCCTTTCTTTTTCTCTCTAACAATGACTTCATCCTAGGCACTCTTTTGCTCCCCCCAAATACATTATTCTGTGCCCACTGGTCAATATTTTGGTTGTTTTCTCACCAATACTCTACATGTTCATTCTCTACATTAGTCTCTGTCTCATCCCCCCCCAACTACATTGGCCTGTTCCCCAACAAAGAAGTATCTGCAAATCTCTTCCCATCCCACCAAATCTGCCAAATTTATCAGCCTCTAAAACTTTTTGGCTAACAAATACTCTAATAGCCAACAAATACCCATAGGGGCAAATTCACTATTTACGCCATCTCAGACCAGACGAAGTGCAATAGAGTAGATAGGGATTGCTTCAAAAAAAGTTAAATTTTTTTCTAAGTACCAAAAAACGCTGGCGTTTTTTCTATATTATGGGTGATAGGCTGAAAAAGATCGAAAAATTTTTTGGGGCTCCCCTCCTTCCCCCCTACATTTCCTAACTCATGGCAACTTAACTATACAGTGGGCACATGTGTAGGGCAAAATAAAAATTTTATTTGATGTTTTGAAGGTTTCCCAGGCATTTGTAGTGCTGCTACATATTCCTCCATTGAAATGTGAATTTGGCGCCGTATGCAAATTAACCATCACTAGCGTAACTTCGCTTCGCTAAGCGAATCAACGCTAGCGCAACTTCGCAACCTTACGCTACCCCTGAGTGCAACTTCGGATTTTAGTGAATTTAAGAATCGCTGGCGAAACTACGCCTGGCGATGTGCGGCGAAGTTACGCCTGGCGCAACTACAAATCTTAGTGAATTTGCCCCATAGAGTCTTCAGTAAAACACCCCTCAGTATAGCAGTCTCTATCTGCCTCCCTTTGGGACTTTTAAATAGTGCTGACAGCTGGAGGAGGCAGTTGCGTTTACTCATGTACCTCAAGGAAAACCGATTTCTGCAAGGACCTGATATTTAATGAGCCAAGGACTCAGAAAGGTGTTCTGGGGTTGCAGGAATGCAGCTACTTCCCTTCAGCTGTTAGCACCACTATAAAACCTCAAGGAAACTAAGAGAGCACTTTGCAGAACAGCGTTACACTGGGGCCCCTGCCTGCAAATTCTGTTAACCATATAACTGCTGACATGTACCTCTGAATAAGAGCTGCTATGCTCAGTCCTGGAAGGAGCAATATCAAATTAGTCATATCTTAAAAAACTTAAATTGCAAATTAAAAAAATTCAAATGCAAAGGTGCTCTTTTAGATTTTTGATTTGACTTTAGTTCCCCTTTACATTTCATTTCTGATTGCCGGTTAAAGTGATTTTACCCTTTCTCTCCCCTACATGGTATGTGCTAATTTGGTTCCCTTTGCCCTTGCAGAAGACACTTTATGCGTCATTTAAAATTTCACAAGCCTGTTTCCTGTTTGAGCAGCAGTAATGAAAAAGAGTGCAAAGCTAAAGCAAGCCCTCTATCACATCAGCTTCAGCTCATAAATTACATCTCGAAAATTTGACTATGAAATAAAAATCAAATGAAAGAAAGGGCTTAGAAGCCAACATTCCACCTGCTATCTAAAGGTGGCCATACACGGGCCGATAAAAGCTGCTGACAGACCGAGTCGGCAGCTTATTGGCCCGTGTATGGGGCCCCCCGACGGGCTTCCTCGATCGAGACCTGGTCGAAAGTTGGCCAGATCTCGATCGGATGGGACTAAAAATCCCGTCGGATCGCGGCCGCATCTGTTTGTTGAGGTGGTCCCGCATTCCGACCGCCCGTTCATTTGGATCCGATCATTGGGCCATAGGGCCCACAATCGTATCAGCCCGATATTGTCTATCGGAGAGAGATACGCTCGTTTGGTGAACGAGCGGATCTCTCCGTGTATGGCCACCTCCTTAAGATTAATGGAGGAGTAAAGGTGCAGAGGATGCTTCCGGACCCCTATAGTCTCTTTTCAAGCAACTGTTGCATGGCATACGCTTTTGCAAGTGATTGCATGTGATTGCCAAAGGGAGGGGGTACTTTCTGTAGGATATTACCTGTATGTACATTCCATTGTAAAACACTGTAACTTTGCTGTGGCATACCTCTGAGTTCTGTGGCTAACCACCATGAAAGTCTGAAAGGTGTCAGTCTGAAAGGTTTCAGTCGCTGCATTGGCTGGCATGTTTCCTATTGCGTGACCAATCATAAATGTTATCTAAAGTATCTAACTATTGATAATGAAATTGGCATTTGTCCATGAGTCTCAACTATTTTTATTATGCGATGGGGGAACTGGCTTCGAGATAGCAGCTGGATATTTAAACAATACAATGTGGAGATGGAATTGCTGTTTTTATGGAAATTTTGGAAAACAAGTTTATACATTAAACACTATATATATATGTATATATATATGTCACTTCGGATTTGAACTGAGTTCTTTATGCTGCCGTAATTTAACTGCGCACTGGTGGAATTGTAATGGGCGCGCACAGTTCGCTGGCCGCTGAGCAACTTTTGTTTTCTTTTTAGGACTTGGATAAGCAATGATACAACTGTAATTATTAAAGATTAGGTCTCCTGGGGAAACTGATTATCACAGCTTCTTCACCTTCATTACCATTCATTGTCTAATTCTGGGCAGTGTTATTCTGTGGCTACTAAAGCAAATAAAGTTCTGTCTTGTATAAAAAGGGCATTAACTCAAGGGGTGAAAACATAATTATGCCTCTTTATAGGTCCCTGGTAAGGCCTCATCTGGAGTATGCAGTTCAGTTTTGGACTCCAGTCCTTAAGAGGGATATAAATGAGCTGGAGAGAGTGCAGAGACTAAGTGCAACTAAATTGGTTAGAGGTGTGAAAGACTTAAATTATGAGGGTAGACTGTCAAGGTTGGGGTTGTTTTCTCTGGAAAAAAGGCGCTTGTGAGGGGACATAATTACACTATACAAGTACATTAGAGGACATTATAGACAAATAGCAGGGAACCTTTTTACCCATAAAGTGGATCACCGTACCAGAGGCCACCCCTTTAGACTAGAAGAAAAGAACTTTCATTTGAAGCAACGTAGGGGGTTCTTCACAGTCAGGACAGTGAGGTTCTGGAATGCACTGCCGGGTGATGTTGTGATGCTGATTCAGTTAATGACTATAAGAATGGCTTGGATGATTTCTTGGACAGACATAATATCAAAGGCTATTGTGATACTAAGCTCTATAGTTAGTATAGGTATGGGTATATAGAATTTAATTAAAAGTAGGGAGGGGTGTGTGTATGGATGCTGGGTTTTCATTTGGAGGGGTTGAACTTGGATGGACTTTTTTGAACCCAATTTAACTAACTAACTATGTAACTAACTATGTAATTATCAAAACTGTTATAACACATAAAACATTACCCTAAAACTCCCAGAAATGTGTTTAGATTTTCCTAACCTGCCAAATTTTTCCATAACCTGCTTTCCATTTTTCAAATGTTGGGAGTTATGAACATCCTTTTGTTTTATAGGAGGCCTACACTGTACTATTTCCAATATCGCAGCAGCTCACATAAGGCACAGAGTCAGAAATGCAGCTTTGGTACTTTCTTGATCCAGAGCCCGTTGTACCTCTTCTGCTTCTGCTGAGTGCAAGGGAATTGTTTCACTGGCTTTGTTGGCTGCAGTATATGAAAATACAACAAAGCCCCTATAGTACATTGCACCGTAGATACTGAACATTACACAGTTCCCAGTTCCCTTTTTGCTTCCCAATACATGGGATCACTCTGATGCCTAAAACATGTTTGCGCCAGAAAAAACTTCAGTATCCAGTTCCCAACTTTATGTCCTTAATAAAGTGTCAATACTCAATTCTTCTGGATATAGAAACAGATATTCCAATGCAGAAACTGTGCTGCTAAAAGGTTGAATAAATAACGTAGCAGCACAGTTTCTGCATTGGAGTATCTGTTTCTATGTTAGTGACGGCACCAGTCAATGGTTTCTTTACTTAAAATGCCTTTATTAGGACATGGGCTCTGACCCCAAACAATTGGCAACGTTTCAGAAAAGAAACCATTGACTGGTGCCATCTATAACTAATGTGGTTTGATTGAACGGATTGAAGGTGGAAACCGTTGGACGTGCATCCGATTAAAGTGATTTGGAGGTGAAGGGTGCGTACTGTGAAACCTGTGAAACGTATCTGTTTCTTTATCCAGAAGTATTAAACATCTAATATACATTACTATGGCCTCTTTTTAAAAGTTGAATTGTCCATAAAACCTGAAAGCTAAGATCCGTTATCTTTTTATATCTATCAAGCTGCTTTTTGCATATTTTCTGTTTAGAAGGACTGGACTGGGATTCAAAATAGGCGTCCAAACAGCCCCCCATAGGCCCAATAAATAGTGACTGTTTATTTTGATAGAATGGTAGTTGCAGGAACAGAGATGAACTATTTTAGAAGACCTGTGTGGCAGGATTCAATCTCCTGTCTCATTTAGAATACAGTATATTGGGCTAATAAGTATAGTTTTTACGGCACCCTTCCAGAGATGCTGAGATTTCTATATGATCTTACTCTAACACTGTGTAAAATACAGTATACCCCACAATCATGTTATGTGCTACAGAAACCACACTAACAACTGGAGATGGTGTAAGCATAGGGTTGGTAGCACAAGGGTTCAGCTGCAATTTGCATGATATAGTGCAGTGGAAAAAAGGAAGGAGAAGATTATTTGTTTAGAAACCATGCCAGTTACACTAACACGCCCATCAGCTGGTCATTATGCAGAGCTGCAAAGGGGCCTAAAGCTCCCCATAGACGCGACGATTCTTCTTGCCAAACGACCGATTTTAGGGATGTCCGACCAATCCTTCTAAATTATCGTGCGGTTAGTGGGATTCGAACGATCGTACATTTTACGATTTTTCGGCCAACATCTGTCAGGAAATGGATAGGCCAGGTCAAAAAATCTTTGTCGGTCCCAGTGCAATCTATCTATGTTTGCAGGGACAAGCGGCATCTCCCCTTTGTTTTCCTGGCAAATTGGTCTTTTTAGTTGATGGTCAATACGTACGATCGTATGATCGTTCCGAGAAGATCGTGGTCTCACGATGAGGATGTGATCTTTTAAAAATGTCAACATCTATGGCCAGCTTAAATCCTAAAATAGCAACGGTATCCTAATTCTCTGGGAGAAATGCTTTGAACGAGAGAAAGATTTGTATGAAGTTTGCAAAATGCAAAGTTCATTCTAAGGGGCAGATTTATCAAAGGTCAAGAGTTTTTTTTTTTTTTTTATCTCGAATGACCTCGAAACTGGAATTGTATCTTATTGAAGAAAAAACCTGAACGTCTAAAAATCTAACTAATATTACCGACCTGGAAACTTGAATGCAATTCAAACGCAATTCGAATTGAGTTTTTCCGAGAAAAGAAGGCTATTAACATTTTCAAATGGGTCAACGGACCTCAGCCATTGACATGAACTTTAGGCAGGTTTTAGGTGGCGACCTATCGAATTCAAGTTACTTCCAGGTCATGGTATGATGAATCTCGAATTCGAATGTGGTTTATTCCCAACTCGAATTTGTGAGTTTTGACCAAAAATTTTACTCAAAAATTCAAATTTAACCATTGGAACTAGGGATGCACCAAATCCAGGATTCAGTTCGGGATTCGGCCTTTTTCAGCAGGATTCGGATTCGGACGAATCCTTCTGCCTGGCCGAACCGAATCCGAATTTTGTCAGAAACCAAGGAAGTAAAAAATATTTTCCCATTCCCACCAATAATTTGCATTCGGTCTTCGGCCGAATCTTTCACAAAGGATTCGGGGGTTCGCCCGAATCCAAAAAAGTGGATTCGGTGCATCCCTAATTCGAACCTAAAAGTGATACTGACACTAAAAAATATTATTCAAAATATTTATGTACATCAAAAGTTACCTATTGCTGTTGTTGATCATTTTTCACTGATAGGGCTGCTTTTGTAAGTAATTGTTACTTGAAGTTCCTAAACCCGACTGTTTTGCCAACCGGACTGTCCCATCTAAACATGTCAGTTACAGTTTCTAATGCTAATAGACTACTGAAGCTCAAATATGGCAGCCCCCTCAGAGAGGAACATGGGGGATCAGATGGGTAATGTAAATGAATCTGCAAATACTTTTATGGCAAAATTATAGATAGCATGCAATGACAATATTATGATAGATGTAAAAAAAGGTTTAATTTCTGGTGTCAGTATTTAATAAATCTGCCCCTAACTGATAGGTTCAGATTATTCACAGTGGGACTAGCAGGTGCCAAGACACAACAGAATGTTATTGCCATCCAGTGGTAAATAGTTTGAATTACACTGAAGTTTGAACCTACAGATTTGGTACAAATCATATAGATGTGCAAATCAAGAAAAGTGAAAGGGGCGGCATTGCAAGGGCCATCTTGGTCTAAATTTTATAGTAGCAGGCTTGAAAGATGTTATATTCAATCTCTCTGCAGCTCTGCTTGGTATTTAAACTACTGCAAGCAACATAAAAGAAAAGTCTGAAGCACTTATATATCATATAGGGATCAGAATAACTTATCAAGGGAAGAAATACTAAATTTACACCTGAGCAGTAACTCGTAGCAACCAGTCAGTGATTAGCTTTGTTCAGAATAAAGAAAGCAAAGATTTGATTTGTTGTCATGGGTTACTACAAGGGGTATATTTACCAGTTGAGCTGCCAATTGGAGTCCTTTAGACTGAGTAAGCAGCTTATCTGCCCACCTGACCAATATCTGGCCAAACATCAGGCAGGTTTGATTTTCATGTTGAATCGAGGACCACGTTGGCGTGTTGATGCAGTCCTCACTCCTGCAGCCCCTATTCCAGTTGTTGAAATCTGATCATTTGGCCCTAGTTCTAAATTAGTTTAAAAGTTTCAAAGTTTCTTCTCCTTAGCCCTCTTAAAGGGGTTGTTCACCTTCCAAACACTTTTTTCAATTCAGTTGTTTTTAGATTGTTCCCCAGAAATAAAGCCTTTTTTGAATTACTTTCCATTATTTATTTTTTACGTTTTTTCCAAAATCGAAGTTTGAAGTTGAATGTTCCTGGCTCTGGTGTTTCAGTCTGGCAGCTCAGTAATTCAGGGGCAGACTCTGAACTGTTACAATTTTGCTACATTTAGTTGATCCATTTCTCAGCAGTATCTCTGGAGTATTAGTAACTATTGTATCAATTCTAACAGCTGCCTGTAATGAAACCCA